>NC_135802.1:58691932-59019432 GCF_964213995.1 Mustelus asterias
CGTGCACATAATTACTTTTAGAGAACTTTTATTTTTAATACTAGGAGTGTCAGAAAAAAGTATGTGCTTCATTCATAGCACTACAAACATGAGCAGGCCATGCAGATCCATTGAAGTCTCCTTACATCTGCTCTTCTTCTAACAAGATACATTCAATGACATAACTTTAGAATTATGTCTTGCAATTGTTTGTAACATTTTATAAATCCTGCAAACAGTTATTTGGAGCATGCTGATGCAGTTGGTAAACCCTGCGTAAACTGAAGAGTCAACATGTGCTAGCACTCAGGTGGACATTTCCAATTTCAACCCTGTCAATGACCAGTAGAAACTTTGCCTCACTTATCACTTCAGAAACTAATGCTGGCCATGGAGATACTCTGCCAGTATCTCTGGCAGAGATACTCTGCCAGTCTCTAGGATTGTTGCCTCAAGAGGGCATAAAAAGGAGGAAATGAGGAATTATTGAAAAAGTATTCTGAAATATGTTATTAATATGTTAAATGCAATAAAGTATTTCAGATTAAAAATATGAAACTTAATTTTTCCCAGTTTAAGTGGTCTCCTGAATAACAGGCTATCATATCTGTTCAATGGGGGTATATTGATTTTTTTGTGATAGTGTAAGATTAACCTGCAACCTGTTTTAAGTTTCTCCTGACTTTCATTTCCATTGAAGATGGTTTGCTATCATTCATTTTTCAGTATTGCAAAGTAAATTTATCACCAATATTTTCAACAGTGGTGTGAATGAAATGAACAATGTAGAAGCACAGACCATCATTTTGGTGTCTTATTGAATCATAGAATCCCTACAGTGCAGAAGGAGGCCATTCGGCCCATCGTGTCTGCACCGACCACAATCCCACCCAGGTCTTGTAATCCCACATATTTACCCTACCAATCCCCCTGACACTAGGGTCAATCAAGCTAACCCACACATCTTTGGACTGTGAGCACTCGGACGAAACCCATGCAGACACGCGCAGAATGTGCAAACTCTAAACAGTCAGCCAAGGCCGGAATTAAACCCAGATCCCTGGCGCTGTGAGGCAGCAATGCTAACCACTGTGTTACCGTGCCTTCTCTCGTTGCTACACACTGGGGCAGCACGGTGGTTAGCACAACCTTGAGTGACTGTCTGTGTGGAGTTTGTGCATTCTCTCTGTGTTTGCGAGGGTTTCCTCTGGGTGTCCAGTTTCCTCCCTCAGTCCAAAGATGTGCAGATTAGGTGGATTGGCCATGGTAAATTGCCCCGTGATGTGTAGGTTAGGGGGATTAGAGGACTAAATGTGTGGGGTTATGTGGATGGGCAAGATGTTCTTTTGGAGAGTCGGTGCAGACTCGATGGGCCGAATGGCTTCCTTCTGCACTGTAGGGATTCTATTGTTTTCAACGTATTCAATACCACTGAAATTTCAGCATTATCTGACTACAAAGGGCAATGCCTTTTTCTTCCTTCAGCTTTTCACATTTTATTTGGGATTGCCACAGTGCTGGTTGATTACCCTTCTCCTGCTGTCAGTCAGCCATTCTTCTTCCAACCCTGCCATGTTTAAATCTCTCACCACCACATCCTGCCATCTGACCTTAGACTTTCTTCTCCTTCTTCCTGGCAGTACCATCTCCATCACCAGCCTCACCTCATGTCCTTTCTCTCTCTCTCTCTGCAACAGATGACTATATGAATTTCAACTCCTTCTCAGCTTGTTTCTTCAATGCTTCCATAATCTCTACTGCCCCCTACTCCCCCCCCCCCCCCATATATTAGTTCCTGATCTTATCCTTTCTCATCACTCCACACATCCATTTCAGCGTCTGTATCTGATTTGTATCTGGTTGTTGTTCCTCTCTTCTTGATGTTGCCCAAGTTTCTGCATTATATAACAAGGCTGGTCTCATAACTATCTTGTCGATACCTCCTTTCATGTTCAGTGGGACTTCTCTATCACTTCTCCACTCCACTTGCATTTCCTCCAACTACTCGCACAAATAGTCAGGTACCAACAGGAAAGCACCATTGGATTTTTAATGATGTGAGACACAATTAAAAAAGGCGAAGCATTAAAATTATTTCACCAGCAGTGGAACTGAAGCCTAGCAAGAAAGAAAAACTGGCAGCAGTAGAATAACAACAATTCATATTTATACAGCACCTTCAATGTAATAAAATGTTCCAAGTCGCTTCATAGCAGTATTACAAAGCTAAATATGACATTGGCGGTTTTGTGACACAATGGGTAGCATCCCTGCTTCTGAGCCAGAAGCTCTCGGTTGGAGTCCTACCCCAGGACTTGATGGCCAAGGAAGGTGTATTCATAATGCGGTCAAACAGGTTGAGTACGTCAACCTGTAAATCCTTCCAACATGCCAATGGTTGGCAGTAAGAGTGGGAAAAACTCCTGGTCTGCTATGCTTGATGTACAGTAGCACCACTCAAGCTATAAACCCCTGGCAACAGGTTAGCAACCTGTTCTGGGAATTACTTGCTATGGAAACAGATGAAAGTCTGCCTTAGTGCACCAGTAGGTGTGGGAAGAAAATTGGAGTGTAAGTATGACACTGAACCACATAAGGAGATGATAGTTCAGATGACCAGAAACTTGGTCAAAGGGTTTTATGGAGATTCTTAAAGGTGGAAAGCAAGGTAGAGAGCTGCAGAGGTGTAGAGAGAGAATTCCAGAGTTTGGGGCCTATGCAGCTGAAGGCGCAGCCATCAATGGTGGAGCAGTTAAAATTAGGAATAAAAACAGCTTTTATTTCAGATTTCTAGCTTTTATTAAAATTGGGGATCCACAAAAGGTCAGAATGAAATGAGCGCTGATATCTCAGAGCATTGTGGGGCTGGAGGAGATTACACAGTCAGGGAGGTGTAAGGCCCTGGAGGGAACTGAAAACCAGAATGAGAATTTTCAAATCAGGATATTGTTTGACCGTGAACCTATGTAAATCAGCAAAAATCGGCGTAATAGGGGAATGGACTTGCTGTGATCTAAGACACAGGCAGCATGATTTCAAGTTTATGAAGATTAGTATGTGGGAGACCAGCCAGGAGAGCATTGGAATAGTCTAGAGATAACAAAGGCATAACTGAGTGTTTCAGCAGCAGATGAGCTGAGACTGGTGAATTGTAGAATCCTTACAGTACAGAAGGAGGCCATTTGGTGCATCGAGCCTGCACCAACAACAAGCCCACCCAAGCCCTATTCCCATAACCCCTGAAACTAGGGTCAATTTATCATGGCCAATCAACCTAACCCGCACATCTTTGGACTGTGGGAGGAAACTAGAGCACCCGGAGGAAACCCACGCAGATACGGGGAGAACGTGCAAACTCCACACAGACAGTGATCCAAGCCGGGAATTGAACCAGTTCCCTGGCGCTGTGGGGCAGCAGTGCTAACCACTGCGCCACCGTGCCGTGAAGTTGGGTGATGTTACCTAGATGGAAATCGGCAGTCTTAGTGACAGCAAGAACATGAGGCTGGAAGCTCATCTCCAGACCAAATGTGATGCCAAGTCATTGGCTTAATCTCAGTCTGTTTTCATGGAGAAAGAGGGAGCCTGTAGCTAGGAAATGGGTGGTGATTCAGAAGGGTAACCTGAGGGTAATGGGGCGAGTGGATAGTTGGGGGTTTCAGTTTGGGGAATCAGTGGTATAATTATCTAAGAGCTAGAATTTGTTGCAATCCTTCTACTTTTGCTGGGTAACTATTCTGCTAATTAAATTAAAACAATCCAAAGCATCTGACTTTAAACCAGAGTTTCGGAGGGTTCTGGATGCCGGGTAGTTGCCCAGTGGAAGATGAAACTTCCTGGGCAATTCCTGTGCAGGCTTTGCTTGGGGACTTCTGAGTGGTCCTCCCGTGTATCCTCTGGGGTACCTCCAGGTCACCATCATCTGAAGATGAGAAGATCTGAGCTATTAATTCTATATCATAAGAAGTATTTCCAATTGCAGCCTTGAATAAAACAAGTAAAGTCTGGTGAATTGCACAATCACATGCTTCTTTTATAAGGATTTCTGGCATAACTTGTGATATAATACATTTCTTATGGGATACATCATTTAAAGATTGCAAAAGACTTTCGTTGTAACTGTACCATTCTTAAATGAAGCTTCAGAAAGGTTTTTTAAAACTGACTTGATTTAATAATTAGATTCTAAATAGAATCTTAACATAAACTCTTAGCAGCTTAATTAGCAACTCTAAGCATCTTTTGGAGTGCATCTTTCCATCACATCATAATTCTTTCCATTCACTTCACCTGTACATCTGTATCCACAACATCTTCTCTAATTTGGAATTTGCGTCTCGGCTGTGCTGCTGTAGTGTAGTCATATAAGGACATGCAAGTAAACCTGGCCATCAAAAATAACTCTAGCCTGTAAAGACCGCTCCTCATTCATTAGAAGGCTCTTTACTCAAGCACCATAATGGATTGCGACGAGGAGCAATAATTGTGTGATATCCAACCTGTTTCGGATCATGCCCCTCTCTTACATCATCAAAGGATGGGAGGCATCAATGGCTGGAGATTAAAGAAATACTCAACAATCATGACCTTATCATAGAGCAGTGGTAGTCAACATGTGACTGGTGAGTCACAAGTGGCTCTTCCATTGAGTCAAGTGCATCATACAATGTTTTAAAATGTTGGTGGATATCTGAAGTGCAAACGTTACACTCTCCTGCTGTCGGCAACACTCCTCAACATAAATTAACCAACTTCTATGGAGCGCTGATCAAATTTTTGGTCACTCTGCCAGGACCAGAGAAATAATATAAAGCGCTTGCAGTTGTTTAACAGGTAAAATCTTCTTTTTTAAGACCTTGCGCTTTGAAAGATAACCTACAGCCACAGATTGTTACTTACAGTTAGTTGTGCAAAGAAAATAATCTAAAATATGCACTTATATATAATGGCCTTCAAATGACAATTTAATGATGTATTCTGTTCTAAGGAGGTTGGAAATCCTGACAGAATTTGTTACACGTGTTATAATGAAAATAAAGATGATACTTTTCAAACATGGGATATGGATAAATAAGGATTATTGTAGAACAAGGTTATGATATAAAATGAGAGAAAGACTGGGATTTATATGGCACTTTTCACAACCACAGGCTAAAATCTTTATAAAACCAAACAAGTACTTTTGGAATGTAGCCACTGTTTTAATGCAGGAAAGGTGACAGCTTATCTGTAGACAGCAAGGCCCCACAAACAGCAATGTGATACAGATTAGATAATCTGTATTTTTAGAGAAGTCAGTGAGGGATAAATATTGGCCAGAGAGATCACTCCTATTCTTCTTTGAAATACTTCCATGAGATCTTTTACATTCACCAGCCAGGGCAGGTGGGACCTTAGAATCATAGAATCCCTACAGTGCAGAAAGAGGCCATTCAGTTTATCGAGCGGCACCAACTCTCCAAAAGAGAAAATGTATACCAAAAGGTAAGACTTTCTTTACTGATTTTCTGGTCAACATCCCCCTCTCAGCCAAATATCACTTGGAAATCAATTTATTGCATATCAATTTTCATTCCTGCTTGATGTATAGGACTTTGCTGTGTATGTGTTCAGCAATTGTCCTCTACGGTACATTGCATGTATGTACATTGCCATGTATGTATACAACAATTGTGTTGTACAGGACATTGCCATGTATGTATACAGCAATTGTACTGTACGGCATATCGTTGTGTATATATTCAGCAATTGTATTGTAATTCCAAATGCAGTAGTTGTGTAAACTGAGCAATGTTTTGATGTGAAGAGGCATCAGATACATTTTATAAGTATTCTAAATTTGATGGGAATTTCAATTTCAAATTTCAATGGAAGATCCAGATCAGAGCCAAGTGTTTGGCTGACAATGGGGAGGATTTTCTGTCCCTGCCCACCTTGGGATCGTCTGATCCCTCCTAAAGTCAATGGACTTTTGGCGAGGTTACCGCATCTCCCACAGACACACAGGGCCAGAAAATCGCAGCCAAGATTCCTCTTGCTCCAAACCAAGTGGAAAAATTAGGCACTCTTTCCTGCTGCAGGAAGTACCACCAAACCGTAGCAATGAGAGGCTTCCTCCCCCCCCCCCTCCATAATATGCAGGCACAAGATTTAAATGACCTAACCCCCACTCAGGACCCCTGCCCCCTCAGAGCCCCCACACAGCCTCCTGACTCCGCCCATACAATCCCCCTTCCTTCTCAGACCCCATACTCAGCCTCCCTTCAGACCATACGCCTTGACAGTGCTAACAGTGCACTGCCCCCTGGCACCCAGGCACTGACACCCTGGCCTAGTGCCTTGCACCCCGAGGAGGCTCAAGGGGGTAGGTCAGTGGCTATTTGCCCCTCTGCTGCTGCCAGACTGCAAAGGATGGGCCCGATCTTGAGAGTTGGGGTGGGGGGGGCGGGGGGCAGAGGGGGAGGCTTGGGTTGGGGGCTAGGAGTTGACCTTGCCACTCTCCACCAGGGTCAGATGTTGTGGCTAACTGCCCCTTCTAGCCCTGGCAGACCTGAAGATCACCCTGACATGGTGATTTGTTCTTCCCTAATTGCCCTTGAGATGGTGGTGGCGAGCCAAATTCCTGAACCACTGCAGTACAAAGCAGCTCTGTGATCAACATCTGCATTCCTGCCTGTCAGCTGTGCAAATTCTGAAGTGCCAGGTCACTTTAGCTTCCATGTCCTCTGGTCACATGGCAGGATGTTAAATCATTGCAGCTCTCCATTCTGCAGCAGAGATTTCCCTTTCTCCCTGTCAGAAGCTGTAGGTGTGAGCAGACCCCTGACAGGAAGGAGATGTCAATATCACCTGGGGAATATTCCCCACTTACCCAGAGGGGTGCAGTTCCAATAACACTCAAGAAGCTTGACACCATCCATGACAAAGCACCCCGCTTGATTAGCACCCCATCTGCCTCCTTCAATATCCACTCCTTCCACGAACAACGAACAGCAGCAGTGTGTACCATCTACACGGTGCACTGCAGAAACTCACCAAGGTTCCTTCGATAGCACCTTCCAAACCTGCAACTCGTACCACCTAGAAGGACAAAGGTAACAGATGTATGGGAACGCCATCACCTGCAGGTTCCCCTCCATCCTGACTTGGAAAGATATCACCAGTCCTTCACTGTTGCTGCTTCAAAATCCTGGAACTTTCTCCCTAACAAGGCTGTGGGTGTACCTACAGCACATGGACTGCAGTGGTTCAAAAATTTAGCTTATCACCACCATCTCAAGGGCAATTAGGGAAGGGCAATAAAAATGTTAGCCTAGGCAGCGACGTCTGCATTTCTTTAAAAGAATACAAAAAAAATTCCCAATCCCAATCCTAAAAGTTCTCTTCTCTAGTTTGATCAGCATCTTCTTGTGCTACTATTCCAATTTAATTTAAAAGAATCTTCTGAGTAATTTTTCCTATACCTTTAACAATCTTATTTACCTTTACAAAAAAATAGTTTCTTTCACCAACTTTCTAAGCTGAAGGTACCAAGCCCATAAGTGCCTAAATCTAACCCTGGTGGCTGACAGTCTAACAGTAGAGTCATAGTAACCCAGAAGGGAAAACACATCATCCACGAAGTGCACACCCTTTTGCAGTGACGTCCACCTCTCTGGGGTCTGTTCCTGTTCACTTGTACATGTTAAATGAGGTCAATACTCATTGAAGCTGAAAGCAGTGGCCAACAGTGTATGTATTTTTAATCACACTTGTGGACTTGTGGCATCTTTACCAAGGCAAAGTGCATGGGAGTCAAATATTTATTTTTCTGCAAAAATATATTCCAACATTAAACAAAACAGTCACTGTGCTATCAGTTAAAGTGCAAAAGCAGCAACGGGCATCAATTTGAAAAGAACAGCTGTGTTGGACGTAAAAACAGTGTTGTGGCAGCTCAGTTATGAAACATTCACTAGAAGAGCTTTCAAGATTGAGAAAGATGGATGGTTGTTAGGTAAAGGTATCAGGGGATATGGAGCAGAGGTAGGTAAATGGAGATGAGGTGCAGATCAGCCATGATCTAATTGAATAGCAGAGATTGCTCAAGGGGCTAGATGGTCTACTCGACTTCCACACTGAGCTCCTTGTTGCAATGTGCAAAATGCTTGGCCTTTTAGAGCCGATGTCAGCAACAAAGAAGAGGTAGTTTCTAAAATTCCTCACTTGTGAAATTAATGTAATGCTTCATGATAGAGGTTGGGAACATCGGAATCATGTTGATCTTTGGTACTTGTGCAATACATCAATTTCTGAGAGTATGGATGAGTGCAATTCCGTTGGGGGCAATTTTGAGCCCGTGCTCTCCATCTACGGGAATGGCGGGCTCTCGTTCAAAACTCAGAGAGACTTGGAAAGCACAATTCATGCCAGCGAGTCTCCGAGTTCTGACCTTCCAGTCCCCTCACAGGCGGAGTAGGGTGAAAAACACACTGCAGGATCCCAGAAAGCGCATTTTAATTCATTAGCATATGATTAGCAAGCCCTCTCTCCAAGACTCCCCCCCCCGCCCCCTCACTGGATATTCAGTGAGCACTGGCATGACATCACACCGATGCCAGCATGAACCTGGTGCCTTCTCCTCTGAGGGTTAGTTCAGAGGTGAGTGTTCAGGCAGTCAGCACCCTGCGGGGTGTTCACTGCTCAGCAGGCACCGAGAGGATGTGGGAGATACAGTTAAGTGCAACTCGGGGCTGGCAATCACCATATTGGGAGGAAGGGTCAAGAGGGGGTCACTTACAGGCCTTACCTTCCCTTCACTTTGGGCCATCTCTTGCTTTAATGGGGTTGTGAAGGCTGGTATGCAGGCAACTGTGGTTGAGTGGCCTGCAGAGATTTAACTTCTAATATGCTGATAGATCTTCAATCAAGCAAACTTGATTTTTGGCCAAAGTTGTTTTTTAAGCATGTTGGGATTTCCTGTGGCCACGTTGGCCTGAAACATATCAAAGGATTCAAGGTGTTAGATGTTACGACTTGTTCCCAAACAAAAGAAGTTGTTTACAGACATTTTGGAGTCAGTGCTTCCTTATATGGGCATTGTAATGAAGGCTATTTACAGTAAGACCTAAACATGATGGAGTCTGGAGGGCCCCGAGGCTTTGTGCTGGCTCTATTTGATTGTAAGAAATCTCACAACACCAGGTTAAAGTCCAACAGGTTTATTTGGTAGCAAAAGCCACTAGCTTTCGGAGCGCTGCTCCTTCGTCAGGTAAGTGGGAGTTCTGTTCACAAACAGGGCATATAAAGACATCAACTCAATTTACAAAATAATGGTTGGAATGCGAGTCTTTACAGGTAATCAAGTCTTAAAGGTACAGACAATGTGAGTGGAGAGAGGGTTAAACATTGTCTCCCGCCAGTACAGTTAGTGAGATTTTGCAAGCCCAGGCAAGTCGTGGGGGTTACAGATAGTGTGACATGAACCCAAGATCCCGGTTGAGGCCGTCCTCATGTGTGCGGAGCTTGGCTATCAGTTTCTGCTCAGCGACTCTGCGCTGTCATGTGTCGTGAAGGCCACCTTGGAGAACGCTTACCCGAAGATCAGAGGCCGAATGCCCGTGACCACTGAAGTGTTCCCCAACAGGAAGAGAATGCTTTTGCCTGGTGATTGTCGAGCGGTGTTCATTCATCCGTTGTCGTAGCGTCTGCATGGTCTCCCCAATGTACCATGCCTCGGGACATCCTTTCCTGCAGCGTATCAGGTAGACAACGTTGGCCGAGTTGCAAGAGTAGGTACCGTGTACCTGGTAGATGGTGTTCTCACGTGAGATGATGGCATCCGTGTCGATGATCCAGCACGTCTTGCAGAGGTTGCTGTTTGATTGGCCTAATCGAACATACAATCAGGTTTCTGATCAATTCATTGGCTGATTGCCAAGGAACTTTTAGGGTATAAGAATGCTAACACAAAGCGCTTGTGCTGAGTGAAAAACCCAGGATCATAGGAGACAACATCCGGAAGAAGAAAATCCATAAATCCTGGTCAGGTTTAATATGCAAGTCGAAATCAGCCATAAGTTAAGCAACAGATAGTGAGTATTTAGTTTATGCATTGCAAGCACTGACTATTTTTTAAGTAGCTACAAAATAAAGAAAATTGTGTTTAAATATCTGAAGTTGACTTGTCTTTATTTGCTATTAGAAGTTAATATGCACATGTTTGTACAACCCAACGCTTCCCATGTCCTGTGTCCTGGGTTCCTGTCCATATCACAGCTGAGGGAATGCCCTTCCTTAGTGGGACCTGGCCAGAAGGTGGAAGGGCTTAAAAATAAGAGGCTCCTCACTGGGACGATTATGAGCTACCGAGTGGGGTGCCATGAGAGGCCGGGCTGTCAGGGCACAGTAGGGGAATCAGGAATGGGCTGCATCTCCCCTTATGTGGCCTGAAGGGTCTCATACTTGGGGGAGGATGACTGCAGTGTGATTGGAATCCACTCAGGCAGCAGTGTGAGGACAAAGGAGAGAGGCTGCCTGGAAGGCCAAAACCGATTGTCAGAGGTGCTTGTGTGTAACAGTACATCTCAGTGGGTTATGGAAGGCTGCTCAGCTCTGCACCTCTTGTGGCCTGGGAGAAACAGGGTGCCCCCTGGGAATGAGCTGGACATGCTAATTGCTGGCCTCACGATTCAGCCGTGCCTCGTCTGCCACAAGGGGCAGATACTTGGCTGAGCAGACACCCCAGCCTCCCCTCACTAGTGATTATGCCATTAAATGGTGTGTAGATAAAAAGCATTGCCATTTAGTGGAGGCCAACTGTTAACCCTTCACAAGCCGATGTCCCAGGCATTGAACTGACATTCCCAGAAAGGCTGCAACTTCACACAGATAAATAACACCGATATGGGCGCCGATGCAAGGTGTGATGGTGACGTATATCATCATACACCCCAGTCAATGTCATGACAGGATTCATCGGTGAGGTTCCCCGTCAAGATGAAAACACTGGTCACGTGCAGTCACTTGACTGCCCTCTAATGTGACACCAGGTTTCCTTGGGGTTTGGAATCTTTCTCAATCTTGAAAGTTCTTCTCGTGAATGTTTCATAACTGCAACCATGTGGTGCCACTGAGGCCCAGATGCTGCCTCCTGCTGGAGTTAACAGGTATCAACGTGGAGCGGCGGCTATGGTGTCAGAGTGGAAGGTATGAGGGATAGCATTGAGGCACCTACTGAGTGTGCTGCCATTGGGTGAACCTTGTTATAACGAGCCTCAGTCGGTGTTTATGGCCTCCGCACTGGCATCATCAGCCACCTTCTCAGTGGGTGCTCCTTGCCTCTGAGGAGCCATTTCTCCAGCCTGCACTCTCCCTCAAAGATGGTTAGATCTGAGAGTGGCCCAAGATGTAGCTGTCATGGACGGTCTCCGGGAAACAGTCAGACATCTGCATGAAGCGCATCGTGTGGTTGCAGACGAGCTGCACATTGAGGGACAAGAATCCTTGTGGTTCATGAATGGCGTCATGTGTCATGATGGAGCGTGGAGGGCCATGTGCGTGTAGTCAATCAAACCTTGCACCTGGAACAAGCCTACAAAGGTAGTGAGGAATTGAGGGGTGAGGGTCGGGACTCTCTCAAGAACCCTTACAGCTCCCTGTGGTTTCCTCTTCTTTACAGTGCATGGTCTGGAGGATCATGGAACCTGTCGCATTGGCTATCCTACATATTGGCATAGAGTAGCGGCAGAGACACCAACATGCTGTGACACCTGGCCAGGACCAGTGCTCTGCGGAGGAGGGAGAAGTTGGGCACTTCGCTATTCCAGAAGCAGCATTACAGATCCATAGGTACCGGCTGTGGATATTCCGACATCAATCACTGTACCTGCGAATGTCAGAGAGGCAGTGCAGTGAAGGATGTGTCCATCCCGGGAGACGGTGGACCCCCTCTGCCAGACCCTGCAAGAGCTGGCACCACATAAAATGGGAAAACACCCATTGCCTCTGGCCCTTAAACTCACAGCTGCTCTGAATTTCTATGTGAGTGGCTCATTCCAGGGCAGCACGGGTGACCTGTGTGTCATCTCCCAGTCAGCAACACTTAAATGCATCCAGGAGGTCACAGATGCCCTTTATGCAAGGGCTCACATGTATGTCAACTTGGATTGGGACCAGCTGAGTCAAGATACCAGGGCCATGGGCTTCGCTACCTTTGCAGGCTTGTTCCAGATGCAAGGTTTGATTGACTACACGCACATGGCCCTGCACGCTCCATTATGACTCTTGACGCCATTCATAAACCATAGGGTTTCTTGTCCCTCAATGTGCAGCTCGTCTGCAACCACACAATGCGTTTCATTCAGGTGTCTGCCCATTTTCCGGAGAACACCCATGACAGCTACATTTTGGGCCACTCTCAGATCTAGCTGTCTTTGAGGGAGAGCAGTGGCTGGAGGGATGCCTCCTTGGAGGCAAGGAGTACCCACTGAGAGGGTGGCTGATGATGCCAGTGTGGAGGCCATAAACCCTAACTGAGACTCGTTATAAAGAGGCTCACACTGCAACACATGTGCTGGTCGAGCAGGCGATTGGTCTGCGGAAGATAGAGTTCTGATGTATGGAGCAGTCAGGGCATGCGCCGCAATATAGCCCCCAGAGGGTCTCCCGCATCATTGTAAACTGCTGTGCTCTCCACAACTTGGTGCTGCAGAGGGAAGACTACCTGTATCTGGAGGAGATGGAGGAGCCCAACTACAACACCACTGAATTTCCCTTGGCTGAATTGATGGGATTCCTCCAGAAGCCCATCATGCATAGAGAAAGAGCTTGGCCAAGGGAATGGCGCAAGGTAGGGGTGGTCGCAGCGAGAGGAAACAAATTCTCATTTTATCAAGACTCCACCTTGAAGAAACGAATGCTCTCAAGGAAGTTTATATTAATTAAAAACAAATGTTAAACATGGTAAAGATGACTGTTTTTATGATCTTTTAAAAAACACATTTTGTAGATAACAACTAAATAGCAACAAAAAACATGGAGAACCGTTATGTAACTTTAGGCAGAATGTAATTACAGCATTTTGCATTTCCTGTCTTCTTGCTGGATGGGAAGTATGCAATTCTAAAGGGTGAAAAGTAATTTCTGATCAGCAATTGTCAATCTTGAGTTGCTTTAGACTTGGGCTAGCATGTCCTTCTCTTCTTTCAACTTATTTCGACTCCTCTTGCGAAAGCTTGTGGGTGGACATTTGATCGGCATCATTCCAAAGCATACAACATCATCCTTCAGTTTGTTCTGGATTATACAGCAAGGTATATAGCAACATAGGCATTGCTCGACAAAAAGGACTAGGCCAATCTGGGGTGCCTGCTACCATCTTGGTAATCACATGGCACGTTGATAATGGAGCTATTGACTAATCAAGGCAATAAATTGTTATCAATTAGTCAACAACAATTCCAAAAATGACTTGAGGAAAGCCCCAGTTGAGGACAGCTCGAGAACCAGAGGTCACCATCACCATAGAAAATCAAAACCCAAACATATCTATTCCATTTCAATCCGACAAACTCAAGTGATATTGTTTCTTTCTATGTAAGGTCTGAGGACTCTATAGGTCAGTCAGCCACATCTACAGTCAGAGCTAACCTTTATTTATTGGCCACTTCTTTGAATAATTGCAAAACCCTTGATTCGCTCAAGAAATACTTATTATGAACAGAAAACTAGTTTTAACTTGTAATTTTGTTTTGCCTGCTTGTCATGCATCAATTTCGTTTAATTCTTTCTTGGAATACGGGTGTCACTGGCAAGGCCAGCTTTTATTGCCCATTCCTAATTACCCTTGAACTGAATGGCTTGCTCAGCCAATTCAAAGGGCAGTTGAGAGTCAACCACATTGCTGTGGGTCGGGAATCATATGAGGACAGATCAGGTAAGGGCAGCAGATTTCAAGAACAAAGAACATAGAAAATTACAGCACAGGAACAGGCCCTTCAGCCCTCCAAGCCTGCACCGACCATGCCACCTGACTGAACTAAAACCCCCTTCCGGGGACAATATCCCTCTATTCCCATCCTATTCATGTGTTTGTAAATACGCCCTTTAAAAGTCACTAATATTTCTTCTTCCACTACCTTCCCCAGCAGCGAGTTCCAGGCACCACCACCCTCGGTGCAAAAAATTTGCCTCGTACATCTCCTCTAAACCTTGCCCCTTGCACCTTAAACCTATGCCCCCTAGTAATTGGCTCTTCCACCCTGGAAAAAAGTTTCTGACTATCCACTCTGAACATGCCTCTCATAATCTTTCCTTCCTTAAAGGACATTAGTGAGTCAAATGAGTTTCCACAACAATCAATGATAGTTTCATGGTCACCATTACTGAATATAGCTTCCAATTCCAGATTTTCTTTTCAAATTAATTGAATTTAAATTCCACCAGCTGCTAAAGTGGGATTTGAACCCGTGTTACAAGAGCATTAGCCTGATAACAATCCAGTCAGTCCAGGAGAAAAGCACACACTCGTTGTGTATTAAGAGAACAGTAACCCTTGATATTGACAAGACAGAGACCAGCAATAAAGGTACATGAATAGAGACCCAAACGCAGCCAGTGGTACACAGATCTAGGAGAATACCACCTGACTGAAAAACATTACGTTTGTCCTTTAAGTTGCTGCAGTCTGGTGATGAAATTGGCAAAGAAAGCACCGGAAAGCTGGAGTGCATGGCATATTGGATTGATTGAGTGAATTCAAGTTGGTCCGAGCCCCACATTAGGAACAGAGTATGGCTGTGGGTTGGAATAAAATATCATGATTGATCAATCCAACCCCTTTTCCCTCAGTGTACCCGAACAGGCGCCGGAGTGCGGCGACTAAGGGAATTTCACAGTAACTTCATTGCAGTGTTAGTGTAAGCCTTATTTGTGACTAGTAAATTAACTTTATCTTTAATTTTAACTTTAAATTGATCCCATTCATGGCCTGTTTAACTTTAAATAAAATAGGCCATCAATGGAGACCCCACGAAGGCCAGCATGAAAGGGTGGCGGAAGCAGATTCAATAAGAACTTGCAAAAAGGAAATAACTAGTGGAAGAGTAAACATTTGCACTGCTATAAGAAAAGAGCAGAGGAGTTGGACAAATTGGGTAGTTCTCATGAAGAGCTAGCTAGGGGCAGCACACTGGCACAGTGGTTAGTACTGCTGCCTCACAGTGGCAGGGACCCGGGTTCGATTCCCACCATGAGTCACTGTCTGTGTGGAGTTTGCACATTCTCCCCGTGTCTGCATGGGATTCTTCCGGGTGCTCCAGTTTCTTCCCACAGTTTGAAAGATATGTTGGATAGGTACATTGACCCGAACAGGCGTCGGAGTGTGGCAACGAGGGGAATTTCACAGTAACTTTATTGCAGTGTTAATGTAAGCCTTACTTGTGACTAATAAGTAAATAAATAATAGGTATGAAGGGTTGAACAACCTCAAAGAACAAGAACAAAGAACAAAGAACAATACAGCACAGGAACAGGCCCTTCGGCCCTCCAAGCCCGCGCCGCTCCCTGGTCCAAACTAGACCATTCTTTTGTATCCCTCCATTCCCACTCCGTTCATATGGCTGTCTAGATAAGTCTTAAACGTTCCCAGTGTGTCCGCCTCCACCACCTTGCCTGGCAGCGCATTCCAGGCCCCCACCACCCTCTGTGTAAAATATGTCCGTCTGATATCCGTGTTAAACCTCCCCCCCTTCACCTTGAACCTATGACCCCTCGTGAACGTCACCACCGACCTGAGGAAAAGCTTCCCACCGTTCACCCTATCCATGCCTTTCATAATTTTATACACCTCTATTAAGTCTCCCCTCATCCTCCGTCTTTCCAGGGAGAACAACCCCAGTTTACCCAATCTCTCCTCATAACTAAGCCCCTCCATACCAGGTAACATCCTGGTAAACCTCCTCTGCACTCTCTCCAAAGCCTCCACGTCCTTCTGGTAGTGTGGCAACCAGAACTGGACGCAGTATTCCAAATGCGGCCGAACCAACGTTCTATACATCTGCAACATCAGACCCCAACTTTTATACTCTATGCCCCGTCCTATAAAGACAAGCATGCCATATGCCTTCTTCACCACCTTCTCCACCTGTGACGTCACTTTCAAGGATCTGTGGACTTGCACACCCAGGTCCCTCTGCGTATCTACACCCTTTATGGTTCTGCCATTTATCATATAGCTCCTCCCTACATTATTTCTACCAAAATGCATCACTTCGCATTTATCAGGATTGAACTCCATCTGCCATTTCTTTGCCCAAATTTCCAGCCTATCTATATCCTTCTGTAGCTTCTGACAATGCTCCTCACTATCTGCAAGTCCTGCCAATTTTGTGTCGTCCGCAAACTTACTGGTCACCCCAGTTACACCTTCTTCCAGATCATTTATATAAATCACAAACAGCAGAGGTCCCAATACAGAGCCCTGCGGAACACCACTAGTCACAGGCCTCCAGCCGGAAAAAGACCCTTCCACTACCACCCTCTGTCTTCTGTGACCAAGCCAGTTCTCCACCCATCTAGCCACCTCCCCCTTTATCCCAAGAGCTCCAACCTTTTTCACCAGCCTACCATGAGGGACTTTGTCAAACGCTTTACTAAAGTCCATATAGATGACATCCACGGCCCTTCCCTCGTCAACCTCCTTTCATGCCGAACATTCTATGAATCTATTGAGCTTAAGATCATAAGTGCCTCCAAGACGTCAGCCTTGCTGGGTTCGCCATCACCTCCTGGTTTCCCCCACACCCTGGCTGCCCGTCCTTTAATATCAGGGTCAATGTATCTCCTTCTGACGTCTGGAAATACCCAACGCTGAAAAAGGTTGTATGGTTTTCACATTGACTTTCATTCGGAGTATTATTTAAAAGCTGCTTCTTTGACTGAAGATCCAGTTTTGAAGTCATACCCTGATGTGTCCAATCTCCTTTTATGTTTTTTCTTGCTGGCAAGGAAGCACATTGACATTGGTCAATTGTGTTGGATATTAAGAAGAGTGTCAAATTTGCCAACTGTCTCCTCAGACCTCCAAGGCCATGGTCTCTTACTATTCCTGCTCTTCCTTTAATGTTTTCATTCAAATGAGATTCAATGCCACGCTCACTAAATAATAAGTATCTGGCTGCTTTGCTGTCAGTTCTCACTGGGGTAAACATTTTTGACGATGGCCCCTCCTTTGTCTGCTGGTTTGATGACATTTTGACGATGGCCTCTCCTTTGTCTGCTGGTTTGATGACATTTTGACGATGGCCCCTCCTTTGTCTGCTGGTTTGATGACAGTTCTCACTGGTCCAATGATCACTGTGCAAAAGTGAACCTGAATTTGAGTAGATTTGAACATTTCCTGCTAATTGCTGTTAAACAAACACTTTTTAAAAAGTTGAAAAGCATTGACAACATCTATGAATTCACATGAATTACACCCTGTTTTATTCCCAGGTGCAATTTTAGGAACGAATAGTTATTCACGCCCTATTATCAATGGCTAACAAATTACTACAATTATTTTTAATCCTCAAAGCAAATTCCGCTCCTCACAGATTTTTGAATTTCAAAGAATAGCAGTTAACATTTATATTTAAAGGCAAAATACTGCAGATGCTGGAATCTGAAACAAAAACCGAAAATTCTGGAGAAACTCAACAGGTCTGACAGCACCTGTGGAGAGAGAATAGAGCCAACGTTTCAAGTCTGGATGAACCTTCATCAACGTTTCGAGTCTGGATGATCCTTTGTCAGAGCTGAAGAGAAGGAAAATCGGATGAGATTTATGCTAAGAGGCTGGGAGGTTGGGCTGTAATTGGACAAAGGAAATGTAAATGGTGATGATAAAGGCTGAGAAAGGTGCTAAAAGTGATCGGAATATGTGAATGGCAGAACAAAGGTACAGATTGTTAGGGGACTACCTGAGGGATATGGCAGTTAGCCCTGGGCAGGAGGGAGGGGAGTTTGGAGACAAGATGTTTACATTGCTAAAAAGAGAGTTTAGACTAAACTCTAATTTCGCACCTAGTTTTATGATAATACTTTCCCCCATTTATTATCTCCCTAGATGAATGTTTACATGTTGCATTTTATTTGTTAACTGTTTATTGAACTTTATAGATAAAAAGAAAATTTTCCCAAAGTAGCACCAAGTAGATAATGAGACAGCCATATACACATCTAAACAATACACATAAATGATATACATCTAAAACAATAGCCAGCAGATGCAGGAAGCCTGAACAAAACACAAAAGTGCTGGTAACACTCAGCAGTGATGTGGAGATGCCGGCATTGGACTGGGGTAAGCACAGTAAGAAGTCTCACAACACCACGTTAAAGTCCAAGGTTGGACTTTAACCTGGTGTTGTGAGACACTCAGCAGGCCAGGCTGTATCTGTGCAGAGAGAGAAACAGAATTAGTTCAGGTTGATAGCTTTTCATCAAAACCCATATGAATCTTTATGGACAGCAAAATAACCCTGAGCATATTCAAGCCAGAATTGCAGTGAGCTAATTAGCTGCTTATGTTATTTGGAGAAATATTTGTGAACATTGGAGAGAATCTCCTTGGCATAGGAGTCATGTTGTAAAACAAACAAGGTGAATAAGTTGAGGGGCACACAAAGGCGTGCTGTCAATTAGCAGATCAAACTGCAAAGAACCAGATTGGGAGACCACAAATTCTCTCAGCTCAATGCTTGAACCATGCTGCAAAGGCACTGGGAAAAGGCATCTGCAGGGAAGGGAAATCAGCTGATGAATTCTCAGCAAGCTGTTGTCCTGAGTGACATAAGTGTGTTCCATGTACAAGAACTACAGCAACTTACAAAGCCTCATTCGGCACATCTTTCAAACCTGTGATCTCTAACACCTAGAAGATCAAGGGCAGCAGATGCATGGAAACACCACCACTTGCAATTTCCCCTCCAAGCTGCTCATCATCCTGATTTGGAAATATATCACTGTTCCTTCACTGTCACCAGTCAAAATCCTGGAAGTCCCTCCCTAACAGCACTGTGGGTGTACTTATACCCCATGGACTTCAGTGGTTCAAAAAGGCTGCTCACCACCACCTTCTCAAGGGCAATTAGAGATAAGGAACTCATGCTAGCATCAGCAGTGATCCTCACGTCCTGTGTAAGAGTAATAAAAATTTGCTGCTTGCCAGCCACATTAAGTGGCAAGGGGACATACTGAGGAGGGCCAATGAAAGGGACAAACTAAATTGAAAAGGTCAAAAGATTGAAAACTAAAAGTTGGGAACACAGCCAGAAACAAATCAATCAAATGCAAGTTAGGAATTGAGTAACCCATATTGGATGTGGAGCGCTGGGAAGTTTAAGAGAATGTAGATTTGGTTTCCAGATTTTAATTAAAGGAGTAAGTTTTCTGAAGGATATATAGAAAACTGAGCAAGCTTCTGAAGACTCTTGATTTGACTGTTGGCATTTTCAACTCTGAAGTACTAGCAATCAGAGGTGCCTCCAGAATCAGAGATATCCTGGGGTAGAGATTTAACTGGCACACGGTGGCACAGTGTTTAGCACTGCTGCCTCACAGCCACAGCACTAGGGACCCAGGTTCGATTCCCCGGCTTGGGTCACTGTCTGTGTGGAGTTTGCACGTTCTCCCTGTGTCTGCGTGGGTTTCTTCCGGGTGCTCCGGTTTCCTCCCACAGTCCAAAAGACATGCTGGTTAGGTGCATTGGCCATGCTAAATTCTTCCTCAGTGTACCCAAACAGGCGCCGAAGTGTGGCGACTAGGGAATTTTCACAGTAACTTCATTGCAGTGTTAATAAGAACATAAGAACATAAGAACATAAGAAATAGGAGCAGGAGTAGGCCATCTAGCCCCTCGAGCCTGCCCCGCCATTCAATAAGATCATGGCTGATCTGAAGTGGATCAGTTCCTAATGTAAGCCTAGTTGTCACACGAATAAACAAACGAATAAATAAACTTTAAAAAGTGCAGAAATCTTGAGAATTCCAAGAGTGGACTTAAAACAAATCATCGATAGGTCAAAACATGCCATGACTTGATGTATTTTAAGCTCCACTATTATTCTGCAGTATTTAAGTAAGTGCAGGGTGAGCGGGAGTGGGGTGAGGTGGATGGCCTCCCTGCAGTGTGCTCCTCGCAGTGTGAGGCAGCGCACTATTCACTGCCAGTGGGATTCGCTGGTCCCACTGCTGTCAATGGAAAATCTGCGGCAAAGGGTGCGCCATCGCCGGGACCAGAAGATCCCACCGGCATGAACAGCTGGAGAATTCCGGCATACATTCCCTCAAGTCTTTATCCAATATATTTTAAATGATTAAAGTTTACCTTATGTCTTACATTGTTATTAGTATCACACATTCACATTGTCCTAACTACATTATCAACACACCATTCATCCCACCACCCTTGTGAGTCCTTGAATTCAAATGTTCAGATGGTCCAGAAGCCTTATTACCCTTCCATATCTCCTTTACACTACTGTCGGCGGTGTGGCAGGCTGTGTTGTTGTGGGTCCTTTCTGTAGGTTTGGAGATTGTTCTGGCATCTGGGACTATTTGCATCATTTTCTTCCATTCCTTTGTATTGAAACATGCTTGATAAGTTCGGCCATGGTGCTGATTGGTGGTTGCTATCACAACTTGTTTCTTAAGATGTGTATGAACATTGATTTAGTCGCTTTGTCAATTCTTTCACTTCTTCCACTGTCATGTGGGCAATGGCGATGTCTTCTGTTGTGGTGGATGAGCATTCCTATGACTAGAATCAGGTTCAGTGGTACACACAACCTCTGCCTTTTGCTGTTGGCAATGGATGGTTTCGACCAGCTTCCAGCAGCTTTCGTGGCTTTGGAATGCTGGCTTGGAATTGAAGTGTATGTTCAGTGGTTGCAGTGTTGACCACTTATACCATCATTGGAGCCAGAGATTGAATCTCATCAGATTGCTGCTTGCTGTCTTTTCATGGTCACCTCCATCATGGTTACCTCCTGGGTGATTAGCTGGTCTGACCATTGTAGATTTTCTGACACCTGTAAGAAGAGTGGATAAATCTGCTCCTCAAAGAGAGAAGGCAGTTCTGTGCTTAAGTCCCAGCGAATGCAATATCCACTGCTCCTGCCACTATTCTGCCTCTGCTGTGTTTAAATCTCTGCACTCACAACCTTCCACTACCCTGTACGGATAATTGAAGAATGAATTGGTTGGTTCTCCTGACAGTGGGACTCTCTTATTGAATTTAGCTTTTACAAATATTTCATTGCTTCTTAAATTAAAACAAATGTCAAATGATTTTAGCACCGATACAAATTTTGCAGATGATTCAGTAATTCCCTGCTTTACAGTGATGTTGTCAGCGATCGGACCGATCAAATAAAGCAGCGGATTCACTGGCTTTTTAAAAAACTTTTTATTTAAACCTGAAACGATGTTGTATCTTAAGAATCTTTTCCTCCAAATTTCCCAATTTAGTGATTGATCTGGATCTTGGATTAGTCTGAATTGAGTTGGAAGTGTGGAAATCTGATCCGTGTTCAAAATATTAAAAGTATATGCTTTGCTTTAAGAGCTGTATGTATTTCCAGATAGCATTGCCATTCACTCAGTGACAATGTGACTTCCTGTGCTTGCTGTTTTTAGTGGGCTCCATAACAATGGTGATAGCACTCAGCTTGAAAACAGTTTTAACAATGGCTGCCTCTCCTATTTAGCGATTTACCTATTTGACTTACGGGTCCATCAAATTCTAACTTCTTTTTGCCTCTTACAGAGTTCAACAGTGGTGACGTTCATGAAATTTTGAATTAACTCCCTCCTTTTTTTATTCCTGAAAAATCTCGGATTTGGGGATTAGGTTTTAGTGACGAGTTTCACTTAAACTGCACTTCTGACCCTGAATTTCTTTAAAGATCTCTCAAGATTTGCTACAGCCTGGAATTTTAAAAGATTTAGCTCAACATTGCAAGCTCTTCCCACTCTGCACTCTGAAGCTAGACTTTCCAAGGAAGATTCAATGAAGTCTTCTTCTGCTGCAATAGGAGATGCCTGCTCCCACAATGGACCCAGCCAGGTTGGGAGACCAGGTTGTGGGCTCGCAATCCATACCCTTATCCACACCACCAAATATTGGAGGCACTAGGAATGGGGGCAGGGATCCTGGAATTAGGTCCTGCCCACCATTTTTAAATGGCTCCAGAGCCCTTACGATTCCAAAAAAAACAGCCATTAAATCTGTTTCTATTTCTACAAATGCAGACAATCTTGCAGAGTGTTTCCCACATTTCGTGCTTTTATTCCACATTGAAGCAGTTTCTTTGAACAATTCAATGTCTCCAATTGTAAGAAACTGTATGAATGGAATCATTACTGCCCATTTATATTTTGGCAGATTGCTTGCCCAGTCATTCCTCTAATAACTCAACAAAGGCAAAGGTCCCATCACCAAAAGTTCCTTTATTTACAAGACATACTATACAACAGAATGCACCCTGTGTGCTCCCTGCTTCAGCAGGCAGAGAGACTGACACACCTGTTTTAAATAGGGGGCATGAGGCTCCCTGATTGGGCCATCAATTAGGACTCAATCAGTGACATCTTTTGATGTCCAACCAAATGAACAAAATTAAATTAACTTCAGGACAACTCAAAAGGGGCAGCTTCCAAAAGGAGGAGAACTGCCCAGAACAAAAGACAAAGCGGGAAGGAAACTTAAAACATCAAATTACGGACTCAATCAGGGAGTTCATACTCCAGCAGTCCAACCTCATTTGCCTGACTGAAGCCATCACAATTCCCTAAACCATTAACTTCTGAGTCTGATCTCACAATTTTATGTGACTTGGAGGCAAACCTTTTCATGACATGGAAAGTTAAAATATGACCATCCTAGAAAGAATTTCCTGCTTGTAGTTGGAAGAGTTCATGGAAGAACAGAAACATCTTCTTTTCTCCACCAGCTTTTGCCCAAATAGCACACCATATTTTGTAATCATGATTAGTGATCTTAGATTATTGAGTGTCAATTTTAACTGGGGCAGGAGTCATGCAGACAGAAGCCAAGGTAGATTATAAATGGAGCCTAAACTACACAGGCCCTGTTGTTACATATTCATTGGTTTGCTGTATATCTTAGAAGACTGAATTATCTCAGAGCTGTACAGAGACTAGATCTAAATCTACAACAGCTTTATTATAGTATTTACAAATATCTTAAGCACTTATAGGATTTTGTGCACATACATGGGGCGAAATCTTCCAGCTCCTCATGCCAGCGGGACCTTCTGGTCCCACTGACGGCATGCCCCTGCCGTGGGTTTCCCGACGGCATGGGATGGAACCAGTGGGAAATCCTATTGATAGCGGCGGAACCAGACATGCCGCTGAGAAACACGTTGCAGGGAGGTCAGCGAATCTCACCCATAAGCTCAGCTCAGATCCTCAGGTCCTTCTGGAACTTTCTGTTTTCTTAGCTCCCCAGCTGTACCCACAGGCTTAAGTAATCTGGCACAGTGAACATGGATCAGTTACCAGAATCATATAATCAGACATTGATCAATCAAACCATTGAACACTATAAGCTGTTAAATAAAGACCTTACTTTTAATTACATCATTCTAAACAGCAAACATCAAATCATTTTATAGAGTTCAACTTGTCTCTTTCTCGAAGTACAGAAATACACCTCTGAGATGAAAAGGTCTCTTCAATCTGTGATTAGATCTACAAATTTTATGTCATGCTTGGTGATCAATTTGATGAGGCGGATGATCAACATCACTTGTTAAAAGAGGAAATGTATCCTCATAATCATGGTCTTTACATGTTCACTTCTCACTTGTGACTTTGAGAATTGGGAGATTCTTTTTGCCCTGTGCCTGTTCAAAATGCATCTTTAATCTGCCATTTCTGTTGAAAGATTTGACACATTAGAGATGCTAGTAGGGGCACTCACCTGTGTGGCTTCAAATATGCACATGTAACTTTCTATTACTGGCAAATTTCAGGCCATAAATCTTCTCCTTCTCTCCAGTATGTATCTTTTTATGACTCTTAAGAGCACAGAGGGAATCACAAAGGCTTTGTCACATAGATCACATATGAAGATTCATTCACTGCTATATATTAGTAGATGCCTCTCCAGGGAGAAGGAATCCAAGGATCTCCCAGCAATGAAAGAAATGGTTCTGGAGCTGGAGAAGTTAAACTTTTTGCAAACATCCTTATCCTTACTTTTGTTCTGATTGATTGGTTTGCTGTAAATCTTAGAGTGTCTGAATTATCTTACAGCAATGCAGAGATGAGACGGGCTCTAAATCTAAAACAGGTTTATTGGCAGTGCATACAAATATCTCAGATTTTCTATGCGCACTTAGGGGGCAATTCTCCCCATTTGTGGCTCAGTCCCGTGGTGAGGGTGGGGATGGGGAATGTTTCCTGCTGTGAAGTACAATGGGAAACAACGCCATATCTTCCATCACCAGCATCATTAATTATGCACCTGGGGGTTTTGCCCCGTAGTCTGTGGTGGGATGGACATGTTGGAGCATGTCCCACTGTCATATCTGGGTTCCATATTTAAAAGGCACCCAACATCACTGAAGAAAGAAGATGGTCCCCAAGGAATACCGAGGTTGGAATATGGGTCTCCTCAGTGATACTGAAGTTGAAAGATGCACCTGATGAATGCTCCCTACCCCCACCCACTGCTGTGGTGGCCCAGGGTCTTTGGTGGCCTCCATCCCAAACTCCAGATACAACCCGAGACCTTCTTCAGGTAAGTCCTGACTTCTGCATGCCAGATGTGTTCTGGATCGATGTGTTTTCCCGTGGCATCACAGAGAATCAGGCGTGGAGGGAAGATTCTGTTTGGGCCTTCACTTTATCCCATGAATGGGACGTGAACCGGTCTTACACCAGCCTCCAGCAGGATTCGCGATCTGTCATGGTGGGCAGCATTGGAAGATCCCACTGTAATCTCATGCCAGCATTTTGGGCCTCCCATTGAATTCTTCTACCTGGGCCCACCCTACCTGCCATTGATCCTGCCGGCAGAGGCATGGGGGAATTCCTCCTATGGTCTCAAGTCAGAGCGGTCAGGTGTTGCTGGAACTTTCT
Source organism: Mustelus asterias (assembly GCF_964213995.1). Taxonomy (NCBI): domain Eukaryota; kingdom Metazoa; phylum Chordata; class Chondrichthyes; order Carcharhiniformes; family Triakidae; genus Mustelus; species Mustelus asterias. Next base: position 58,717,043 of record NC_135802.1, read on the forward strand.
CAATTTTCTTCGCTCTCTAGCTCGACCTATAGGCTTAGCCAGCCCAGCACAGTGAACGTGGATCAGTTACCAAGTGAACATAATCAAACAGAGAGCTAGGGTAGAGGTGACAGTACGAAATACCAGGTAACAAGATTTCAGGTGGCAAGTGGTTGCTGCCACAGAACCAAAGGAAAATTTCCCAGCACTAGTGTAAATGGTTGGGGGAAGCACCAGTGACTAACATGGACATTCGAGGAAGGAAGAAGCATTCCTACTTCTCCAGACCCACAAGGATCTCTAATGGCATCTTCTCCCCTTACCACCTTGATCAGGCTTTCCCTTTCCGACCATGGTTTGAAATTACAGTCAGGCCCTAACAGCATCAGAATAATGTATCTTCAGTTTTAAGGAAACACTGCATTGCCTTCCTGCTGGTGCCCCTCAGGAGAACAAGTTAAGATTACAACCGACAGGAAGACAATTGGATCAATGCTGGTGAATTGAAGCTGACAATTTAGCCAGCTGTTCTTTCACTGGTTTCCGCAGATAGAAATCGGCCCTTTAAAATTTCCCAGTTGAATCTAGTTGTTAGCATATTTTAATTTGAAAAAGAAGGAATTGGAAGGTTATTTTTTCTGGCTAAGGTGTAACAGAATTGCTCTTTTAACTTGGTTACATCTGATCTCAGTCTGATTTTCTAATGCAGCTTTTATTTCATTTAGTTTTGTTGGAAAATTGTGGATTTTTCTATCCATTTGAATGAAGGGAACCCATTGGTGAATCTCACAGATTAAATCTTGGTTTTTACGTATACGACAGAGTCAGACCTCAGGCACAGGGACAAGGTCAAACACAATACAAATTACAATGGGCAGCACAGTGGCACAGTGGTTAGCACTGCTGCCTTACAACCCGAGAGACCCGGGTTCAATTCCAGGCTCGGGTCACAGTCTGTGTGGAATTTGCATATTCTCCCTGTGTCTGCGTGAGTTTCCTCCAGATGCTCCAGTTTCCTCCCACAGTCCAAAGATGTGTGGGTTGGGTTGATTGGCCATGCTAAACTGGCCCTAGTGTCAGGAGGATTAGCAGGGTAAATATGTGGAGTTACGGGAATAGGTTGTGGATGGGATTGTGGTTGGTTTCAGACTCAATGGGCCAAATGGCCTCCTTCTGCACTGTAGGGATTCATTTAACAAGAAACATCTTGCTGTTTTATTCACCAGAAATGGAGAAATGTAAGTAACAAAAGAAGCTGTGTAAGAATGGTAATATGATGTGCAACTCTTTGGCCAGTGTAAGCTCAGGTGGACAAATGGAGATGGTGCGTTAATAGTGTGCAGATACTAGAGGTTCTACCATATGTGTTTGGGAGGAGAAGCAATAATTGTTTCATGCTCCTAAACTCAAATAAAACAGGACAGTTACAATGTTACACACTATGCAAAAAGCTATTCATATACACTTCACAACACAGCTATATGAAAAATGTGAGGCAATTCCCTGATGTCTCGGTGGGTAAATGAATCATTTGATTTGGCACTGAACCATAATGACCAGCAGGTTTGTCAGTTTGATCCTTTGTCTACAATAATGGTTGATCTCAGTTGGGCAGCAGTGATGACAACTATTACTGTCATCAGTGTCCTTAGCTGTGGAGGAAAAGCAGTCAGATTGCCTCCCCATTAAAAACTGTGCTGATGTTTAAACAATAGGAGCAGAGAGAACGTGAAATGAGAAAGAGAAAATGCAGGAAACACTCAGCAGGTCAGGAAGCGTCTGTGAAGAGGCTTCAGGTGGATGACCTTGCATCAGGTGCCTATGGCCGGGATTTTAAGGCCTACCCCCCCCCCCCCCCCCCCCCCCCCCCACCTCTTGCCCCTGGCACATTTTACGGTGGTGGAGGTGGCACGCCATTGGCCGCCGGTGGAATCTTCCGATCCTGTTGAAATCAATGTCCATTTGTGTTGCTCGAAAGCTACACCACCAGGTGACCCACCACATACACATACAATCTCACTAATACATTCATCTGTGAGACTGATGACACACAGCTAATGTGGGGCGGAATTTTACAAAAACATCCTAAGTGCCGAATGGGCGAGAAATCGGGAGAGTTTCAGACTCGTTTTTGGGCAAGTTTGAAAATGCACCACCAGATGGATTGGCCGGAAAATCCTACCTTATGATCCCTTTCTCACCCAATAGACCTGGTGGTGCCATTGATCTTGTGCCATGCTCAAGAAGCTAATCTGCAGTAACTCTTTCAATTTGCAGTTAAAGAATCATATACTGAATAGTGAGTTATCAAACTGTCCACTCTCCCCTAACACTAAAGATACCAGTGGTTACATTTAAAATGCTCCTAAGCTGCAGTTAATGTGAAACCAACTGCTGTGAGATCACCTCCTGAAGCTGCTCTTACACCACTTGCCATCCATCTGTCTGCAGTCAAATTGCCTTTACATCAAAGCCGAAGAAAAATGCTGCAGGCGGGAGATCACTGACCTGGACAATAACTCTGCTTTTCCATCCACAGATGCTGCCTGACCTGCCGAGTGTTTCCAGCATTTTCAGTTTTAGTCTTTACTTCATTGCACACCTGCAACCACAAGCTACTTCTCACCGACAGTAATCTGATGGGTGATCATCCTGTGTGTGGTATATTAGGGCAGCAATAAATGTATACCTACATTGCACCTGAGCCATTGCAATCTCTGTGGACAGAACCCATGTTGACCTAATCTAAACACCATCAGAGAGTTTCTTCACAACCCAAGTCAGGCCTTCATACGAAGCCTGTAAAAACGAGTCTCTTAAAATATAAAAAATAAAACCATAGAATATTTGTAAAGTACATTTTGACTGGAGATAAAAAATATATTTAACAAATATTATTAAAGGAATAATACAAGTTGAGCTTCCTTACACCATGAGTTGTTACGTGTATGGGCCTGAGAAATGGAATATCAATTGTGTTTTAAGGAGGCAATGCCTTCATAAGGAAGTGAATCTTTGGCGAATCTTTCCTTATTCACTTCCACAAGCACAGCACAACATAAATCTCATTAAAATGTTCATCTGTGAGACTGATGACACACAGCTAAGTGGCGTTACTTCCTTCCAAAACAAAGGTGAAGATCACGACATGTTGTCCTTCATGTAATGCGTAGTTGACATCTTAGGGTGGCATGGTGGCACAGTGATTAGCACTGCTGCCTCACAGTTGATTGGCTGTGCTAAATTGCCCCTTAGTGTCAGGGGACTAGCGAGGTTAAATGTATGGGGTTATAGGGATAGGGCCTGGGTGAGATTGTGGTCAGTGCAGACTCGATGGGCTGAATGGCCTCCTTCTGGACTGGAGGATTCTATGCTTCTATGATTCTATGACATTTCTGAGGATCAGAGGGATGTGAACTCTGTGTACCAGCAGTACTAAATAAGCCACAATATTGAAAATAGTTTGGAGATTATTCAGTAGCTGTAGGAGACCAGCTGCCCTTCAGACTTATTGCATCTTCCAGGTTTATCTGGTGTTCTGGCCGCTTGCACTCTGAGTGTAGTTGAGCACTTTTTAGATTGGCTATCAGACAGAATCATGCCTATTTGGATGTTTCCAACTGCAGTGAAATAAAAACACAAAACAAATGAGATTCCTGGTGGCTGATCACAAAGTGATAAAAGCTGAGGCTTGGGGAAAATAAGAAAAAGCAAGTCTTGCACTGATATCCCACTTTTCATAACTTTGGAGCATACCAAAGCATTTTGCGGCCAATAAAGTTCTTTTAAAAGGTAATCAATGTTCTAACATAGGGAATGCAGCGGCCACTTTGCATACAACAAGTTCCCACAGGTAGCAAGGTGATAATGACCAGATAACCTGATAGTTTGGTGATGTTGATTGTGGACTAAATATTTACTCAGAAGAACGCCACTGTTATTCATCAAAGCAGTGCCATGGGATCTTTATGTCCACCTGCAAGGGTAGCCGGTGCCTAATTTAACCTCTCAAATGAATGGTAGCATCCCTCTTCGTTGCATTGGTTTGTCAGCCTAGATTTTTGTGCTCATGTCTCTGAAGTGGGACCTGAGCCCACAACCTTGTAATTCAGCTATGAGAATTCTCCCAACTAAGCCACAGCTGCTACACAAATTCCTCTACTCCGCTTATCCCAACACTTAGAGCAATGAGAAACTCTGTCAACTAAAGATAATAATGGAGATGCGGGCAGAAGGATTATTGGGAGATATAATTGTAAAGCTTTGCAGGATAAAACTTTAAAACATGTTTAGTGATGGTTAGCTGTGTCCCTGCAGGACAGAGCCAGTCTAAACGGCTTCTGCAAACTGCCCACATTATATAGATGGTGGCATAATGATAACGTCACCGCACCAGTAATCCAGAAGCCCAGGCTAATGTGCTGGGCGCATCAGTTCAAATCCCACCATGACAGCTGGTGGAATTTAAATTCAAATAATAAATTTGGAATACAAAGCCTGTCTCAGTAATAGTGACCATGACAACCAACACCGATCATTGTAACAACCCATCCTGTTCACTAACGTCCTTTAGGGAAAGAAATATGCCACCCTTACATGTGACTCCAGACCCACAGCAATGTGGTTGACTCTTAATTGCCCTCTGAATTGTTCAGTTTAAGTGCAATTAGGGAGGGGCAAAAAATACTTAGTAGTTTTGCGGACGACACAAAAGTTGGTGGATTTACAGATAGTGATGAGGACCACCAGAGGATACAGCAGGATATAGATCAGTTGGAGACTTGGGCGGAGAGATGGCAGATGGAGTTTAATTTGGACAAATATGAGGCAATGCATTTTGGAAGGTCTAATACAGATAGGAAATACACAGTAAATGGCAGAACCCTTAAGAGTATTGACAGGCAAAGGGATCTGGTCACTGTTTGCTTCTAAGTTAGACACAGGTCACTGAAAGTGGCAATGCAGGTGGAGAAGGTAGTCAAGAAGGCATACGCCATGCTTGCCTTCATCGACCGGGGTATTGACTTTAAAAATTGGCAAGTCATGTTGCAGCTTTATAGAGCCTTAGTTAGACCGCACTTGGAATATAGTGTTCAATTTTGGTCGCCACATTACCAGAAGGATGTGGAGGTTTTGGAGAGGGTACAGGAAAGATTTACCAGGATGTTGCCTGGTATGGAGGGCATTAGCTATGAGGAGAGGTTGGAGAAACTTGGTTTGTTCTCACTGGAGCGACGGAGGTTGAGGGGCGACCTGATAGAAGTCTACAAGATTATGAGAGGATAGTCAGAAGCTTTTTCCCAGGGTGGAAGAGTCAATTACTAAGGGGTACAGGTTTAGGGTGCGAGGGACAAGGTTTAAAGGAGATGTACGAGGCAAATATTTTACACTGAGAGTACTGGAACCCGTTGCCGGGGGTGGGGGGAGGTAGTGGAAGCGGATAAGGTAGTGACTTTTAAGGGGCATCTTGACAAGTACATGAATGAGATGGGAATAGAGGGATATGGTCCTCGGAATGGTAGAGGGTTTTAGTTAAGTCGGGCAGCATGCTTGGAAGGCCGAAGGGCCTGTTCCTGTGCTGTAATTTTCTTTGTTCTTTGTTCTTTGTTCAGTGTAGCCCACATCGCATGAAAGAACAAATAAAAAAACTTATAGCACCACATTGTCTCAGTTGGATGAAGAAGATAAGGGAATACATAGAGCAGATTAAACATCAGCTCCTAAATAGATTTTAGACAACTGGTTGTGAAAATAATGCAGATTGACATAGTTGCATATATGCCCATAAATATTACTATCTGCAAATAAACAGAAATATAGGGTGAAATTCTCCTACCTGGGACTAAGTCATGTGATGGGATGGGGAGAGGAAGTGTTTTGCACGCAGCTGCAAATATCCTATCCTGGTTCCATGTTCCTCCACTGTCACCTGATCAAAGTCCTCCCAAACAGCACGATGGGTAAACCTGCACCAAATAGACTGCAGCAACTCAAGAAGGCAGCTTCCCATCCCTATCAAAGGCAATGAATGCTGGCCTCACCATCGTTGCTTACATCCTATAGGCAACTCAAAGACAATCGGACAGACTAAAGCATACAAATGATAGGCACTGATGGATTGCAAAAGGGAGATTAGTTGACTTTAGTATATGGAATGATTTATTTTATATATTTGATTTGGAATGTTTATCTGGGGTGGCATTGGGTTGCACTGTGGCTGAGCAGATGCTGTAATGATCAGTATACAGGAGGGGTGATGGGTGGGAATGTTGGTGAAAATGGAGTTGGGATTGCAGGTAGTGTAGTATCTTCATTGCAGTGTTAATGCGGGCCTATTTGTGACACTAATAAATGAACTTTAAACTTTGCACTCGCATGAATTCTTCAAGGACTGTTTGGACAGAAATGAATGAGTTAGGTTGCCTCTTTCCTGAACTCTTCTGGTTCCTCCTCTTCCTCATGTTTGCACTCTCTCACGATTTGCTTTAATAGCAAAGATTGTCCCCTCATAATATTAATGTTGTGCAACATGCAGCAGGCCACCACAAATCATGACATCCATTCCGTCAAGTCCTGCAGCGTTCCTCCAGTGTGATCTGAGTAATGGAATCATTGTTTCAGCACCCCAATAGCCAGCTCCATTAGAATTTTAGGGCTGTATGGTTTTCATTGTGTGCATGCTGAGAACTTGAGCATGGGATTGTGCTGCGGTCATTAGGTATGTAGTCAGCAGATTGTCTTTGTCACTCAGTAACCATTGTTTTATTTGCCATAGTGGAAGCAGTGAACTGGAATTAGTGAGATGTTGCAAATACTTCCAGCTCCATCCTAGAAGGAGCCAGCCACATGTCCATGGTCAACTTCACTGGCACTGACAATGCAAGTGCAGTTGTAGCTGCAGCTGCTGGTAGATTTTCAATGAGGATGTCCTTACTGAAGCACAAATGTCCCATATATTGTTGCTCAATTGTTGAGGTTCAGGTTGGATAATTGATGCATGAGAATTCTGGGCACATATGGTCTTCCGCTGAGAGCCTTTTTCTTCCTCCTCCTTCCATTAGCTAATCTATCTCTGTGTGACCTCTGTTCATTCTCCCAGAATAAATACTGTATTCCAATGGAAATGCTCCATGTGCACCCACATCTAGGAGCAAATTGTTTGCGTAAAGATTGGAGTCAGAAAAACTCCTCCAGCACCTGTTATGACTCTCCCTGCAGATTTCCCCAACCTGGAACAATGGGTGAGATCCTCCAGCCTCCCAGCTGCATGTTTCCCGCTGGCCGGAGGTGGCGCGTTGTTTGCTCATGGTGGGAACCTGTGGTCCTGCCACTATCAATGGGAATTCCATTGATGTCACCCCCACGCCGATGGGAAACCCATGGGCAGGGGTGCGCTGCCGGTGGGACTGGAGAATCCTGCCGGCTTAAACAGCCGGAGAGTTCCAGCCGACTTTAGAAAGCACCAAATACTAGTAGAATCATAAAAACAGCCAGAAGAAATCAACTAGTAACTCACCTGTAAGTAGCTGATTATTCCTTTAAACATGTGTTCAGTTGTCTAACCTAACTTAGAAACAAACAGGCACAATTATTTTACCCATAGAATTTTCTAACGTAGTGAGAAAACATGGGGCAGACAGTTGAGATATAGTACAGATCCAAGATGCTGGGACACTGTGGTGATGGTGAGCATTTTAATCCACTCACATGGCAAATTCCCACCTCTGGCCATGCCATAAGTAAGCCTGAAGCTGAAGCCAGACATATCCCTCACAGGAAGGGAGGCAACTTGGAATGGTGAGACTATCAGGGATAACCTCTCCTGTTTTTTGGCACCCAATTCAAGGACTTCATTGACACATTCCTTGGGAGCATTCCTGCACCCATTGTGTCAATGCAGAAATGGAACATGATTTACCTCATTCAAAACCCATCCACTTGCACAGAATTAAAATCAGGCAAGTGATGGCTGGTCAAGAAAGACCAAAGGAAGGGGAAAAAATGAAAAAAGCCATTCTGAGTGATTGGGAAAATTAAATAGGTAATTGAAATCAAGCTCTAAATGAGTGGATCTCCAATTAACTGGCTGGTCTGGAGATGCAAAATAACAGATCTTATTTCAAAGAATTACTGAGAATATACAGCACTGAAACAGGTCATTCAATTGAACTGGACAGCGCTGGTGTTTATCTCTCACATTAGTCTCCTCGCATGCTATCTGCTTCTTCTCAGTCCCTCACCATATCTTTTCTCTCATGTACTTATCTTGTTTCCTTTTGAAATCACCTAAGCCATTTACCTCAATCACTTCCTGTGATAGCGACTCTACATTCCAACCATATTGGGTCCATTGTAGCCTGTGCGTTCCTTCCTTTGAGACAGATGGTGCAGATATTTGCACTTTATCCCAGAGCAATCTTTCAAGATATCAACATTAAAGGTGGATTGCTTTGATGAATTTTTGATATATATTTTTTAAAACTCCTGCGCGAAGCAGAACATAATTTGGTAACAGTATTAAAAAGTGTAACAGAAAACTGCATTTTGTACAAGAGTAAATTTCAAAGTAGTTTCAAAGATTTAATTCATGATCATACATAAACACGTTACATGTTAGGACTGAAAATGCAGGGGTTTCCTCTCTTGACAGATTTTTTTGATTCCTTGTTGAGTCAAATCTGTAGAACAATTTTGTGAACTAACTCAATGCATTTATATATTCTGTTACCAATCTAGACTAATATTCATATTCCATTAAGTGAATGTAAATTTTCCTTACAAACCAACTCCCACGCAGGTCTATTGACAGATTCTTTTAAATCTGGGATAAGTACTTTGAATGAATGCAATAAGAAACAAATAGTGGCATGTTTCAACAGCATCTGAACAAAGGGAATAAATAGAAAGAGCTTCTAGATCCAATTGTCAGATGATTTATTTGGTATTTGACGATCGGCATCCAAGTTATAATATCCTACAGTAAATATTTTGTACAAAACATTCGCTCAATAATTTTATGTAAAAATAAAATGTAAAATACTTCAGGATGACTAATTTCAAACTGTTATTTATGTTTTATCTTTGATAGGCAATCAGAACCATGACTGAAGCCAAGCAGCTCCCAGCTTTGGCTCCAGTGTTAACTATCCAGTTTTTTTTTAAGCTAATCACACTTATTGTTTGCCTCCAGAGAATTTTCCTGTGAGATCCTCGCCTGCCCTTCCATCCTTAAACTGGAGTTGACAATTTGAACATTTAAAAAAATATACTATCAACCATGAAATCTCCATTCCCATGTAGGAGCGGGGATGTCAGACGGAACAGAGTGGACTTGTTCATTTGCTGTGATTCTGACGATCTCAGTTTTGACGGCAGTATTTTACCGATTTGGCGCCAATTAGAAATTTATTTTTCCTCTGGGCTTCTTCAGCCAAGGGGGATTTCAGTCTCTTGGAAAATTGTCTGCATTACTCTAGCTGGTCTGCCTGAGTTTATGGTACCTGAGACATTTCATTCTTGTCATGGTTGTTTGTGCTGCAGATTCTAGCAGGAAGCGCCACAGAATGCATGCCTACAATGAAGCACATCCCCTGTATATGAATCAGAATTAGGTAAATTAGTCGTGAACAGATGGTGGGAGACAGAACTGTTATAATATTTTTAAATGCAGGTAATAACATATCCTCCACAAAGCAAGGAGTGGGCAGATAATGGCATCATGGACAATCATTGTTCTAGTATGATATGAACCTTCACTATAAACAGACATACATTCAAGCTATCCTTTCATGACCAAGAATAATGGGTCCTTGGAAATGTTTTTTTGATTGCCATTCACAATGTGACCAGTTGCTGTATCAATGGTTCAAGTGATCACACAATGTAAGGATGCACTTTAAAATCACAGGCTAATGGAATTCTGGGCTAACAGCCAAGCCTCATTCTACATTCTTTGCTTACAACCCAGAAATCCATTAGCTTGTTGAAACACCTAAGCCCCAGAGCAAGCATTGTTTGATTGACAGTTCTGCCTATCTAATCTATGCAGTCAATTTTATAATATTTATTTACATAAGGTAAAGAGGCTGCAACAGCTTCCTGTGTCAGCTATTGATACTTTTAAAGATCTGGATAATTGACACATTAATTGGCCTGTTGTTAAAAGAAATTTTGTTAAGAAAGTGAAATGTTATCAATTAATTACTTTTTTAAAAGTTTGCTTCCATGTCCTACTGTTACCATGGGGTTCATTGCTTCCATGCTGTATATAGGAGGTGAATGAGAGTGGAAGTGCCATAGCTAGGCATGATGTGGCACGTTTAGGACATGGGGAATGTGTCCGGGATGAGGGGGTGTGAGAGGTGAGTGCTGTGGGGCTTTTCTGCTTTTATTATAACTAGGACAAAATCCCACAGCACCAAAGCGGGCCTTTTAACCAGACTGCCCTGGCACCCAATGGCCGCCGTGGATGCTTCTGAACCTTTTTCTGGGTCAATTGGCTTGACTCCAGACTACACCAGCTATTCACCCCCATTCACCCCACCTCCCCACCCCCACTCCCCCTGCCCCAATGCCGACACTTCCTCCCGAGACGGGCTGGCCAAGCCGGGAATCTCCCTGACTCCTGCTACCTGCCTTGGGGATGTAAATCCAATCCAAAGTCTACTTTGCTGAACTGAGTCTTGTTTAACTCAAAAGCCGTCCTAATTTCATCAGCAGAATCTATTTTTGATATTGCACAATGCTCCGAAACATTTTAAGTGATATAATCACGTATCATATCATTTCTTGTTATAAATGACTTCCCCAAAAGTGAATTAAATGTCCTTACTTACAAATGTAATTACTTTATAAATCTCTCCACATCTCCACCAGATATGAAATGTTGGTTTATGGGGATCAATATTTCAGACACACCTGAGATGGTGGTAAATCAGATGGCATTTTATTTTAGAGATGATCTTCTTTCAGAAGAATATGCATTCTCTGGACACCTCCATCTTATTGCCAATGGATTATTATCACAGTAATACTTTCAGACTGTGGCAAATCTTACAAATCTCAAAGAAAGAACAGATATCTTCTTTTGAAAGCTTTCCGCTATCTTCTAACTTGGATTTACACTTTGGTGGGCTCCTTCTGCTGGAGCCTATCAGTATGCATGAAACTGTGGAAAGTTATCCATTCAGTGTAATAGTCACTGTTATTATGGTGACCTCTTCTGAATTGTTCCTGATCCCTCCCCCCCGCCGCCCCCCCCCCCCCCCGCCCCAACCTCCACCCCAGTCAAAGAAGTCTGTGTTCACTCATTCAAATCTTCCAGGTTGCCATGGCATCTTTCCCTCTCACAATACTGGCCAAATGATGATACTAAGGGCTCATAATTGTTTAATATATTTGGCCATCTTAATGCTTAAATGCATTGTTGATATGCACCTGGCTTAATTCTGTTTGCGAGCAGCATTAAATCTAATGAATCTATACTGACACAGTCCATCACAGGTGATAGGTTTAGCTACAGGAGATACCAAACAGGCATTTTCCCAGGGGCAGGAAAGCAAAAGGAAACCCATTGTGCCTGGCTATCCAGGGGCGGCACAGTGGCACAGTGATTAGCACTGCTGCCTCACAGCATCAGGGACCCGGGTTCGATTCCCGGCTTGGATCGCTGTCTGTGTGGCGTTTGCACGTTCTCCCCGTGTCTGCGTGGGTTTCCTCCGGGTGCTCCGGTTTCCTCCCACAGTCTGAAAGACGTGCTGGTTAGGTGCATTGACTCGAACAGGTGCCGGAGTGTGGTGACTAGGGGAGTTTCACAATAACTTCATTGCAGTGTTAATGTAAGCCGTACTTGTGACTAATAAATAAACTTTACTTTTTATCCAGCACCTCTGAGTGGCCACTTTCTCAGTTTGGTACATTTGAAGGAAAAAGGTTGTGTGTTTAATCTCTTTGCTATGTTATTGTGTTACAAATAGAAACACAAGAAAGAAGAAGAGGTGAAAAAATTGGACGTATCTTTAGTGCATTCACAAATGGATAAATAGATGCTGATAATCATACACAGACTCTAACACCAATTTCTGGGTTAAAATGTTGAAAGTACCTGTTTGTATCAGCACAATTTTCTGGTTCACGAATTCTCCAACTAATATCCACACAGTATGGTGCAAAGCTGGCTGACCACAGCTATACCAACAAAAACTTCCCCATTATTCTCTGCCCAGTAGCTCTAGGTATTAATGCTATTCTGACTGTGATGTGTTGCCAGATATGCGTCTTTGTGCTTTAATGCTATAATTCCTCCCTCCCCCCTTCAGTCAGTAATGTTCCGTTCCCCTTTAACTCCTTCCTCCCTCCCTTCTTCAGTCAGTATTGCCCCATTTCCCTTTCATAGCCACCTCCCTCTCTTCCTTCCTTCCTCCCTCCCTCCCCCCTCCCTCGGTTCGCCATGCCCCATTCCCCTCTCACAGCCACTACCCAATCTCAGCTATCAGTGTCTCCTCTCTCCTGGTTCAACAAATCTCCCTGTACAAGAGAAGCAGCTCCTACTCAATTCAAATCAGGAAGACTACCTCGCCTGTTGCCCGCCACCTTTAACCAGTCATGTTTCTTGTTTGCTGCTGACTTAATTGCAAAGGTACGATTTAATCTGGTGCCCATGTATATTAATGAGTATGCATGACATGCTAATGTATTAAAAAGAGGTTCCAGCTGCTTGCCATCGGGAAGCACGATCCGCCTTCTCCCGCCGCCAATTTATTCCCAACTTTCATCCCACTGTTGGAAAGCTGACATTTTGCCTCCCGCTCAATTAAGATCCTCCTCCCATCTCATTCCTGTTTCCGGAAGCTTCACTTAATTCTGCCCCTTGTTTTTTTGCAGAGCCTCCTGATATTTACAATTTCCTTAAATTATAATACAGTGACATCAATCCATATGTTAGCATCATTATGATGTGGTAAGATGTATAATATTGATCAAAACTTTGGCAGATTAGTTATTTTTGAGCTTTATTCACTACTATATATTTAAAGCATTCTAATAAATCCTTTGTTCCCGCACTTAACCCATATCTCCCATCGCTGAGTTCCCTTTCCCCAGCAAATTGTAATTATGCAAAAACACAGAGCGTGGCACTAATGTCTGATTTTTACAAAGTTATCTTTGAATGTTGCTTTTGTTTGTTAATTACTGATAATTATTTTATAATTTTGCTGAAAATCCTTTTGAATTGCACCTGTTTCATGAGCATGTAATTCACAGAGTGTCACGCAGGTGTGAATTTTTACTGATTGAACACAAAATGATGAGGACAGTTGAATAAAGAGATTGCAGGTTAATGCTTCCCACAAATTGCATGGTGTTTAAAACTAGCCGCAGATTCAAGCCACTAAAGAGTTAAACAGTTACCCTGGGAATAAACCATATTTTGTTCCCATGAGGTAAAAGCAGCCAGCTGGACGCAGGTGACTAATGTTGTGAGAACACAATTTACCAGGAATGGCAATAATTATATCCTGTAATCAGCTCATGGTCATTTGCAGCAGAATAGGACCTGGACATTCCTGCATTGTCGTTATTAGAAGTAGCTCCATGAAGCACCATTGCATTGACAATGTGTTCTGTGGCACTTGGAGAGTCAAGATGTCATTCTGGTATCGGGATTAACAAAGGAATTTCTTTACAGGGAATTTGAGTTGGAGGATTCACTTGCAGATAACACCAGATGAGTCAAATGACGTATAGATTGTAAAGTCTTCATGTTTCCAGCCTTTTGAGGAAGGGCTGGGAAGTTGGGAGGCATGGCAGGACAGGTGGGGGTAGTAGGGAAGGCCAGAATGGCTGTCATTTCCCACAGTTATGCCATTTTACTCATGTTGGTTTGGGAACGGTGGGGCATGGCCCTCTGACCTGGAGATTAAATGAGCCACTCGTGCTCAATTGAGGTGGTCTTTCCACCAATACTAGGATTTTATCAGCAGCAGGAAGACCCTCAACTGCATCAGGAGACTGCCCGGTGAACTCTGGCTCAGGAGGCATTCCTATTCAGGCCCACAATGGGGGCCCAGAGGCCTGTCCCCTTGGCAACAATGCTGCCTGCTCACACCAACCAACCCCTCTCACTGCCAGGGCCTGATTGATTTACTGTGGCTGGGAGGGCAACATTCTTCCAATGGCACCCTCTTCTTCCAGATGCAGTCCCAGCAGTGGCCACTGTTTCCGGTGGTGCTGCTGAGACTGTTGAGCTGCCAGCCATCTGATTGGCTGGAGAGGAAAGGCAGAATTATGGCAACCAATTAGTTGTCTGACTTCCCATAAAACAGTGGGTTCTCGGTCCTGAAAACGGTTAAAGCAGGGTCTCCCTGGGCTTTTAGGCCCAGTATTGACACCCTACTGCAGGAACATAATGTGGCTCCCGTGATTCTGTACAAGGAGTAGCAGCTGTCCCTGTGTGGTTTCAGTTCCAACACTATTATTTTCAGTACTAGTCAGAGATGGATAAGAATGTGTCATAAATCACTAACAGGGCTGAGTTGGAGTGTGAGTTTCAGATAACAATGTCATAAATCACGGGAGCAAACCATGCATGAATTGTACATTGGACATCTATGTGTGTTTTCCACATGCATTTTCATTCCCCTGAATTTTGTTACTTTTCCTGTTTTGTGTAACATTCTTTCACTGTGAGATTAGCAGGTTGCCTTCCCATTGACCTCAACCATTGCTACTTCAGCAAATCTGAATGCCACAAGGTGACTGATTCACATTCTGACCCTTTAAAGAAGCCTGCTTGTAGTGGGGTGCACCATCAGTGGGACTGGAAGATTTCACCGCATGAACGGCCAAAATGTTTCGGGCCTCAATTCATTTAGCCCTTTATTTTCTGTATTCCAGGAGATAGAAGCCAGTAGGCTATGCAATTTCCTCATAATTTAACCCCTTTGACTTCGGTAATATTCAGGTAAATTTGCAATACGACCACTCCAAGGCCAATATATCCTTGAATTATGTGGTTCCCAGAACTGCAATGTTTCAGACCAGGTCTCATCAGAACTCTGTACAGTGGTAACATAACTTTCACCCACTTCCTTTGAGATAAACAGCGACATTTCATTTAGTCTTTTGAAGTTTTGTTGTGCCTCTCCAATAGTTTTTAAAGATTTCTTGGAATCCCTGCAGTTCCTTGCTTCCCACCGCTTAGAAAATATTCTAATTTATCATATTTAGGTCCAAAGTTGAAGAGCTCACATTTTCCCAGCAATGCATAGAACATAGAACATAGAACATTACAGCGCAGAACAGGCCCTTCTGCCCACGATGTTGCACCGACCAGTTAAAAAAAAAAAAAAACTGTGACCCTCCAACCTAAACCAATTTCTTTTCGTCCATGAACCTATCTACGGATCTCTTAAACGCCCCCAAACTAGGCGCATTTACTACTGATGCTGGCAGGGCATTCCAATCCCTCACCACCCTCTGGGTAAAGAACCTACCCCTGACATCGGTTCTATAACTACCCCCCCTCAATTTAAAGCCATGCCCCCTCGTGCTGGATTTCTCCATCAGAGGAAAAAGGCTATCACTATCCACCCTATCTAAACCTCTAATCATCTTATATGTTTCAATAAGATCCCCTCTTAGCCGCCGCCTTTCCAGCGAAAACAATCCCAAATCCCTCAGCCTCTCCTCATAGGATCTCCCCTCCATACCAGGCAACATCCTGGTAAACCTCCTCTGCACCCTCTCCAAAGCCTCCACATCCTTCCTGTAATGTGGGGACCAGAACTGCACACAGTACTCCAAGTGCGGCCGCACCAGAGTTGTGTACAGTTGCAACATAACGCTACGACTCCTAAATTCAATCCCCCTACCAATAAACGCCAAGACACCATATGCCTTCTTAACAACCTTATCTACTTGATTCCCAACTTTCAGGGATCTATGCACACATACACCTAGATCCCTCTGCTCCTCCACACTATTCAAAGTCCTCCCGTTAGCCCTATACTCAACACATCTGTTATTCCTACCAAAGTGAATTACCTCACACTTCTCCGCATTAAACTCCATCCGCCACCTCTCGGCCCAACTTTGCAACCTGTCTAAGTCTTCCTGCAAACTACGACACCCTTCCTCACTGTCTACCACACCACCGACTTTGGTGTCATCAGCAAATTTGCTAATCCACCCAACTATACCCTCATCCAGATCATTAATAAATATTACAAACAGCAGTGGCCCCAAAACAGATCCCTGAGGTACACCACTTGTAACCGCACTCCATGATGAATATTTACTATCAACCACCACCCTCTGTTTCCTATCCGCTAGCCAATTCCTGATCCAATTTCCTAGATCACCCCCAATCCCATACATCTGCATTTTCTGCAGAAGCCTACCATGGTGAACCTTATCAAACGCCTTACTAAAATCCATATATACCACGTCCACTGCCTTGCCCCCATCCACCTCCTTGGTCACTTTCTCAAAAAACTCAATAAGGTTAGTAAGGCACGACCTACCTGCCACAAAACCATGCTGACTATCACCTATCAATTCATTACTCTCCAAATAACTATAAATCCTATCCCTTATAATTTTTTCCAACATCTTGCCGACAACAGAAGTGAGACTCACCGGTCTATAATTCCCGGGGAAGTCTCTGTTCCCCTTCTTAAACAATGGGACAACATTCGCTAACCTCCAATCTTCTGGTACTATACCAGAGGCCAACGACGACCTGAAGATCAGAGCCAGAGGCTCTGCAATCACTTCTCTTGCCTCCCAGAGAATCCTTGGATAAATCCCATCCGGACCAGGGGATTTATCTATTTTCAGACCCTCCAGAATATCCTGCACATCCTCCTTATCAACTGTAATACTGTCTATTCTACTCCCTTGCAACCCAGTGTCCTCCTCAGCTATATTCATGTCCCCTTGCGTGAACACCGAAGAGAAATATTGGTTCAATGCTTCACCAATCTCCTCCGGTTCCACACATAACTTCCCTCTGCCATCTATAACTGGCCCTAAACTTGCCCTAACCAACCTTCTGTTCTTGACATACCTATAGAACGCCTTAGGATTCTCTTTAACCCTATCCGCCAAAGTCTTCTCATGTCCCCTTTTAGCCCTTCTAAGCTCGCTCTTCAACTCCCTCTTAGCCAATCTAAAGCTTTCTAGTGCACTACCCGAGTGCTCACGTCTCATCCGAACATAAGCCTCCTTTTTCTTTTTAACCAACAAAGAAACTTTTTTGGTGCACCACGGTTCCCTAGCCCTACCAATTCCTCCTTGCCTGACAGGGACATACCTATCACAGACTCGCAGTAGCTGCTCCTTGAAAAAACTCCACATGTCGGACGTTCCCAGTCCCTGTAATCTCCTAGTCCAACCTATGTTTCCTAATTCTCTCCTAATAGCCTCATAATTACCCTTCCCCCAGCTAAAACCACTGGCCCGAGGTTCATGCCTATCCCTTTCCATCACTAAGGTGAACGTAACCGAATTGTGGTCACTATCACCAAAATGCACACCAACTTCCAAGTCTAGCACCTGGTCTGGCTCATTTCCCAGCACCAGATCCAATATAGCCTCACCTCTAGTTGGCCTGTCTACATACTGAGTCAAAAAACCTTCCTGCACGCTTTGAACAAAAACTGACCCCTCTAACGAGCTAGAGCTATAACAATTCCAGTCAATATTAGTCAAGTTAAAATCCCCCATAACAATTGCCCTATTACTTTCACTCCTAAGCATGCCCAGGAAATTGTTGCACTGACATGCTGTACCATTAGATTGACCTATCACTTTAATATTTCAAAGTATGTTCTGAAAACAAATGTACTCCACCAGGGACTAATATTGACTGGCAAGCCACATGGATATCTTGCCTTCGGTGATCTGCTGATGAAATCGGAGTTTGGAAATTGCCAATAGTAACACAATAGCAAGACCAGTGGGATAGATTAAAAGTAAAATACTGCGGATGCTGGAAATCTGAAAACAGAAAATGCTGGAAAAACCCAGCAGGTCCGGCAGCATCGGTGGAGAGAGAAACAATTTTGGGGCGATTCTCCCAAAAGTGCTGAATTGGTGGGAAAATTGTTCGAGATCACGACTGTTTTCTCAGTTCAACTTCAAATCTGAATCTCCGCACTCTGTGCAATGCAGAGATCCCAATCGTGAATCTCATTAGAAACCCAGGGGGGCGGGGCCTGTTTGCACCGGAGTTTGACAGTTCTGGAACTCTGTGCATGCGCAGTGGCCCCGATCTGTCAGTCTCCCCGTTTGCTGGCCAGCTCGATCGCTGGCCAGTCTGGGACCCCTCCAGTGCTGCCCCTCCAGCATCCCCCCATAGCTCGATCACAGCCCCCACGATGAGTCCCGGGCCAACCCTGACCCTGACCCCCCCCAAACCCCCCCCGCCCCAACCCCCCCCCCTCCCCCGCCGGAGTGCCCCAGTGTCCAGCCCAACCCCCCCAACAGTGGCGATCCCCCCACCCCTCCACCACGGCAGACCCCCCCCCCACTGATCCCCCCAGGATCAGACCCCCCCCACCCCCGGCAGACCACCCCCCCCCCCCCCCCCCCCCCCCCCGGCCCCCGCCTGCCCTGATCGCTGCTCTTCCTCCATCCCAGACTGATCGCTATGCAGAGTGGTAGTGGGATGCCACACCTCCACCAATCACCCCTAGGCCCACCCACAGTAGGCACCTGCCCTTGACAGTGCCCGGTGGGCAGTGCCAATGTGCCCCCTGGGCATGGGCACTTTGCCCCTTGGGCAGTGCCAGATGGCACAGGCTGGCAGTGCCAGGGTGCCCATGCCCAAGGAGCAAGGCACCCTGCCACCCAACCCCCTGGGGGGCCCCGATTGCCCCCCCTTTATTCCAGCAGGGTCTCCCGCTAGTTCCCCAAATGTGGGGAGCGACTCTAAACCTCGCCGGAATGAAATACCCCTGCAGAATGGGAGATTCAATCAGGACCGGCAAGTTCCTGATAATGAAATGTAAAACATATTTAAAATACTTTTTTAAAAAATTCAAATGACTTACCTGCCTTCCTGCTGGTTTCCAGTGTAGTCTGGCCTGCGACTGTTTGCCGGATCTGGGAGATGCGCATGCATTTCCGGCGCATGTGCAAATCCCGGAACAGGGCCGGCGACGTGCATCTCCCAACCCGACCCGCCAGAAAATTTGTGGGTCGCAATGGGGGAATCACCCCCAGAGTTAGTATTTTGCGTTTGTCTAACTCTTTTTCAGAGCTAAGAGGGAGGATTTTATACTGTTTATGAGGGGGAGAGCAAAATAGAAGGTCAAAAGAATGATGGGAGCTTGGAAAGATTTGACAAAGATGTCATGGGCACAAGACAGAGGAAGTGTTAGAACCATAGAAAAGTTATAGCACAGAAGGAGGCCTTTTGGCCCATCATGTCCATGGCAGACCCAGATGCCCTTTCTCATCCCACTTTCCTGTACAGGGCCCATAGCTTTGTAGCTTATAGTACTAAAAGTGCAGAACCAGGTACTTTTCAAAAGAGTTTAGGGTCTCTGCCTCCACCACCAACTCGAGCAGCGAATTCCAGGCACCAACCACCCTTTGCGCAAAAAAGGTCTTCTTCATGTCCCCTCTACACCTTATCTTAAATCTATGTCCCCTGGTTCTAGAAGTAATAACTGATAACTGCAATGGCAGCAAAGGCATTCAAAGAAAACCTGGGAACATGAATGTCCGTTGAGAGACCCTTCCTCTGCAACCTGGGAGCAGCAGAGGGGAAAATGGCCACTGGACCTACCTCCCTGAGCCCCCTCGGCTCCCGAGGCACCAGGGTGTCAGTGGCAGGGTGTCAGGGGCAGTGCACTGTTGGAACTGCCATGATGCTAGCCTAAAGGGAGGCTGATTGGGAGATCTGAGAGGGAAGGGGCCTGAGTGGGGGGGGGAGGGGTGGAGTCTGTGAGAGAAGGCGACGTGCTTGGTGGGTTGGGTGAGATAAACCTCATGCCTGCGTGCTGTGGGGGAGAGGATGCCTCAAATTGCTGAGGGGTTAGTGGTGCTTCCTTGATTCTTGGGGTCCAACATAAAAGGTCCTCATTTGTGAGGACCTGTGCAAAAGCCTACATGGTACTGATCCCGGAGTGGAGGTGGGTGAATAGTGAGGGCCATTTGACTCGGGCTGTGAACCCACTAATTATATTTAAATTAATGGTTTGGAACATGCTTTGGGTTCCTGCCTGCTACATGTGGGAGCCCAATCGGGACTGGCAGTGAGGTCTGGGAGGGTCGTAGTGGATCTGGCGACCAGCGCAAGACCCACATTCTCACCGACTCCTGATTCTCCGGAACCCATTTGAATAGCACTGCTTCAGTCAGCTTTCTGATGTTAGTGCCATTTTTATGCGGATGAGTTCAAGGAAATGCAATTGAAAGGCTCCCAAGCACTAATGTGATAGAGGGATAGAAATACAAGTCAGGATTCCTAATAACATATTTCATTGATGCCACTGCCCAGTTCAGATGATCCACCCTCCAGTGGTAGCTAATACATCTCCTCTATAATATAATTGCAACTGCTTTGTGTGTGCATTCCCAGTGTGGGACGTCCATCTATGAAATTTGTACGTCCAATACTGGAGTCACACTTGAAACATTCGCAGGACTTGAAGGAATTTCAACCCCTGAATCAAGCATCAGAAATTAAACACTCGATCATCATTCTGAACGCAGTACATTCAATTCTCACTTTTTGGGTAGTCCCTTGTTTAAACTCAGTCTGGAGATTTTCTCTCCCAAAGAAAACTCAGGAACATCTGTTTGATTTTCCTGAATCAGTGTCCACGGAAATCATTTAAGTGGAAGATGAAACCCAGATGTTATATTCATCTCAAAAACATTCTTTTCAACAAGTAACGGGAACTGGAAAGCTTTGGTATTCTAAATGAGCTGTCCAATGCCCAACAATTGTTTGATATTATTAACAACCATTAAGCAACATGGACCCAGGGCAAGGATTAGGCATGAACAGATCGTTTTGTTAGAAAATCAAATAAAATCAGATCCCTTAACTGCACTGTGTAATTACTGTTATCTAATGGATGGATCTCTCACTTTTCCAGTTAGCTTTGGGAGGTAATTCTGATCATGTAAAGTGGGAAAATAGTGGATCAGCCATCTGTGGTATGTCTCTGCCAATTTGAAAATCAGGAAAGATATACAATCAGAGATGCTGATCCAATATAGCCCTTTTACATTATTTCCCAAAGTCAAAATTACCCCCCTGTTAAGCTGTTCAATTACGTTATCAGGAATCTAATGGAAACAGAGAAGGATCTTCAGCTAAACTAACCTTATCCTTACACTGTCTGCCATCTTGAGGAACTCGAAGTTTTAGTCAAGAAATTAAGATGAATTGAGAGTATATCTCAGTTCATACAAAGGTAATCGCTATTAATAAAAGCAAAAGAATCACAAGGCTCTCATTTCCATTTGCTGTTTACAGACATTACAGACACCTTAGCAGTTAGATTTAAATGGACTTTAAAATATATGATTTTCTTGAATAGCAAACTTTGCAAAAGGACTTCCTAATTAAACATTGAATTATTGATTTCCTTGTTTGCCTTAAGACATTTTATTTTTAATCAACTCTTCTGTCGCATCCTGAAGCATAAGCTAGAGAGGCAATGTATGATCAAATATTTGCTATTGTTATTCAGTTATCCATAATTCTCATATATTTGTGAAGTTTTTATTGGCTCCTCCCTCCCACTTTTGATCTTATGCATGCTTTAAATACAATCAATATGTGATCTTGATCAGAGTTTAGAATGCTGTGTTCCAATCAATAGCCTTGGTTTATAACAGTAATTAGATGGTCCAATCCTTTGCTAGACTTAACAAAGTGATATTTTAGCCAGTGGAATCTAATGTAAAAAGAATGTGTTTTCAAAAGATTATGAGGAAATTATACTTGAGCGCTTCACAAATCACTTAGTGGATTCTTGTGACCTCAACAGGGAGTTGTCAGTGTATTTTGATGCATGACGCAAATGCAACACCGATTTGGCTTGGAGATACCAAACTAAGTCACAACATATGAAACTGGCACAATTTCGATGACTCAGATTTTGGACAAATAACAGAAAAATAACAGAAAATGAGATGATCCAACCTACTGTAAAAATCCCAGTCCTCATTAGATATATAACTTAGATAATGATCTGTATGTACTTCACAGACACACAAAAGTAAACAAGTTCAGGGTTTATTCAAAAATAATTTTACATTTTTTTCCCTGTTCTAATTTTCTCCACATACTCTGCTGCAGGTTTCACCTTCTTCCATCATCCTTTTACGCATTCCATAGGAAAGTTAGATAAACACAGGGGGAAGAAAGACATTTCTGATAGGTTTAGATGAAGGTGAGTGGGAGGAGACTGACATGAAGCAGAAACAATGGAATCTGGATCTGTTGGGCACCATGGCCTATTTCTGTGCTGTACATTCTATCTAATTCTATGTCAGAACCGAGGCCATTCAACTGTGTAATTCAATCCTGCTTTTACTCAACTTCCACAGATGGGCAAAGAGCAGAATCCTGGCTGATCTTTCCTTTCATCATCTATAGACCCTGAAACCTACACTGAAACCCACACTAATTACCTAGGTCGGCTCAAAACACAGACAACCGGGATCTTTTTCATGTGGATGTGGCTAAATTGTACACTGAACAATTTGGCAATGGGCAATGCACTTAGCAAATGAGCTGATGGAGGAGTACCTTCATTCACTCCGTAAATTATTCTATCAGTCTATCTTGTAAACATAGTTGATAAACATTTGGAAGAGCAGATGTTTCTCAAATGAAGGCTTAGAGCTTCCTATAAGAATCTATATAGGATTAGAAGTGTATAACTGTGGTTATTGTATAATGGATTTGTTTATTATGTTAATGCAATATGGTGTCAGAGTATGCCTAGTACACAATAGTGTGATGAGGTAAAATACATCACTTGAACTGACCATCCTTCGTGTCAGCCACCATTACTTAGTGCCAGTTGATATAAATAAAAATGGACAACAAGGATGTGATCAAAGTCCACTGATGTCATCAGTGAATGGCAACAGTGACTACAGCCAACAATCAACTGGTTCCTGGTGATCTGTTTACTTGGATAATGGTGATTTCAGGCAGATTGTGCAGAATTTCCACCATCGTCCAGCTTTGCTCCTACAAGGCATCTCAGGGCAGCCGAGGCTCTGGTACTATTCTCTCAGAACTGGTATCCAACAGGGAGACTATAGCTGCAGAAAGGAGAGGGAAAACTAGGGTTTTCACTGATTGCGACACAATGGCCAGGATTTTACGCCCCCATCCAGGGCAGCTTACAGCTGGAAGTCCTGTACCTTGTCTCTCTCATCAATAAATACCCCTTGTTCCTAACAAAGCCTGAAATCTCTTGATGACGCCATTAGTGCCACAACATAACCGTGGACAAAAAGTACAAACTAAGAGCCGTATCTTCCATTCTGGGGTATAACTTGGGTGACAGGTGCGTAAAAGAAAATGATTTCTGCTTGGGGTTGGGACAATTGGCTACATGCAATCCCGTGCTGTTCAGCTCATTATATATGCCTGTGTGAGGATCTTGGTGAGCCTCGTGGCAGGAGCGGGCAAGAAGTTGCTACCTGTGCCATTACCTTGTGGGGTCAAAGGTCCTGTCACCATATATAAAGGAGCATTCAAGTTACCCATTGCAAACCAGTCTGTCTGTCATTCTAGAGGAGACCTACTGCAGACACCAGAATGTTGCAGAGCAGACAATGTGTGATCCCACAGTCAGTTCAGCCTCCCTGCATGTTCTCCTCCAGCCAGACCAGGAAAGACGAGAGGTGACCATGGTGACCTGGATGGAGGTCGCAGCAGAGGTTAACTTCTATCGGCGCACAAAAGAACAACCCAGTAATATCAAAACAGGATGACTCATCTTCTATTCTCTGCCAGTGTAAATCGTTAATTAGTATTTCACAGGCTATGGGCCTCACTAGCTGGGCCAGCATTTATTGTCCTTTGCTAATTGCCCTTGAGAAAGTGGTGGTGAGCTGTCCTCTTGAACTACTGCTACAGTCCATGTGGTGGAGGTAAGCCCACACAATGCTGTCTGGGAGGGAGTTCCAGGATTTTGATCCAGCGACAGTTAAGGAAGGGCAACATATTTCCAAATCGGTGTAGCTTGCAGGAGAACTTGCAGGTGGTGGTGCTCCCATGCATCTGCTGCCCTGTCCTCCTTGGTGGTAGAGGATTTGCAGGATGTTATCAAAGAAATCTTGTTGCAGTTCATTTTGTATATGGCACACACTGCTGCCGCCGTGCATTGGAGATAGTACATCGACTTCACTATCCAACATGTTACTATCTCTGCAAAATGTCAATTTTTTGAAATATACCAGCAGAATGCTTCTCGAGTCCGCTCACAGGTTCCTAGCCCTCCGGTGTATCCCATGGATGCAGCCATATTGTCAAATTTCCAAATTTAACAGAGATTCAGTCTGTTATAATTCAGGTCAGAAACTCCGAAGTGTTTTATGGAGCCCGCCTGGATCATAAGCTTTGCAATTTTAATTTAGTTATGATAAGCATGATATGTTTCACTTCAGGTATGATTCCAATGACCTACTAGGGAGCTTTTATCAAACAAAGTTTAATTAAGAATATAGTTAACATGTTTGGAAAGAAAATTGGCAACAACTTTTATCAATTACAAACAAAAACAACACAACAATGATAATCTATAACCCTTAACAGAGATATCTAAGATGTTCCAATCAAACAAAACCCTTGCCATAGACAAAACCCTTTAAACAAGTTTGACACAGCAAAGACAAATGCTCATGTGATACTTGAATTGAACCCTTTGGATGAATTCTGCAGTTCTCTTGATAGATTCAGAACAGTTTGAAGTCAGAACAGCTTCCCAAAACACCAGGGAGATACTCTAGGCAAGCCATCAACAGTAGGATCTTTCCTTCAGGAAAGCAAGATGCATTGCTTTCAGCTACCCAACAGAATTTCCAAAACCAGGGCGAGAGAGAGAGAGAGACTTCTTTCAGCTTGATGCTCTTTCTAAAAACTAAACTGCAGCCAAACAGAAAATGAAACCTTAAACTCATTAGAAAGGAAAAAAACTGTCCAAAAATACATGACCATTCTCCTAACAATGCAGGATCATAAAATAACCCAGAGTTAAAATAAACAGACCCCATTTAAGCTATTGATGGACCTCTTGTAGACAACTCAACAGCAATGAAACCAAACTAAAAAAGATCTGCTTACAACTGCAGAGAACAGGATTTTTAAAGAAGTTTTCTTTTATTTAGTTTATTTTTAAAAAAGTTTTAAAAGTTTATTTATTTATCAGTTACAAGTAGGCTTACATAACACTGCAATAAAGTTACTGTGAAAATCCTCTAGTCACCACACTCTGGTGCCTGTTCAGCTACACAGAGGGAGAATTTAGCATGGCAAATTCACCTTACCTGCACATCTTTGGACTGTGGGAGAAAACCGGAGCACCTGGAGAAAACCCATGCAGACACAGGCAGAACATGCAAACTCCACACAGTGACCCAAGCCGGGAGACGAACCCAGGTCCCTGGCCATGTGAGGCAGCAGTGCTAACCACTGTGCCACCACGCTACCCCCACTAACACTACACTGACGTCACAACCTGTAATGTTAAAGGTGGTGGATGGGGGTGGGGGGGGGGGGGGGGGGAATCAAGCAGGTTTTTTTGTCCTGGATTGTGCTGAGTTTCTTGAGTGTTGTGGGAACTGCCCAGACAAGTGGGGAGTATTCCATCACACTCCTGACATACGCCTTGTAGATGATGGACAGGCTTTGGGAAGTAAGGAGGTGAGTTGCTCTCTGTAGAATTCCAAGCCTCTGACCTGCTCTTGTAGCCATCGTATTCATATGGCGAGTCCAATTCAGTTTCACGTCAATAGTAACCCCAGAATGTTGACACTGGGGGAATTCAGCAATTTTAATGCCATTGAATGTCAAGAGGTGATGGTTAGATTATTCCTTGTTGGAGATGGTCATTGCCTGACACATGAATGGCGTGAATGTTACTTACCATTAACAGACTAGGCCTGAATATTAGTTTTGCTGCATATGAACATGGATACCTCAGTATCCGAGGATTCTCGAATCATGCTACACATTGTGCAACGAACATCACCACTTCTGACCTTATGTTGCAAGGAAGGTCATTGATGAAGCAGCTGAAGAAGGTTCGGCCTAGGACACTACCCTGAGGAACTCCTGCAGTGACTTCCTGACTTTCAACAACCACAACCATCTTTATATGTGCTCGGTATGACTCCAAACAGTGGAGAGTTCTCCCCCCATTCCTATTGACACCAGTTTTGGCTCCGTGATGCCACACTGGGGCAAAGTTTGCCTTGATATTAAGGGCAGTTGCTCTCACCTCACCTCTTCAATCCAGCTCTTTTGTCCATTTTTAGACCAGGTCTGTAATGAGGTCAGGAGCAGAGTGGCTTTGGTGGAACCTAAACTAAACATTAATGAGCAGATTATTCCTGAGGAAGACCACTTCACAGCATTGTTGATGACTCCTTTCATCATTTTACTGATGTTTGAGAGCAAACTGATGGGGTGGTAATTGGCTAGGTTGAATTTGTCCTGCTTTTTGTGTACCTGGCCAATTTTGTACATTGCTGGGTAGACACCAGTGTTGCCAGTTATATTGGCACAGCTTGCTCAGAGCACAAGTCTTCAGTTCTATTGCCAGAATGTCATCAGGACCCATAGCCTTTGCAGTATCCAGTGTCTTCAGCCATTTCTTGATATCATGTTGAATGAATCAAATTGACTGAAGACTGGTATCTATAATGCTAAGGACCACAGAAGGAGGTTGAGATGTGTTATCCACTCTGGCTGAAGAACTGGCATTGTCTACTCATTGCAAAGTGACACTTGCAACAGCATCAAGCTGTGTAGGTGTGTAAATGCACAGGGTTATCAGAAAAGAGTTTGGATTGCAGGATTCAGTAGCAGAAGGGACATGTGCACTGAATGTGTGCCAGTCACTTCATGCTCTCTATGTCCTATCAGTTGCTGGACAACCTGTTTGTTCATTATGTACTGCAGGGGGAAGGAGCTCAGGAGCTGGCATAGGCAAACGTGTTCCGAAACTGCTCATCAACCATATTGGGATGACAGTCAATCCTTCTGTCTGTCTGCAGGACAAGAATGCAGACAACAGGAGGAAGCGGGCCAAGAAAACCTTCCAGATATTAGAACGTTAAGCCCCTTCAAAGAGGAGGCCAATAGCCGAGGAGGAGCAGCACTGGGCCTGTGCCAAAGGTGAGACAGGGCTCCTGCAGCTGGCCAGTGAGGACACCTCCAGTCTGCAGCTGTCTGTTGCACTGACAGGGGCGCCAGGTTCCAGCAAGAAAATGGGGAGGCAAAGAAGGGCGACCATCCATAGACCAAGCTCCAAACTCACCCCTGAGGATGATTCCTCAATATCCTCAGAGACTGTGCCATCAGGGTGTTCACCTGTATCCTCCACCAGCACAGAAAGATTCACTTTCGTGGGTGCATGTTTCAGAGTAGGCTTGAGGGTCACAACCTCACAGACGCAAACTCACAGCTGGCAGAGGCAGTGATCACTGAGATCCCTGACACTTGGAGAACTCAGTAAGAGTTTTAACAACACCAGGTTAAAGTCCAACAGGTTTATTTGGTAGCAAATACCATTTTTCAGCAAATTCCAAAACCGGCATCTCCACATCATGACTTCACCCCAGTCCAACGCCGGCATCTCCACATCATGACTACCACTCGGAGAACGGCCAGAGACTAGGCCCCTGCTCAGCCGCATGCTGATGAGCCTCTCAACTCAATCCTAAGAGACCTGTTGGAGATGCAGAGACAGGCAGGGGAGCATCAGGCAGGTAAATATATATTCACTTGCACTGTTAGGAAGTACCCTGGATTCCACCTTGCTGCTAGTTGCTTCAATAGTTGTGGGCATTTAAAGATGTGGAACTTAATCCCCCATCAGAGCCTGATAATGTCTTCCTACAGAGTCACTTCTCCCATTCATTGTGCAATCCATGACTTAGAGCTTACTGCACTCAAAGATCTGAGAACGCTGTCTGTTCAGAGTGATGTGGCGATGCCAGCGTTGGACTGGGATAAACACAGTAAGAAGTTTCACAACACCAGGTTAAAGTCCAAAAGGTTTATTTGGTAGCACAAGCCACTCGCTTTCGGAGCGCTGCTCCTTCATCAGGTGATGAAGGAGCAGTGCTCCGAAAGCTAGTGGCTTGTGCTACCAAATAAACTTGTTGGACTTTAATCTGGTGTTGTGAGACTTCTTACTGTGTTCAGAGTGTGAGCAAAGTCATTGCATCTCCGGCTCCTGTTGTCCTGCTGTGAGATGTGAATGGAAGCAAAGAATCCTCAAGCAGTAGTTAAACTGGTTATGTGAGTGGCAAAGAACATTCCAGATACAGTTTCAAAGTTGAAAGAATGCAGCTCTCTAATGTGGTCTTAACAATTGAAAACCAGAGGCTTCCCTCGACGTTAGGAGAATGATGGGGTGTGAACATCCAATCATTCCTGGCTGTCCTTGTTCAATTGTAATGTTCAGCCAACATGCAAGTGAAAGTTGCAAGTAAGGAAGCAACGGGCAAGTTGGCCTTGACTGCAAGTGGAAATGAATGTAGGATTAAAGAGATGGGTGTGTGCCGTTGACTGAGGCCTTTGTGAGACCCCACATGGTGAATTGTTTGGCCCTCTCATCTGCTCACCAAGGGTAGGAATAGATTGCACAGAAAAGGACTGCAATCAAAGTGCACTGAGCTTCATCAGAGGACCAGGGTGTTATCCCATAAGGTGAGTGTGAGTAGATTGGGCCTGTGTGCTGGACCATGCAGAGGACTGTGAGGCTATCCAGGTGAAGCATCAGGAGCTGTTACAGGGCTCTGGAGTGTCCATTCAGGAAAATTCTCTGCAAAGTCTGGGAATAGGTGTGAGGATGGCACAAGTGCATCAACTTACCTGCCCAGGTAAGATTTTGGGGGTGATTCTCTCATCCCGCTGCACTGCTTTTATAGCGCAGCAGGTTGGGAGGCTCTTTGATCTGATTTGATTTGATTTGATTTATTATTGTCACGTATTAGTATACAGTGAAAAATATTGTTTCTTGCGCGCTATACAGACAAAGCATAACGTACATAGAGAAGGAAAGGAGAGAGTGCAGAATGTAGTGTTACAGTCATAGATCGGGTGTAGAGAAACATCAACTTAATACAAGGTAGGTCCATTCATAAGTCTGATGGCAGCAGGGAAGAAGCTGTTCTTGAGTCAGTTGGTACATGCCCTCAGACTTTTATATCTTTTTCCAGATGGAAGAAGGTGGAAGAGAGTATGTCCGGGTTGTGTGGGGGCCTTGGTTATGCTGGCTGCTTTTCTGAGGCTGCGGGAAGTGTAGACTGAGTCAATGGATGGGAGGCTGGTTTGTGTGATGGATTGGGCTACATTCACGACGCTTTGTAGTTTCTTGTGGTCTTGGACAGAGCAGGAGTCATACCAAGCTGTGATACAACCAGAAGGAATGCTTTCTGTGGTGCATCTGTAAAAGTAGGTGAGAGTCATAGCGGACATGCCAAATTTCCTTCGTCTTCTGAAAAAGTGGAGGCGTTGGTGGGCTTTCTTAGCTATAATGTCGGCATGGGGGGACCTGGACAGGTTGTTGGTGATCTGGACACCTAAAAAGATGAAGCCCTCAACCATTTCTACTTGGTCCCATTGATGTAGACAAGGGCATGTCCTCCACTATGCTCCCTGAAGTCGATGACAATCTCCTTCATTTTGTTGACATTGAGGGAGAGATTATTGTTGTCACACCAGTTCACCAGATTCTCTATTTCTTTCCTGTACTCTGTCTTGTCATTGTTTGAGATCCAACACAATATGGTGGTGTCGTCAGCAAACTTGAGAATCGAGTTGGAGGGGAATTTGGCCACACAGTCATAGGTGTATAAGGAATATAGTAAGGCACTGAGGACACAGCTTTGTGGGGCATCGGTATTGAGGATGATCATGGAGGAGGTGTTGTTGCCTATCCTTACAGATTGCTTTCTGTGGGTTAGGAAGTTCAGGATCCAGTCACAGAGGGAGGTGCCGAGACCCAAGTCTTGGAGTTTGGAGATGAGTTTTGTAGGAATAATAGTGTTGAAGGCTGAGCTGTGGTTGATAAATAGGAATCTGACATAGGTGTCTTTGTTATCTCAGTGTTCCAGGGGTGGGTGCAGGGCCAGGGAGATGGCATTTGCTGTGGACCTGTTGCGGCGGTCGGCAAACTGTAGTGGATCCAGGTAATCTGAGAGACCAGAATTGATTCATGCCATGACTAACTTTTCGAAACATTTCATAATGATGGATGTCAGAGCCACCGGACAATAGTCATTAAGGCACGCTGCCTGGCTTTTCCTTGGTCCAGGGATGATGGTCATTTTCTTGAAGCAGATAGGGATCTGAGATTGTTGTAAGGAGAGGTTTAAGATGTCTGCGAATACCCCCACGAACTAGCCCATGCAGAATCTGAGTGCTCGTCTGGGTACCCCATCTGGGCCAGTCGCTTTCTATGGGTTGACCTTCGAGAAGGTTGGTCTGACGTCTGCAATGGTGACCTCGGATATGTGTTCATCCGAGACTTCCGGGGTGGAAACATAGAAACATAAAAACAAGGAAGATAGGAGCAGGAGGAGGCCATTTGACCATTCGAGCCTGCTCCGCCATTCATTACGATCATGGCTGATCGTCCAACTAATCCTGCTTCCTCCCCATAACCTTTGATCCCTTTCGCCCCAAGTGCTATATCCAGCCCCTCTTGAACACATTCAATGTTTTGGCATCAGCTACTTCCTGTGGTAATGAATTCCACAGGCTCACTGCTCTTTGGGTGAAGAAATGTCTCCTCATCTCCATCCTAAATGGTCCACCCTGAATCCTCAGACTGTGACGCTGGTTCTGGACTGCTCCACCATCAGGAATATCCTCCCTGCATCTACCTGTCTATCCTGTTAGAATTTTATAAGTCGCCATGAGATCCCCCTTCATTCGCCTGAAGTCCAGCGAAAACAATCCTAACCTAGTCATTCTCTTCTCATACATCAGTCCCGCCATCCCCGGAATCAGCCTGGTAAACCGTCACTGCACTCCCTCAAGAGCAAGGACATCCTTCCTCAGAAAAGGAGACCAAAACTGCGCACAATACTCTAGGTGTAGCCTCACCAAGGCCCTGTATAATTGCAACAACACATCCCTGCTCCTGTACTTGAAACCTCTCGCAATGAAGGCCAACATACCTTTTGCCTTCTTTACCGTCTGCTGCACCTGCATGCTTACCTTCAGTGACTGGTGCACAAGGACACCCAGGTCCCGCTACACACTCCCCTCTCCCAATTTACAGCCATTCAGGAAATAATCTGCCTTCTTGTTTTTGCTTCCAAAGTGAATAACCTCACATTTCCGGGATGTTCCCGGTTTAGGCCGTCCTCATGTGTGCGGAACTTGGCTATCGGTTTCTGCTCAGCGACTCTGCGCTGTCGTGTGTCGTGGAGGCCGCCTTGGAGAGCGCTTGCCCGAAGATCAGAGGCTAAATGCCCGTGACCGTTGCCTCCTGGATTTGCAGAATCTCACTGGCTGTCCTGTCTGGAGACAATACACGTATTGTCTCCAAAAGCACAATATGTATTGTCTCCAAAAGCACTTTAACCTGTGCTTAATGCTCCCTCCACTCACATTGTCTGTTTCTTTAAGACCTGGTTGGCTGTAGAGATTCGCATTCTAATCAGTATTTTGGAACTTGATTTTGTGTCTCTGTGCCCTGTTTGAGAGCAGATATCCACTCCATCTGATGAAGAAGCAGCGCTCCGAAAGCTAATGGCATTTGCTACCAAATAAACCTGTTGGACTTTAACCTGGTGTTGTTGAAACTCTTAATTTGAAAAGGACCCATTAATTCCTTCTCTTTGTTTTCTCTCTGCCAACCAGTTTTCTATCCATCTCAATACACTTTATCCAATCCCATGCGCTTTAATCTTGCACGATAATCTCTTATGCGGGACTTTGTCAAACACTTTCTGAAAGTCCAAATATACCACACTGACTGGCTCCCCCTTGTCAACTCTACTCGTTTCATTTTCAAAGAATTCCAACAGATTTGTCAAGCATGATTTCCCCTTCATAAATCCATGCTGACTCTGTCTGATCCTGCCACTGTTTTCTAAATGCTCTGCTATAAAGTCCTTGATAATGGATTCGAGAATTTTCCCTACTACCGATGTTAGGCTTAATGGTCTTTAATTCTCTGTTTTCTGTCGACCTTCCTTTTTGAATATTGGAGTGACATTAGCTACTCTCTTGCTCTCGCTGACCTCTTGTTCAATACGGGTATAGAATGCATTGTGTTCATCAGGGAGGGGTGCATTGGTGCCGGCAATTTTACATACCTTCATCTTATAGCCTGTTATGTCTTGCAGACCTTGCCATAGTTGGTGGGGGTCCGTATGGCTAGCCTGGGACTGTAGCTTGGTCTGGTACTGTCTTTTGGCATCTTTGATGGATCTCCTGAAATCGTATCTGGCGTTCTTGTTCCTCGCCTGACTTGAATGCCTCAGACCTGGACTTCAGCAAGCAGTGGATATCCCTGTTCATCCAATTGGGAAACACGTGGATTTGCTTCTTTGGCACACAGTCTTCTACACACTTACTAATTAAGTCAGTTACTGTAGTGGCGTACTCGTTCAGGCTGGTCGCAGAGTTTTTAAATACTGACCAGTCCACTGACTCCAAGCAGTCCCATAGGAGAACATCCGATTCCTCAGATTCTCCCATCTCAGCTTTTGCATGTAAGCCGGGAACAGGAGCACAGCCTTGTGGTCTGATTTGCTAAGCATGGGCGGGCGATAGAGTGGTAGGCATGTTTGATATTTGTGTAGCAGTGGTCTAGGATGTTTGGGCCTCTGGTGGAGCAGGAGACGTGTTGGTGGTATCTTGGTAGGATGCTCTTGAGCTTGGCCTGATTGAAGTCCCTGGCCACAGTGAACAAGGCCTCGGGATGTTTTGTCTCAAAGCTATTTGTAGTGGTATATTTCGTCCAGCGCAGTCTTCATGTCTGCATGGGGTGGGATGTAAACTGCCATCAGGATAACGGAAGTGAACTCCCACAGAAGATAGTAAGTGCAGCATTTTAGTGTCAGGTATTCAACGTCTGTGGAGCAGAAACTCTCCAGTGTTGCTACATCTAGGCACCGTGAAGGAGGCAAACCCTACCTCCCCTAGCCTTGCCTGAGGTTGCAGTACAGTCGTTTCGGTGGATTGAGAAGCCCTCTGATTGTGGGGCACTGTCTGGTAAATCAGGAGAGTGAGCCACGTCTCTGTGAAACAGAGTACACAGCAGCCCCTCAATTCTCTTTGGAAAGTGAGTCTGGTTTTAAGTTCATCTAGCTTGTTTTCCAGAGATTGGACATTTGCCAGGAGTAAGCTGGGGTTGGGGGGGGGGCGTTATTTGGTATCACGAGCTTTCGGAGCACTGCTCTTTCATCACTCTCACCTGTTGAAGGAGCAGTGCTCCGCAAGCTTGTGACACCAAATAAACCTGTTGGACTTTAACCTGGTGTTGTGAGACTTCTTACTGTGCCCACCCCAGTCCAACGCCTCTCCCCATCATGGCTACAGGCCTGCACATTTTCCACGCTTCCTGGAGTGACTGCTTCTTTTAAGGCCTGGGAGACTGTGAGGGTAGTATGTGGTGTTAAGGGTATAAGTGTGTCCAATGGGGTTCTTCGCTTTGGTTGGTGTGTGGATGGAGGATTTGTTGTCTTGTTTACGGTTCCTGCGTCAGTAGATGGGTCTGTGCGGTCGGGTGTTCCTGGTCGCTGTTGGGCTGTGGTTTGGCTAGCGGAGGCCATTTCACAGGATCCCCATTGGGTGCCACGGCCTCTGCGCGTCTCCCAGTGCCGGATTTCCTGTGCCATCAGCTCCACACCAGATATCGGGGTGGAGCTGCTTAATATAAGCAGACCCTAATTTCCATAGAATTTAAATGCCACTAGTGGGCCCTGGACTGAAGCCTCCGGACCTGCTAGCCTCTCCCCCCCACCAGGAGTGTTTAGTATAGCTCCCCACTTGTGGGGAAAATGGCGGATGAACTCAGCAGGTCTGGAAGCATCTGTGGAGAGAGAAATAGAGTTAACGTTTCAAGTCCAAA
Source organism: Mustelus asterias (assembly GCF_964213995.1). Taxonomy (NCBI): domain Eukaryota; kingdom Metazoa; phylum Chordata; class Chondrichthyes; order Carcharhiniformes; family Triakidae; genus Mustelus; species Mustelus asterias. Next base: position 58,751,329 of record NC_135802.1, read on the forward strand.
TGACTTTTCTTTAGAGCTGAAGAGAGGCAGAAAAATGATGGATTATATAGTGGGAGAGAGGCTGGAACAAGATAGAAGGTCAACAATAGGTCAGAGCGATGAAGAGACTGACAAAGGTGTCATGAACACAAGACAATGGGAGTGTTAATGGCAGTAAAGTGTTAGGGAGTAAAGAAGATGATGATAATGGCATAAAGGTAAGATGGCAGAATATGTTAATAGGAGAACAAGGGTCAGTGCACAGAGAAAGAAAAACTAAAGGACAAGTGAGCAATGGCCCAATGGGGGAGAGGGGGTTGTGTTGGGATAAACAAAGAAAACAAAAAAGCCAAAAAGGGTCAAGATGGAGGGGAAAGTTCACAGTCTGGAGTAGTTGAGTCAGGAGGTTGTAACATGCCTTATCGGAAGATGAGGTGCTGTTAATGGGCAAAGACTGGAAGCACGTTTACCATATTGAGCTCACTAACTATCTTGATCAGTTTTTGAATTGCTGCAGCAGCATCTTCTGGAACAGTTAGGAAGGCATAATCAGCGTGAATGCGCACGTCCGATTCAGGCCTAATACGTGGCCAGTATATTGCCGGACTAGGCCTGTTCCTTATGTTCTCAAAACCCCAGTTGAAGTTAAACCAAAGAAAGGAGAGAATAGCTTCTAGGGGTTTATTATATGTCATTAGCATGAAGTTTTTACCCAACAAAAACAAGTGAAATGTTTTCAACCACTTGGAATCATCTTCACAATCAAAACATTTCACTCATTTTTGTTGAGTAGAAACTTCACACTAATGACAGATAATAAACCCCTAGTAGCTATTCTAGGACCAAAGTCTGCAGCGACAACAATGGCAGCATCAAGGATGCAGCAGTGGGAAATAAATCTCTCACAGTGCGACTACAAATCGAGTATCTCAGTTCAAAAGAGAACACTATCGCTGATACATTGTCCCGTATGCTACATGAGGACTCAGACACAGGCTGTGAATTTGCAATCTTGGGAGTAGTAGATTATGACTTTCAAATTTGTGTAATGGAAGTTTCAGCTGAAATTCAGGGCTAAATTTTCAATCAGGGCAGGGGAACGGGAAATGGTGCCAGTTCCGGGTTCCAGCCGGCGCAGCATGCCCATCGCAATCTTCAATGCTCCACTCAATCAAACATCAGGGAACGGGCTCCTTGGAACTGTGGGAAGGCTCCTGATAGTGGAGGGCCAATGGGAGGTCCTCCTGTACTCTGTTAACTATAGTTCCATTGGCTGAGGTGGGAGTCAATCATCAGAGCCAGGAGACTGCAAGGAATAAGTGAAGATATGTTGTATGTTCATTTCTTCAAAAGAAATGGCTGCCTGGCCAAGATCCTTGGGTGATAACCCCTTCAGGGAATGGGCAGTAGTTGCAACTGTGGCCCATTGGCCATTATTGTTTCGGGGGATGGGTCCCTCACTTGACCTTTGGTACCTTTCCCCCACTACCTGCCCTGAGCCCACCATACTGGCCCAGGCATGGTCTAGACTGATGTGAGCTCCCCATATTGCCAACTGGAAATCACAGTCAGTGCCGGAAAGGGGCCTTAATAGGGATGTCCCTGAGCTGCCTTCATTCAAAATGGCTCCAGGTCAGAATGGTGGCAGGGAACCGGCATGGAGGCCAGCAACACCAAGTTGCACATCCACCCACCTCCACACCCAACCCTGGCCCTAAAAATATAACCCTCAGAGAGACTCAGCGTACAGACATTGGACAGAATTTGACCAGTGTACAGGCAAAGAGCTGAAACCATTCCACACTTGTTACATGAGCAGGACAGCATCAAGGGGGGTGGGGGAGGCGGGTGGTACATAGTTTTTTGAGAGATAGGATTCTTGCAAAACTCCACACTGAACACACAGGAATGGTCAGTATGAACTATAGCAAGAGATTTTGTTTATTGGCTGGTCTGGACCATGACCTAGAATGATGGTTAAGCTGCCATAATTACAGAAAAAAAGCTAGCAGAAACACAGTCAACTCAACCATTTCACAGCATTCATGTAGACTCGTGAAAGAGAAATGAAAATTTTTTGGTACTCATCGAAAACCACCCAAAGTGGATCGAAGTAAAGCACATTGGTCAAAACATCAATACTCAACAAACAATACTGGAAATGTTGGAGAACAAAGGGTTTACTGAGAGGGAGAAACTGAAGGAATTCAGTATTAGTAGGGAAATGGTGTTGGGGAAATTGACGGAATTGAAGGCTGATAAATCCCTATGGCCTGAAAAGCTACATCCCAAGGTACTTGAGGAAGTGGCCCGAGAAATAGTAGATGCATTGGTGGTCATCTTCCAAGATTCTATAGACTCTGGAACAGCTCCTACAGATTGGAGGGTAGCTAATGTAACCCCACTATTTAAAAAAAGAAGTGGGGAGATAACAGAATTATAGACCAGTCAGCCTGACGTTGGTATTGGGGAAAATGCTGGAGTCTATTATAAAAAATTTAATAGCAGAGCACTTGGTAAACAGTAGCAAGAACAGACAAAGTCAGAATGGATTTACACAAGGACATTCATGCTTGACAAATCTACTGAATTCTTCAAATATGAAGGGAAGTCTGTAGATGTGGTTTATTTGGACTTTCAGAAAGCTTTTGACCAGGTCCCACATAAGAGATTAGCATGTAAAATTAAAACATATGGGATTATGGGTAGTGGATTGTGATGGACAGAAAACTGGTTGGTAGACCAGAAACAAAGAGCAGGAATAAGTGGGTCTTTTTCTAAATGGCAGGCACTGAATAGTGAGATCAATGCTAGGATCCTAGCTCTTCACAATATATATTAATGATTTAGGTGGGGGAACTAAATGTAATATCTCCAAATTTGCAGATGACACAAAGCTGGGTGGGAAGGTGAGATATGAGGAGGATGCAGAGATACTTAAGTGTGATCCGGACAAGTTGAGTGAGTGGGTAAGTGCATGGCAGATGCAGTATAATATGAATAAATGAGGTTATCCACTTTGGTAGCAAAAACAGGAAAGCAGATTATTATCTGAATTCTGAATGGCTATAGATTGAGAGAGGGGAATGTGCACAAGATCATGGTGTCCTTGTACACCAGTTACTGAAAGTAAGTAAGAAAGTGCAGCAGGTGGTAAAGAAGGCAAATGTTTGTTGAGTATTGATGTTTTGACCAATGTGCTTTACTTCGATCCACTTTGGGTGGTTTTCGATGAGTACCAAGAAATTTTCATTTCTCTTTCACAAGTCTACATGAATGCTGTGAAATGGTTGAGTTGACTGTGTTTCTGCTAGCTTTTTTTCTGTAATTATGGCAGCTTAACCATCATTCTAGGTCGTGGTCCAGACCAGCCAATAAACAAAATCTCTTGCTATAGTTCATACTGACCATTCCTGTGTGTTCATAACGAGAGGAATCGAGTACAGGAGCAAGGATGTATTGCTGCAGTTATACAGGGCCTTAGTGAGGCCACACCTGGAATATTGAATGCAGTTTTGGTCTCCTTATCTAAGGAAGGATGTTCTTGCTGTGGAAAGAGAAAGAGTGCAGCGAAGGTTTACCAACTGATTCCTGGGATCGCGGGACTGACGTATGAGGAGAGATTGTGTTGGTTAGGATTATATTCACTAGAATGTAGAAGAATGAGGGGGATCTCATAGGAACCTATAAAATTCAATCAGGATTAGACAGGGTAGATGTGGGGGGAAGGCAGTAGCATTGTGGTTTTGCCATTGGGCTCGTAATCCAGAAATGCAGGGCAAGATATGGGGACCTGGGTTCAGATGGGTTCAGCAGATGGTGAAATTTGACTTCAATAAAAATTTGTAATTAAAAGTCTAATGACAACCGTGAAACCATTGTCGATTGTTACAAAAAAAAATCCGTTCAGTTCACTAATATCCTTTAGAAGTCCAGAAACAGGGGTCATAGTCCAAGGATATGGGATAAACCATTTAGGACTGAGATGAAGATAAATTTCTTCACCCAGAGAGTGGTGAGCCTATGAAATTTGCTACTACAGAAAGCAGCTGAGGCCAAATCATTGTATGTTTTCAAGAAGGAGTTAGATACAGTTCTTGGGGCTAAAGGGATCAAAGGATATGGGTGGAAAGTGGAAACAGTTACTGAGTTGGATGATCAGTCATGATTGTAATGAATGGTGGGGCAGGCTCAAAGGGCTGAATGGCCTGCTCCTGCTCCTATTTTCTATGTTTCTAAGAGATGAGTGATGATCTATTTTTGATTGTCATTGATCACCAGATGAACTTGTCTTTGATAACAACCCTCAACTTTGTTCAGCTCCATTCCAAAATTTTATCAAATTTGTACCAAGCATACCCGCCCTCATCTTTATCATTTAGCATCAAATGCTAAGATCTGTTTGGATAGTGAAAGAAGCACTCAAGAAACAAATGCTGTATGCCTCTTCAAACCTCAGTGTGAAACAGCAGCTGACTAATTCCCTGCTGAAGTATAGAACGATCCCACATCCACGACAGGGTATACACCTGCTGAGCACTTGATGAAGAGATGGTTAAGGACACCTTTGAGTTTAGTCTACCCAACGTGACTGTTTAAGTTGAACATGAACAGTTCAGGCAAAAACATCACAATGCCACAAATGAAAGAGAACACAGGTAAAATGAACATGTTCGTGTGAGGTGTGGAAAATGTAGTAAAAGTTCTTGGAATAGAAAGGTACTTGGTTAAAATTGACGGAAAGGTGAGAAATGTTCCTATAGATCACATGATCACAGCAAGCGATGAACTAAAGTATGAGCCTGATCCACTTGATCATGATCTCATGCCAGAGTTTGAACCAGTTCAGACTTGAGTATCTGACATGCCAATTTCTGAGAAAGAAACAGGAACACATCTTGGATGGAATGGCTTCTAATCTCCTGCCCCTTGCCCCATATTTCTGATACGTTTGCTATATTTGAATCTGTAGCTGGACGTAAGAATTTTCTTACACACTTCAATGGGCTCCATTCCCCACTCAAATTCACCTTTGAAATAAAGCAGTCTAATGAATTCCCTCCCTTGATGTGCTGGTTGAACTATCTACTAATGGATCTTCTAGCCTAACTTCACTGATCGATATTTGTGTTGGGATTCCATGCACCAAAAGATTGGCCTTATCATCAACTTCATAAGCAGGGCCTGAGCCATTTGCTCATCTTGATGCTGATATAGGGGACATCAAAGCTGCAGGATAATGGCTACCCTGAGTCCCATCATTGTTCACTGTATATTGCGCAAATCCATGAATGAATCTAAGGCTGTCGCTTTGCATCCTGAAAAGCACCTTGTCTACCTCACATTACCCTGGAAGGGTAAGGTATCTCAAAAATTTGAGCAACAGACATTTCACACTGCTACTATTCAGTTGCAGCACAAGGGGCATTCTCCACTTGCAGGGTGCTGCCGTCAAGCAAAAAGGATGTTCTGCACACTGCACAAATGAATGATATGGTGCATGGATTTCAGTGCTGAAATGATGCCAGGTATATAGGTTGTACCTTCCTACAACTGGTGAATCGTATCAAACAGCATGTCCCTTCAGCTGTTTACAGCAAGCAGAAAATAGCCTGTACTCAACCAGTCCATACTTGCAAAACTCAGAACTTAGGGTCCAATATTAGATATGATTCCGTAACAGGGCAGCACTTAACAATCCTGAGTATGCTAAAAATTACACTAACAACCAATTCAAGTTATCAGTTGGGCTCACAGTGGGGTTCAACAACATTCGCGAGAAGCTATATATATTCACAAGGAGGGCAACTTGGGAGACAACCTTCCCCTGGGGCATACCCAATGGCAATGCCCCAGCCAATCAGAGTGGACTTGTCTGGTTTGAATTTAAACAAAATCTTGGGAATAACTTTTGCCTGGTGTATTCTCCATGGCAACACCTTAACCAATCAGAGTCTGCTTCCCAACAAATCAGCACCCTTTTCTAATACAATGTAAATTGCAGTTCACTTTGAAATTTGGTATTCTTGTGCTTCTGTCCTGATGAGTGCAAGATGAAATGCTTTGATGTCTCTTTCTTCAGCAATTGTCAAGAAACAAGCACTGAACCAAAACCAACTATCCAAACCCTGGTTACACCAAAGACCGAATGGAGATCAGGAAGGTCCTGTAAACCAATTGCTAAATTTGATTTGTAGATGTAGTTTAAAAAGGGCCTGTGGTAATTATGTCAAGTATGAATATCCATTGCCTCTCACTGTTGAAGTTATATAATTAGTGTAACTTTTCTTTTAAAAAGGGGAAGCAGTGTAATGTATTTGTGTATTATGTTAATGCAATACGATGTCAGAACATTAATAGAATGTTATGATGCAATGACATAATAACCATCAATGAACTGGCCATGCATTGTGTTGGTCTCCATTACTTAATGCCAGCCAATGTTTAAGAGCTGTCAATTTACAAATTGTAGTAGAACTTTTCAGATTCAACTATTCCAACATTTTCTTGACGAGTTGCCCAGCAAATACCTTCCATAAGCTTCAATTCATCCAAAGCTCTGCTGCCTGTATCCTAACCCAAACCAAGTCCAGCCTACTCATCTCCCTTGTGTTCATTGATCTTCAATGGATGCCGGTCCCCAGCACTTCAAATTGATAGTGTGCATTCTCATGTGATATCCCTTCATGGCCTCGTCCCTCCCTGTCTCTGTAATCTTCTCCAGCCCTACAAACTTCCTAGAAGTCTACATTCCTGAAATTTTGGCTTCTTATATATCCACCACAATAATGAATACTCTAGTCTGAATTCTCCCTCCTGGGTCAGGAGCACAGAGTCAGGATGATTGCTGACTCCGTAAAGCCAACCTTGGAGAAAGTTCCCTGGAAGATTAGATTTTTCGTCGGAGGTCGAAGGGGGTGGTGGTGTGGTTGGTGAGGATGATAAAACTGTCACGGCGGGCAATCCCAGAAAGAACTCAAAGGCTACCGGGTACGGAAACAGGCTGGAGGGAATGCCTGCCTTGGTGCACCAACACTGCATCAAAGTTTTAAACATTAAAGTTTTAAACATTCCAGCCCTTGTCCCTCACACCCCCTCACTCTCCACACATCCCCCATGCCCCATTCATGCCACCTCTTGCCCCCACCATGTTATCATTACGGCATTAATGATCCCTCATACCCTCCATGCAAACTTGTGCTCCCACTCACCCCCACCCCCATGGGTTTTTATAGCTCCGCTGCCAAACTGGTGTCAACCCATTCTCCTTACCCACTATCCTTTGCCATTACTGCTGCCATGCCAACCAATCTAATATCCACCGTGTGCAGACCTCAGGATTCATGCAGAGGTGAGATATAGCTCTTAGCGCTAAAGGGATCAAGGGATATGGTGGGAAGGGGGGAATCAGAATATTGAATTTCATGATCAGCCATGATCATAATGAATGGCGCAAGGACCGAATTGCCTAATACTGCTTCTACTTTCTATGTTTCTATGTAAAATAAAGTTATTAAGTATCTATTAATCAATTCACTGTTTTAAAACAAAACATTCTTGTTGATAAAAACTCATTCACTATATTTAGTTTCCTTTATATCTTTACCAGAAACAAGCATTGGAATACATAGTCCCGCTCCAAAGAGTTTACAACTGCTTGTAGCTGTCAATCAATTTTTGAAATGACAGGCACCCCTTAGTGATAATGAACATTTGTGACACTTGGAAATAAGTGGATATATTAGCGAGAGGCAACATGTTTTGTGAAGGGGAGGTCGTGTCTCACTAACTTGATTGAGTTTTTCGAGGAAGTGACAAAGATGATTGATGAGAGTAGGGCAGTGGATGTTGTCTATATGGACTTCAGTAAGACCTTTGACAAGGTCCCTCATGGCAGACTGGTGCAGAAGGTGAAGTTGCATGGGATCAGAGGTGAGCTAACAAGGTGGATAGAGAACTGGCTCGGTCATAGAAAGAAGTTTAACAACACCAGGTTATAGAACAACATCGGTCATAGAAGACAGAGGGTAGCAGTGGAAGGGTACGTTTCTGAATGTGACAAGTGGCGTTCCTCAAGGATCAGTGCTGGGACCTTTGCTGTTTGTAATATATATAAATGATTTGCAGGAAAATGTAACTGGTTTGAGTAGCAAGTTTGTGGATGACACAAAATTTGGTGGATTTGTGGATAGTGATGAGCACCATACAGCAGGATATAGATCAGTTGGAGACTTGAGCGGAGAGATGGCAGATGGAGTTTAATCCAGACAAATGTGAGGTAATGCATTTTGGAAGGTCTAATACAGAGAGGAAATATACAGGAAATGGCAGAACCCTTAAGAGTATTGATAGGCAGAGGGATCTGGGTGTACAGGTACACAGGTCATTGAAAGTGGCAAGATAGGTGGAGAAGGTAGTCAAGAAGGAATACGGCATGCTTGCCTTCATCAGCTGGGGCACTGAGTTTAAAAATTGGCAAGTCATGTTGCAGATTTATAGAACCTTAGTTAGGCCGCACTTGGAATATAGTGTTCAATTCTGGTCGCTACACTACCAGAAGGATGTGAAGGCTTTGGAGAGGGTACAGAAAAGATTTACCAGGATGTTGCCTGGTATGGAGGGCATTAGCTATGAGGAGAAGTTGGTTTGTTCTCACTGGAATGACGGAGGTTGAGGGGCGACATGATAGAAGTCTACAAGATTATGAGGGGCATGGACAGAATGGATAGTCAGAAGCTTTTTCCTAGGGTGGAAGAGTCAATTACTAGGGGACATAGGTTTAAGATGCACGGGGCAAGGTTTAAAGGAGATATACGAGGCAAGTTTTTTACACAGAGGGTGGTGGGTGCCTGGAACTTGCTGCCGGGGAAGGTAGTGGAAGCAGATACGATGGTGACTTTTAAGGGGCGTCTTGACAAATACATGAATAGGATGGGAATAGAGGGATATGGTCCCCAGAAGGATAGAGGCTTTAGTTCAGTCGGGCAGCATGGTCGGTGCAGGCTTGGAGGGCCAAAGGACCTGTTCCTGCGCTGTAATTTTCTTTGTTCTTTGTTCTTTGAACTTAGTCATGCAGCACTAATCCTGTAATGATAACTCTCAGGTCTATGACAACAGACAGGTTGCCTGTTAGTAAAAACTAATTATTTTAAAACATTGCAGACAGTTTTTTTCAAATATTTGAAGGGCAGGAGTTTAAAGTCCTTGACAGCTTGACAGTTCTATTTAATGGCTTCTTCTGACAGTTCTGATGACCTGGATATTTGAATGAGTTTAAATACATTTTATGCACATTCATGTCAACTTTTAGCAATCCCAAAGGGCACCTCACCACTCCAAAAGGATACCGTCCCTCTACCAAAGGGTAGCTTACCTCTTCAAAGAGCCTCTGACTTTCCCCAAAGGTCTCCTAGGAACATATCCCAAAGGGTACCTTACCTTTCAAACGAGTAGCCAACCTCTCCAAATAATTGCAGGGTCTTTGGACTTTCTCCGAACAGGTCTAAAGTGCATAAGTTGTGTCTTGAACCTCCTATAAATCTTTCTGTCATTCTGAAAGTTCAGGCCTCTTTCTCTTAGCTTTTTGCAGAACTATTTCAAAATTCTGCTACTTACTGGCCTCAAATTGCTCAAGGGTTCCAGTCTTATGTGATAATTTCAGCCGGAGACCAACAGAACCACAGTATCCTAAAAGCTTTACCATGGGAAAAATTCCATTTGTCGCTCACCTGGTCAATAACAACAGGAGTGGGGTGCTGATTACTTAATCCAAGAGGACCTAGAATTTCTGTGATGGCTTATATGCTGAATGAGTGGAAGCAACCCAAGGAAAATTGGGCTCGCTATATTTTTAAAAGTTCCTTCATCCTGTTGGTTGTTTCTGAGTCTTCTGAATTAGAGGAGGGGAAATCATGACCTGATACATCTCACAGAAACATAATCTAAACACATATGCACACATAGATAAACAAACACATTTCACACAGAGTGACAGAAAATATGAGAAAGTAGACATAATTAACAACCTCATTTGCAAAACTGCTTACATTATTTTGAAAGCTGTGTACAGGTTCAGCATAGCTTTACCCTAGGAAGTCTTACATTACTTACTTAATAAGAAAATGTGCTATTATAATCACCTGGGAGACATATTTTCTCCATGTGTTAATGCGCTAAAAACATAGACATAGGTATTAAGCATTTATAGTGCATTATGTGGCACAGCTAAAACTAAAACGGTTTTGATTTTTTAATTGATTCAGAAGTATTGGTTAACCAGAGTCATCCTTCTCAAGTATCCAGCACATTCACAAGAATAAGTCACAATCCAGATAAATCTCTCCTCAATGTCAGTAAAATGAAGGAAATAGTCACCAGCTTCGGGAAGCGTAGTGGTGGACATGCCCCTTTCTACATCAATGGTGATGAAGTGAAAGGGTCGAGGGCTTCAAGTTTCTAGATGTCCAGACAGGATGTTGGTGATCTGGACACCTACAAACTTGAAGCTCTCGCCTGTTTCCACTTCATCCCCATTGATGTAGACATGGGCATGTCCTCCACTACACTTCCTGAAGTTGATAAACTATCTCCTTTGTTTTGTTAACATTAATGGAGAGATTATTGTCGTCGCACTAGTTCACCAGATTCTCTATCTCGTTCCTGTGCTCTCTCTTGTCATTGTTTGAGATCCAACCCACTACAATGGTGTCATCAGCAACTTGAAAATCGAGTTGGAGGGGAATTTGGCCGCATAGTCATAGATGTATAGAGTATAGTAACGGACTGAGGACACAGCTTTGTGGGGCACCGGTGTTGAGGATGATCGTGGAGGAGGTGTTGTTGCCTATCCTTACTGATTGCGGTCTGTGAGTTAGGAAGTCTAGGATCCAGGTGCAGAGGGAGGAGCCGAGTCCTAGGCCAGAGTTTGGAGATGCGTTTTGTGGGAATAATGGTGTTGAAGGCTGAGCTGTGGTCAATAAATAGGAGTCTGACATAAGTGTCTTTGCTATCTATGTGTTCCAGGGTTGGGTGCAGGGCCAGGGAGATGGAATCTGCTGTGGACCTGTTGTGATGGTAGGCAAACTGTAGTGGATCCAGGCAATCTGGGAGGCTGGAATTGATTCATGCCATGACTAACCTTTTGAAGCACTTCATAATGATGGATGTCAGAGCCACTGGACAATAGTCATTAAGGCACGCTGCCTGGCTTTTCTTGGCACAGGGATGGTCATCGTCTTGAAGCAGATAGGAACCTCAGATTAGTGTAAAAAGAGGTTAAAGGTGTCTGTGAATACCCCCGCCAGCTGGTCCGCGCAGGATCTGAGTGCTCATCCGGGTACCGCATCCGGGCCAGTCGCTTTCCATGGGTTGACTTTCGAGAAGGCTGTTCTGACGTCTGCAATGGTGATTTCAGATACAGATTCAGCGGAAGCTTCCGGCATGGAAGGCATGCTCTCGCTGACCTCTTGCTCAAAACAGGCATGGAATGCATTGAGCTCATTGGGGAGGGGTGCATTGGTGCCAGCAATTCTACATGCCTTCACCGTGTAGCCGGTTATGTCTTGCAGACCTTGCCATAGTTGGTGGGAGTCCGTGTAGCTGGCCTGGGACTCTAGCTTGATCCAGTACTGTCTTTTGGCATCTTTGATAGTTCTCGGTGGATCATATCTGGATTTCTTGTATTGGTCAGTGTTGCCTGACTTGAACGCCTCAGACCTGGACTTCAGCAAGCAGTGGATATCCCTGTTCATCCATGGTTTCCAGTTGGGAAACACATGAATTTGCTTCTTTGGCACACAGTCTTCTACACACTTACTAATGAAGTCAGTCACTGTAGTGGTGTACTCGTTCTGGCTGGTCGCAGAGTTTTTAAATATCAAGTTTGCAGACAACACCACTGTAGTGGGTTGGATCTCAATCAATGATGAGACAGAGTACAGGAATGAGATAGAGAATCTGATGAACTGGTGCAGCAACAATAATCTCTCTCTAAATGTCAACAAAATGAAGGAAATTGTCATCAACTTCAGGAAGCATAAAGGAGAACATGCCCCTGTCTACAACAATGGGGATGAAGTAGAAAGGGTCGAGAGCTTCAAGTTTTTCATGTCCAGATCACCAACAACCTGTCCTGGTCCCCCCATGCCAACACTATAGTTAAGAAAGCCCACCAACGCCTCTACTTTCTCAGAAGACTAAGAGAATTTGGCATGTCAGCTACGACTCTCACCAACTTTTACAGACGCGCCATAGAAAGCATTCTTTCTGGTTATATCACAGCTTGGTATGGCTCCTGCTCTACCCAAGACCACAAGGAACTACAAAAGGCCATGAATGTAGCCCAATCCATCATGCAAACCAGCCTCCCATCCATTGACTCCGTCTACAATTCCCGTTGCCTCGGCAAAGCAGCCAGCATAATTGAGAAACCCACGCACCCCGGACATTCTCTCTTCCACCTTCTTCCCTCGGGTAAAAGATACAAATGTCTGAGGTCACGTACCAACCAACTCAAGAACAGCTTCTTCCCTGCTGCTGATTGACTTTTGAATGGGCTTGCCTTGTATTAAATTGATCTTTCTCTACACCCTAGCTATGACTGTAACACTACATTCTGCAGTCTCGTTTCCTTCTCTATGAACGCTATGTTTTATCTGTATAGCGCGCAAGGAACAATACTTTTCACTGTACGTTAATACATATGACAATAATAAATCAAATCAAATCAGTCGACTCACTTGAAGCAGTCCCACAGGAGATCATCCAATTCCTCAGGCCAACATGGCACGATTTTCTTTGACAGATTCTCTTGTTTCACTTTTTTCTTGTAAGCCGGGAGCAGGAGCACAGCCTTGTGGTCTGATTTGCCAAAGTGTGGGCAGACGATAGAGTGGTAAGCATGTTTGATATTTGTGTTGATGTGGAGATGCCGGCGTTGGACTGGGGTAAACACAGTAAGAGTTTTAACAACACCAGGTTACAGTCCAACAGGTTTATTTGGTAGCAAATGCCATTAGCTTTCGGAGCACTGCTCCTTCGTCAGATGGAGTGGAAATCTGCTCTCAAACAGGGCACAGAGACACAAAATCAAATTACAAAACACTGATTAGAATGCGAATCTTTACAGCTGATCAGGTCTTAAAGATACAGACAATGTGAGTGGAGGGAGCATTAGGCACAGGTTAAAGAAATGTGTATTGTCTCCAGACAGGACAGCCAGTGAGATTCTGCAAGTCCAGGAGGCAAGCTGTGGGGGTTACAGATAGTGTGACATGAACCCAAGATCCCGATTTAGGCCATCCTCATGTGTGCAGAACTTGGCTATCAGTTTCTGCTCAGCGACTCTGCGCTGTCATGTGGCATGAAGGCCGCCTTGGAGAACGCTTACCCGAAGATCAGAGGCCGAATGCCCGTGACCGCTGAAGTGCTCCCCCACAGGAAGGGAACAGTCTTGCCTGGTGATTGTCGAGCGGTGTTCATTCATCCGTTGTCATAGCATCTGCATGGTTTCCCCAATGTACCATGCCTCGGGACATCCTTTCCTGCAACGTATCAGGTAGACAACATTGGCCGAGTTGCAAGAGTAGGTACCGTGTACCTGGTAGATGGTGTTCTCACGTGAGATGATGGCATCTGTGTCGATGATCCGGCACGTCTTGCAGAGGCTGCTGTGGCAGGGTTGTGTGGTGTCGTGGTCACTGTTCTCCTGAAGGCTGGGTAGTTTGCTGCGGACAATGGTCTGTTTGAGGTTGTGCGGTTGTTTGAAGGCAAGAGGGGGGGTGTGGGGATGGCCTTGGCGAGATGTTCGTCTTCATCAATGACATGTTAAAGGCTCCGGAGGAGATGCCTTAGCTTCTCCGCTCCGGGGAAGTACTGGACGACGAAGGATACTCTGTCCACCGTGTCCCGTGTTTGTCTTCTGAGGAGGTCGGTGCGGTTTTTCGCTGTGGCGCGTCGGAACTGTCAATCGATGAGTCGAGCGCCATATCCTGTTCTGATGAGGGCATCTTTCAGCGTCTGGAGGTGTCTGTTGCGATCCTCCTCATCCGAGCAGATCCTGTGTATGCGGAGGGCTTGTCCATAGGGGATGGCTTCTTTAACGTGTTTAGGGTGGAAGCTGGAGAAGTGGAGCATCGTGAGGTTATCCATGGGCTTGCGGTACACTGAGGTGCTGAGATGACCGTCCTTAATGGAAATGCATGTGTCCAAGAATGCAACCGATTCCGGAGAGTAGTCCATGGTGAATCTGATGGTGGGATGGAACTTATTGATGTCTTCATATAGTTGTTTCAGTGATTCAACCACTGAACAATCACTGAAACAACTATATGATGACATCAACAAGTTCCATCCCACCATCAGACTCACCATGGACTACTCACCGGAATCGGTTGCATTCTTGGACACACGCATCTCCATTAAGGACGGTCACCTCAGCACCTCACTGTACCGCAAGCCCATGGATAACCTCACGATGCTCCACTTCTCCAGCTTCCACCCTAAACACGTTAAAGAAGCCATCCCCTACGGACAAGCCCTCCGTATACACAGGATCTGCTCAGATGAGGAGGATCGCAACAGACACCTCCAAAGAACAAAGAACAAAGAACAGTACAGTACAGGAAACAGGCCCTTCGGCCCTCCAAGCCTGTGCCGCTCCTTGGTCCAACTAGACCAATCGTTTGTATCCCTCCATTCCCAGGCTGCTCATGTGACTATCCAGGTAAGTCTTAAATGATGTCAGCGTGCCTGCCTCCACCACCCTACTTGGCAGCGCATTCCAGGCCCCCACCACCCTCTGTGTAAAAAACACCCCTCTAATATCTGAGTTATACTTCGCCCCTCTCACCTTGAGCCCGTGACCCCTCGTGAACGTCACTTCTGATCTGGGAAAAAGCTTCCCACCGTTCACCCTATCTATCCCCTTCATAATCTTGTACACCTCTATTAGATCTCCCCTCATTCTCCGTCTTTCCAGGGAGAACAACCCCAGTTTACCCAATCTCTCCTCATAGCTAAGACCCTCCATACCAGGCAACATCCTGGTAAACCTTCTCTGTACTCTCTCTAACGCCTCCATGTCCTTCTGGTAGTGCGGCGACCAGAACTGGACGCAGTACTCCAAATGTGGCCTAACCAGCGTTTTATACAGCTGCATCATCAGACTCCAGCTTTTATACTCTATACCCCGTCCTATAAAGGCAAGCATACCATATGCCTTCTTCACCACCTTCTCCACCTGTGTTGCCACCTTCAAGGATTTGTGGACTTGCACACCTCGGTCCCTCTGTGTTTCTATACTCCTGATGACTCTGCCATTTATTGTATAACTCCTCCCTACATTATTTCTTCCAAAATGCATCACTTCACATTTATCCGGATTAAACTCCATCTGCCACCTCTCCGCCCAATTTTCCTGACGCTGAAAGTTGCCCTCATAAGAACAGGATATGGCGCTCGACTCATCGATCGACAGTTCCGATGCGCCACAGCGAAAAACCGCACCGACCTCCTCAGAAGACAAACACGGGACACGGTGGACAGAGTACCCTTCGTCGTCCAGTACTTCTCCAGAGCGGAGAAGCTACGGCACCTCCTCCGGAGCCTTCAACATGTCATTGCTGAAGAGGAACATCTCGCCAAGGCCATCCCCACACCCCCACTTCTTGCCTTCAGACAACCGCACAACCTCAAACAGACCATTGTCTGCAGCAAACTACCCAGCCTTCAGGAGAACCGTGACCACGACACCACACAACCCTGCCACAGCAACCTCTGCAAGACATGCCGGATCATTGACATGGATGCTATCATCTCACGTGAGAACACCATCTACCAGGTACACGGTACCTACTCTTGCAACTCGGCCAACGTTGTCTACCTGATACGCTGCAGGAAAGGATGTCCCGAGGCATGGTACATTCGGGAAACCATGCAGACGCTACGACAACGGATGAATGAACACCGCTCGACAATCACCAGGCAAGACTGTTCCCTTCCTGTGGGGGAGCACTTCAGCGGTCACGCGCATTCAGCCTCTGATCTTCAGGTAAGCGTTCTCCAAGGCGGCCTTCACGACACACGACAGCGCAGAGTCGCTGAGCAGAAACTGGTAGCCAAGTTCCGCACACATGAGGACGGCCTAAACCGGGATCTTGAGTTTATGTCACACTATCTGTAACCCCCACAGCTTGCCTCCTGGACTTGCAAAATCTCACTGGCTGTCCTGTCTGGAGACAATACACATTTCTTTAACCTGTGCCTAATGCTCCCTCCACTCACATTGTCTGTATCTTTAAGACCTAATCAGCTGTAAAGATTCGCATTCTAATCAGTATTCTGTAACTTGATTTTGTGTCTCTGTGCCCTGTTTGAGAGCAGATATCCACTCCATCTGACGAAGGAGCAGCACTCTGAAAGCTAATGGCATTTGCTACCAAATAAACCTGTTGGACTATAACATGGTGTTGTTAAAAGTCTTACTGATATTTGTGTGGCAGTGGTCTCAAATATTTGGGCCTCTGGTGGAACAGGAAACGTGTTGGTGGCATTTTGGTGGGATGCATTTGAGCTTGGCCTGATTGAAGCCACCGGCCACGATGAATGAGGCCTTGGGATGTTTCGTCTCAAAGCTATTTGTGGTGGGGTATATTTCATCCAACACGGTCCACATGGGGTGGGATGTAAACAGCTGTTGGGATAACAGAGGTGAACTCCTGCGGAAGGTAGTAGGGCGGCATTTTAGCATCAGCTATTCTAGGTCCAGGGAGCAGAAACTTTGCAACATATATCAGTTCCTCAAAAGTAATTATTTGCATGCAGAACCTTTACATTCTTTCCTCCAATAAATATGGAGGTTTATATTTAAGAACATAAGAACATAAGAAATAGGAGCAGGAGTAGGCCATCTCGCCCCTCGAGCCTGCCCCGCCATTCAATAAGATCATGGCTGATCTGACGTGGATCAGTACCACTTACCCGCCTGATCCCCATAACCCTTAATTCCCTTACCGATCAGGAATCCATCCATCCGCGCTTTAAACATATTCAGCGAGGTAGCCTCCACCACCTCAGCGGGCAGAGAATTCCAGAGATTCACCACCCTCTGGGAGAAGAAGTTCCTCCTCAACTCTGTCTTAAACCGACCCCCCTTTATTTTGAGGCTGTGTCCTCTAGTTTTAACTTCCTTACTAAGTGGAAAGAATCTCTCCGCCTCCACCCTATCCAGCCCCCGCATTATCTTATAAGTCTCCATAAGATCCCCCCTCATCCTTCTAAACTCCAACGAGTACAAACCCAATCTCCTCAGCCTCTCCTCATAATCCAAACCCCTCATCTCCGGTATCAACCTGGTGAACCTTCTCTGCACTCCCTCCAATGCCAATATATCCTTCCTCATATAAGGGGACCAATACTGCACACAGTATTCCAGCTGCGGCCTCACCAATGCCCTGTACAGATGCATCAAGACATCCCTGCTTTTATATTCTATCCCCTTCGCAATATAGGCCAACATCCCATTTGCCTTCTTGATCACCTGTTGTACCTGCAGACTGGGCTTTTGCGTCTCATGCACAAGGACCCCCAGGTCCCTTTGCACGGTAGCATGTTTTAATTTGTTTCCATTGAGATAGTAATCCCATTTGTTATTATTTCCTCCAAAGTGTATAACCTCGCATTTCTCAACGTTAGACTCCATTTGCCATATCCTCGCCCACTCACTCAGCCTGGCTTGGGTACAAGCAATAATACTCTCAATTGTAGAGAATCCAGTAATTTTTAAAAGCATGTTAGTCCGCTCATTCAGCTGTCAGGCAGCAATGTACAATTGAGATGCCTTGGCAAAGAGAGCACGAGTGACTTGACCTTTTGAGGAGTGCACAGCAAATTTGCTGATCTGGCAAAGTTGCCTGCCACTCCCTGTGACAAACCAGGAGGATGGAAGTTCTCCTGGGTGTGCTGCAGACCACAGTTGGAGATCTGACTACAGTACGGCAAAGAGCTCCCCCAAAGCTTACTGTTGAAAGCACAACTTCCTGAAACAAAGCACCTCTGAGAGGTCTCAGAAGATGCACCTGGTTCTACACATCTTGCTGAGTGGATAGTGCTGGGATGTGCCGCCTCTTGTCTGGTGTTGCCTGCTTAATCTTCCTTTCCATATCTAGCCTTCTCCTACTCTTTCTTTGGTGCATAGATTATGAGGAACATCTTTGCCAATGTGAAACCCATTGTGCAGCAATCAGATTCCAGCTCTGTAATTTTCTTCAAATATAATGCCATTCAGGAGTGATGCAGAATGTAAAGGCAAGCTTCCCACATCCAGCAGCGAAAACCAAATTCCAATACCCACAGTGAGTCACAAGTGTTGGCCAGATTCTCCACAAGCCATTTCCATTCAGTGTCTCTTCAGCTGAATACTTTTGCTCTCCCAGGAGATTGCAAGCAATAGTAGGTGGGGTACAATGGGGGACATGATGCTCAACTTTCACCATTACTGTGTGGGGCAGGTTCAGTGGGCCAGCTGGTCTTTTGTTTCATATGGTTGTACGCTGATGTGCAGGACCTGGCAAAGTGCCTTTTGATTGTGCCGCACATTTTGAAAAACGGATGGGAAGACAGAAGTCTCAGATTTTAATACAGGTGATGTCATAGTGGATGCCACGTCTAAACCAGTGAAGCACTTTGGGATAGCTTGTGGTTATAGGAGGCACTATATAAATACAAGTCATTCTTTCTTTAAAAATTTTCAATTTGCATACAACTTAGAATATTTGCCAAGGTATTCTGCAATAGAACCTCTTCCCATGTACATTGAGCCTTGCTCAAATTTCAGGTTCTGCAAACCGGCAATGAGTGAATTGCACCTTTCCCAAATCAGGAATTCTACAGCCAGTCTCTAACATTAAATTGCTTGAGATAATTCCTCATGGTCCTATTGTTACTATGGTAAATAGAAAGCTCCAATAAGCCATGTTTGTAGGTGTCATTTGATAGAAAAGGTAAATGGGTTGTATGTCATGGGAGGATGACAATTGGTTCCATTGGTTCTGAATGTAGATGGGAGAGCTGGATTGGCTAATTGTCCGTTTCTCGTTCCTGCAATCTGATTTCAGCCTACAAAGGGTTAACAGACCTGAGACAAAGTTAGGGAAATGTTAGTCCTAAAATATTCTTCACTTTTCTGCTGATTTGAGACACCTTTATGTTTTTTTTAACTAAACAGTGGAATCCAGCTAGAGATCAAATTGGACATCATTGCCCACTCACTTTTTAATTGTCAAAACAACAGATTAATATACTTGGAAATAAGTTCTCAACAATTTGGTTGAAGTGCACATCTTTAAATAAATGTAAAAAGCACCATGTAGTTCACACAAATAAATTTGCAAACAGCATGAACGACTCCCACTGGTTAGTTTTGATATTTCTACTGTGAGTGACCTGATAAATCAGCAACCCTTTGTTAAAAGGCAAAATCACATTTGTCCAACTCACAATCTTAGACAGAGAATCCAGGGCAATACAAATTCCATTCACTGATAAGCCACCCACTAGATGAAAGGCCCTGTTGGTGATGTGAAGTCTCAGACATTCCTGTTCAAAGTGTAAGAGTCTAACATGCCCAGTGGGAGCTACATGTTCTCCACTGATACAGTATGTCAAAGCAGAACAAAGAATTGTCTTGAATCAGCCTTACATTGACAGGATTGATCACAACAGGACAGACTGAAGCCGGTGTTAATACAACTTTTGTAGGTCTGCCAAATGGTCTTTTGTAGAAAAATAGTGGAGAACTGTTTCCTACCAGGTCTCAGCACTGCCAACACTCAACTAAATCAGTATAATTGGGACTTTACAACAAAAACAGAAAATACTAGAAATTACCAACAGTTTGATATTTCTGAAAGAGAAAAGAATGATTGAGATAGTACCCATTATCAAAATATTGTTGGTATTTTCCAAAGTTTGGTTGTACGATACAGGAGCAGAAGTAGGCCATTCAGCCCATCAAGTCCGATTACGTCAAGTGTTAAAAACTGCAGTATAAAGATTTAATTCCAACAGAGTGGTGGCTAATGAGACACAGTATACAGCATCACAGAAAGCGATGCATTATCACATGATCTTGCTCTCTCTTGTCGAACCTTGTGGCAAGATGTCGATGCAGTAAGAGATATTGCAATAAAGTTAATGGTTTCCTCACCTCAGCAGACTCTATAAAAATTCTGCATTAGTACAACAAAACCGAGAATATCATGTGGTGGCAGCGAGTGAATGAACAAGTATTGAAAAATCCCTGCCTTTACCAGAAAGCTTTGACCAGGTCACGGGCCCCAATCAAGCAGAAGCACAGCTGAACTGGTGCTGAAGTCTTACCCAGAAATCACACCACATTGGGCTTTGCTGCAAAGCTAAGCAGTCAATACGCTATTATACACAATAGGTGGCTATACAGATGATATCCCAATCAGGTTAGAGGGCGATGAAGAGAAGTTGCAAATGATGAAGTAATAAAAGCACTTGATACTTCAATCTGTGCAAAATTACTATTGTCTAGCGGGTTAAATTTAACAAACATACTGTGACGTAAGTGTACATTTAAGACATTTTTTAAAAAATCAAGTCCTCTGCAGCTCTCACAGCCTCAGCTTATGTCATTGTTGCTGGTCTGTCCACTACGGGTTCTTTTATTGTTCCTTCAGTGGTTTAAATGGGGTATGTTTATTTTTACTCTGGGACGCTTTATGACCCTGCATTGTTAGGAGGAAGACTGTTGGCAGGTCATGTGTTTTGGACAGATTTTTTTTTTCTTCATAGTGAATTCAAGGTCTCACTTTTGATTTGGGCTGCAGTTTGAGTTTAGAAGGGACATCAAGCTGAAAAGAAGTGTCCTGCTCTCTCTCTCTCCCTGTTTTTTGGAAATTCTGCTGGTTAGCTGAAAGGAAGGCATCATCTTACCTTCCTGGAGTAGAAAATATGCTGTTGATAGCACGACCAGAGTCTCTCCCTAGTGATCTGGGAAGCTGTTCTGACTTCAAACTGTTCTGAGTGTATCCAGAGGGCTACTAGAAGTTACAAGGCTGAGAGGTCAGGGTTTCAATTCTCCAACAAAAAGACTCAGTTCCAGTATCACACAAGCTTTAGTCTTTGCTGTGCTAATCCTGTGGACAGGGTTTTTTTGTCTATGGGAAGTTTTGTTTGATTTAGATATCTTATCTTATCTAGACAGCTATATGACCGGAGTGGGAATGGAGGGATACAAAAGAGTGGTCTAGTTTGGACCAGGGAGCGGCGCGGGCTAATTGTTCCTTGTTTCTCGTTTCAAGGCTTCATTCTATGATCATCTTGCTGGTGCCAGTACAGAGCGAGACTGCGGATAGTTGGGAACCTGTCTCGGGGGCAGGGAATTCATATGGTGTTCATGGAAGTGGAAATGACTAGGGTTGGGAAGCATTTTCCGATCAGGGCCATTGTGATCTCCTGGACTCGTTTCGATCGCCTCAGGGGGTCGGAGAGGAATTTCCCAGATTTTTTTTTTCCCCATATTGGCCCTGGGGTTTTTCACTCTGGGTTTTCGCCTCTCCCTGGGGATCACATGGTCTGGAATAGGGGGGTGGGGGTGAGTTAATAGGTTGTAATGAACAAAGCATCGTAGCTGTGAGGGACAGCTCGGTGGATAGGATATTGGTATGTAGATAGGCTGGAAAATTGGGCAGGGATCCTGGATTCAGGATTCAATCCTGGACCGGGGAGCGGCGCGGGCTTGGAGGGCCGAAGGGCCTGTTCCTGTGCTGTATTGTTCTTTGTTCTTTGTTCTTTGATTGGAAAATTTAGATATACTTGTTAAGGGTTATACATTATCATGGTTGTTTTTTCTTGTTTGTAATTGATAAAAGTTATTGCTAATTGTCCTTCCATACATGTTAACTATATTCTTAAATAAACTTTGTTTGACAAAAGCTCCCTAGTAGGCCATTTGAATCATACCTGAGATTATACATATCATGCTTATCCCACAGTAAGAAGTCTCACAACACCAGGTTAAAGTCCAACAGGCGTATTTGGTAGCACGAGCTTTCGGAGCGCTGCTCCTTCATCAGGTGGGTGTAGAGTTCGGTTCACAAACAGGGCATATATAGACACAGACTCAATTACAAGGTACATCATGCTTATCCCAGCCAAATTCAAAGTGCAAAACTTATATTCCAGGTGGGCTCCATAGAACACTTTGGAATTTCTGACCTGAGTTGTAACAATACCCAGCTGCAAGGGGAAAGTATTAATACATTTATAAATAATCTGTATAGACTTGCAGATAACTGTGAGTATGGCAACTTAAAAAATGAACGAATCAGAGACAGAATTTGGATGAAGAATTGTCCGGCAACTTGCAGTCATGAGATGATTTAACCTTAACAAAGGCAATTCAACTGAACAGAATGTGAAAAAATAAACTAACCTTCTGAGTTAATCCTAACTCAAGTTTACTGAGGGGTTATTGGTAAAATTGGATCACACACAAAAATGAAGGGTTTAAAGAATACGCCACTGCCTATTCTTTAAAACAAACTAATTCAAAACACCTTCTGTTCACAGACAGGTGGGAAGAGAAAAACAATGCCATTGGAACTGACCTCCTCCTGTTTGTAACAGTCATTCTGAGAGTTATGAGACTCAATATACTCAATGATTGTATCAAGGACATTTGGACATCACGATGTTTTGAGCCAGAGCAAGATATTCTGTTTAGTGGTCAGCTCTCCCAAAATCGAAAACTGTATTACTTGTGCTATTCACCTTCAGGAGACAAGAAAACCATTGATATCATCTTCCTTAACATCAAGACCATGT
This sequence comes from Mustelus asterias, assembly GCF_964213995.1. Lineage (NCBI taxonomy): Eukaryota > Metazoa > Chordata > Chondrichthyes > Carcharhiniformes > Triakidae > Mustelus > Mustelus asterias. Next base: position 58,774,159 of record NC_135802.1, read on the forward strand.
GAACATCTTGGGATGAACCTCATCAATCACTGAAGTAAGATGTTCTTGTTCATAGTAGACTACTACACTAGATGGATAGAGATCAAGCAACTGCAAGGTCACACTTCTGAGGCAGTTATTACATAATTGAAGGAGATATTTGCAACACATGGAATTGCAGACCTTGTAATCTTGGACAATGGACCACACTAATTAATATTTTAAAGAGTTCATAGCATCATATGGATTTGTCCATCCAACCAGTTCACCAAGATGCACCCAAACCAGCAGTGGAGCTGAAAAAGGAGTATATTTAGTTAAATATTTGTTAAATTTGAACAATAACATCCAAATCGTACCCTAAGCTATCATTCAACTGCAGTCCAATATAAGAACATAAGAACATGAGAAATAGGAGCAGGAGTAGGCCATCTAGCCCCTCGAGCCTGCTCTGCCATTCAATAACATCATGGCTGATCTGAAGTGGATCAGTTCCACTTACCCGCCTGATCCCTATAATCCCTAATTCCCTTACCGATCAGGAATCCATCTATCCATGATTTAAACATATTCAACGAGGTAGCCTCCACCACTTCAGTGGGCAGAGAATTCCAGAGATTCACCAACCTCTGAGAGAAGAAGTTCCTCCTCAACTCTGTCCTAAACTGACCCCCCTTTATTTTGAGGCTGTGCCCTCTAGTTCTAGCTTCCTTTCTAAGTGGAAAAAATCTCTCCACCTCTACCCTAACCAGCCCCTTCATTATCTTATAGGTCCCTATAAGATCCCCCCTCAGCCTTCTAAATTCCAATGAGTACAAACCCAATCTGCTCAGTCTCTCCTCATGATCAACACCCCTCATCTCTGGTATCAACCTGGTGAACCTTCTCTGCATTCCCTCCAAGGCCAATATATCCTTCCGCAAATAAGGGGACCAATACTGCACACAGTACTCCAGCTGCTGCCTCACCAATGCCCTGTACAGATGCAGCAAGACATCTTTGCTTTTATATTCTATCCCCCTTGCGATATAGGCCAACATCCCATTTGCCTTCTTGATCACCTGTTGCACCTACAGACTGGGTTTTTGCGTCTCATGCACAAGGACCCCCAGGTCCCTTTGCACAGTAGCATGTTGTAATTTTTTTCCATTTAGATAATAATCCAATTTGCTATTATTTCCTCCAAAGTGAATAACCTCGCATTTGTCAATGTTATACTCCATCTGCCAGATCCTCGCCCACTCACTCAGCCTGTCCAAATCTCTCTGCAGACCTTCTACGCCCTCCACACGATTCACTTTTCCACTTATCTTTGTGTCGTCTGCAAACTTGGTTACCCTACACTCAGTCCCCTCCTCCAGATCGTCTATATAAATGGTAAATAGTTGAGGCCCCAGTACCAATCCCTGCAGGATGCCACTAGTTACCATCCACCAACCAGAAAAGCACCCCTTTAATCCGACTCTCTGCTTCCTGTCAGATAGCCAATCCCCAATCCACGCTAACACCCTACCCCCAACTCCATGTGACCCAACCTTCTTCAGAAACCTTTTGTGAGGCACCTTATCAAATGCCTTTTGGAAATCCAAAAATACCGCATCCATCGGTTCCCCTTCGTCAACCGCACGAGTCACATCTTCATAAAAATCCAACAAGTTCATCAAGCATGACTTTCCCCTCATGAATCCATGCTGCGTCTGGTTAATCGAACCATTCTTATCCAGATGGCCTGCTATTTCTTCTTTAATGATGGATTCCAGCATTTTCCCAACTACAGACGTTAAGCTAACCGGCCTGTAGTTACCCGCCTTTTGTCTATTCCCTTTTTTAAACAGCGGCGTAACATTAGCCGTTTTCCAATCCGCCGGCACTACCCCAAAATCCAACGAATTTTGATAAATAACCACTAACGCATCCGCTATTACCTCTGACATTTCTTTCAGTACCCTGGGATGCATTCGATCCGGGCCCGGGGACTTGTCCACCTTCAGTCCCGTTAGTCTACCAAGCATTGCCTCCCTGGTAACATTAATTGTATTGAGTACCTCTCTTCCTACCAACCCTCTATCGTTAATATTCGGTAAACTATTTGTGTCTTCCACCGTGAAGACTGACACAAAAAACTTATTCAAAGTTTCAGCCATTTCCTCATTTCCCACTATTAAATCCCCCCTCTCATCCTCCAAGGGTCCAACATTCACTCTTGCCACTCTATTCCTTTTTATATATTTGTAAAAGCTTTTACTATCATTAGCCAATATGGCTTAGCACTTTGTGAATCCTTATAGGAAGAAGACTGAGAACTCAACTACCTATTCTTTCACACACATCTATGCCATGTGTACAAGTTGATGACTTGTACTAGGTGAGGGAGAGAGAGAATGAGTATCATTCCAGCCAGATGTGTAACAATAATAAACATCACAAAGCCTGCTAACTACCAGATTGCCAATCAGGAGAGCCAGTTTGGATCCATGACCAAACTCGCTATGGACAAGTGTTTGAACAGACACCACATCCATGGTCCTACCTCATTCAAACAAGTAAAAGTGAGGCGAGATGGAATAGACATGCACTAGTTGTCACACAGAAGAAACCTAAACCATCCAGGCTGATTCATCTACCAATCCAGATGACTACCAGCCTGATTAACCTGATTCAACCTATTAATTCTCTTTCTACCCCAGAGGGTTTAAATCCCAAATGCCCACCAAAGTCAAACCACCACAGGTTTAGCCCTATAAAATAGAAATGGAAGCCAAAGATTTGGCGGGGGAGATGTGGTATATTGGGGAGAATCTGGAACTTGCAGTGGAGATGAGGTACAAGGGCTAATAATCAGGAAGTGATGCAATGTCACATGATCTTGCTCTGCCTTGTAGAACCTCATGGTAAGATGTAGACACAATAAGAGATATTTCAATAAAGTCTACTCATTCACTAGTCTACCTGAACAGATCCTCAGCTCCTTTGAAGGTGTTTTGGGGTTTGAGCCCTCTGGTTCCTTACCCCAGCAGACTCTGTAAATATTCTGTTTCTCTCCACAGGTGCTACCTGACCTGGTGAGCTTTTCCAGCACTTTTTGTTTTTATTCCCGTTTCATGTCTCTCACCTCTGTGGCAAAAATTCAGACCGTAATGTCCATAGTGCGGGCAAGGCAGCCCTGAATGAACGAGCAATGGCAAGAAAGCAAAAACTGAAAAAGAAGGCGAGGGCTATTCTCATGAGTCAGTCAGTTAAGGTGGTTTTAAAGTGACTTCTGGTTGCTCTGCACCTGTAGTTGTGTGCTTTGCTCTCACATTTCAAGGTGCACAGCACTGGCCTGGTGCCACGGGCATTGGAATACAAAGGCAGCAAGGCGGCTGCCAAATGAATGTTGTAATGAGACATTTCCCTTGCTGCCTCACATGTGGTTCCAGCTCATGCCTGATGGAAAATCCAGGCCAGCACAATTGTTAGGTTCTGGAATACATTGCCTGACAGAGTGGTGGAAGCGGATTCAATAATGTTCAAAAAAGTATTGGATAAATACTTGAAGCGAAACAATTGTAAGGATCTGGGGGGAGGACCTGGGACTATTTGGATGGCTCTTTCAAACAGTCTTCAAATTTACAATGGGACAAATGGCTTCCTTTTGTGTTGCATGATTCATGGCTGGCACAGTGGCACAGTGGTTAGCACTGCTGCCTCACAGCGCCAGGGACCTGGGTTCGATTCCTGGCTTGGGTCACTGTCTGTGTGGAGTTTGCATGTTCTCCCTGTGTCTGCGTGGGTTTCCTCTGGGTGCTCTGGTTCCTTCCCATAGTCTGAAAGACATGCTGGTGAGGAACATTGACCCAGACAGGCGTTGGAGTGTGGCAACGAGGGGAATTCCACAGTAACTTCATTGCAGTGTTAATGTAAGCCTTACTTGTGACTAATAAATAAACTTTAACTTTTATCAAGTGCAGTAGCTCTGACCCTTGATTTCTTGTCCCCCTATGCTAAGTGGCATCTGCACTAACACTACCACCTGTACAGAAGAAAATTTCAGCCCCTAATTTTCCTGTGTAGGGTTCACATTTCACACCCAGAGTTGAGGTGTCGACTTCCACCTCTAAGAAACTAGCTGATTCCATTGAACTAACTGGTGAATGGAGTAAATAAATAATTTTCTGCCTGTCTTCACTAAAGGGTCTTGTTAATTGGACTCTACTTTTGCATGTTTGTGTAATTTCTCCAGTTTGCCATCAGAAACAGAAATCTTCAGAAATGGACTCTGTAAAAGCAGTCAGTTTGTGGCAGTGAAATCAGATGTGCAATTGTTCTCCATTACAAATCAGGTTAGAATGAAGAACAGGCTTGTTTGAGTTTTGAAACAATGGGTAATTAGTGACAAAAATTTGGTTTTACAGAGCAGCAAGGTCTGGAAGCCTGTATTCCCCATTCATTAATGTTTTAGAATTCTGAACCGAGATTTAAAGCAGTCAAATTTTAGATCCTCTGAAACAGAAGTTTACTTTGGCACATCCCTAACTATTATGTAACTTGTGAACTGATGAGCTACTAAACAAGCAGGTTAAAATTGGGCATCCCAAGCTTTCCACTTAAAGATTAGAATTTCACATAGTTATGAATGGTGCACCCCTCTTGCTATCTCTGAGTAGAAAGAGAAACAAGTCATTACTATGGAGGTGGGACTATCACAGTATTCATAGCACTGTAGAATTATAGGGCCTATAGTTTTAATAGAGGCTTTCATTATTCTATAAACATCCAGGGGGGGATTTTCATGCAACGTTCGCCCCGAAACTGAAAAATCCCTCCCAAATGCAACGGACCTTTCTCTATGGTCCACCCCTCGCCTGCTACGATTCCCGCGGCAGGCGGAACGGGAAAATTCACACCCTCCCCCCTCCCCGCCCCCGGGTTAACCAAACCTCAATAGCTAATTTGAGCTTTTTTTCTCCCAGCTGGGTTAAACAGGAGAAACTTGCAAATCACACAACCACAAAGTCTATGAAGGAAACAAAAAGGAAAATAAAGTAGAAGATGAAGAAGAATTGATGTACATGGGAAACAGGGGAATGAAAGGAAGAATACATAAATGGCAAGTCACCACCCCAAGCCCCTCAATGGTTTTAGCCAGATTCCCATTTTTGACCTCAGTCAATGCTTAGCGTCTCTAGCTGGTGCTGCAAGATTTCTCTAGTGTTGACAGCTTCAATAAAGTATTAAATGTATGGAACATTTCAATTTCTGGAAAATGTACCATTGTTAGTTCCTGTTAACTGAATAAATTTGTGCTATGAACAGGATATTAATTTAGTAATACTCCAGCAAGTTGCAGGTGTCTGTATTCGGTCTATAGCAGCATTGTTTTACAAAGAATATAAACTCTGCCAACTTGCATCATACATATACTCACTGCCAAGGTCAGCACGTGATACTACTCAAAAAATATTTGTGGTAATGGGGTAAGTAGTTGAACACATCTCCCTTCACACGTTTAACTAGTCAACTGTAGTAAAGAAGAAATTCTAACATTCCTGTAAATTTTGCAGAAGTTTGTTAAAAGTACTTGGAAAATATTAAAACCAAATGTGACTGTTTCATTCTGCTGCATTAATCTATAAAGCTATTTTTTTTATTGCAATTCTGCCTCCACCAGTTACAGCTGAAATTAACTTGTAGCAATTTGTTTTCTCAAGTGTAGTATCTTCAATACTAAGTGTGATGTACATTTAATTGTTTAGATATCTGTAGGGATAGCACAATTGTTTAATTAAATGTATAATAGCCAGATCATCAAATAACTGACTACAGTGGTCATGGTGCCTTAGTGAATTAATTTGCACTTTCGGAAAGCCTTTCCAAACTGTCAAATCAATGTTTCAACCAATTAAAAAATAATACAGCATCCATTGTATTTTTGTAAAAGCCGTTATCACCTGACAGGTGAAGGTGAAGGAGAGAGAATCTCATGCCATGTTTATACCACAACTACAGGCAAAATTGGATCCTGAAAAATATTTTTCTTTAATTCATTAGTGTCACAAGTAGGCTTACATTAATACTGCAATGAAGATACTGTGAAAATCCCCTAGTCGCCACACTCCGGCGCCTGTTCGGGTACACTGAGGGAAAATTTTGTATGGTCAACGTACCTAACTAGCACATCTTTCGGACTGTGGGAGGAAACCGGAGCACCCGAAGGGAACCCATGGACACAATGTGCAGATTTCACACAGGCAGCGACCCAAGCTGAGAATCAAACTTGGGTCCCTCGCACTGTGAGGCAGCAATGCCAACCACTGTGCCACTGTGTTGCCCATGTAGAGCTGGTTTGTTGGGAAATCCAGTTCCACAGTTTATGAATTAAGACAATTTTGTTATTTCTGAAATGCAGTGGCAAATAACCATTATCCAAAGCAATTGTTGTTGAATTGCTCTGTCTGCAGTAATGTTGATACATTTACCACCTAATGCAATGTCTTACCTCTGCCAGTAACCTAGCAGCTCTGATAATTACCACAAGTCCTCATTTCTGTGTAATGTTTAAACAAGCTAAATTGGAATACTTTGCAGTGTCTAAAATATCAATTAAGCCAATTATTAGTGGGTGGTTCTGACTAAAATAATTAATATCAGCATTCTCCACATTACATAACCTTGAGCTTTTTGTGCGTTTATTGAAGTAGGGTTAAACACTACTACTCAGGCTTTCAATGACTTTCCTTTATTTTTAAGTTCAGAAGTCGCTCACAGGGGGGAGTATTCACTTTGCAGATTTTCTGCATCACTGGCAGAGTGGAGAAAGGTGAAGGAGAGAGAATCTCATGCCGTGTTTATACCAGCCAATGACAAATTACCTGGCCTTGACTCTGTAGTGCTATATCTGGCGGATTTTGTCTCATCGCGCATTTCTCAACAAACATCTGCCACATATTCAAGAACTTGCTGGGATCCTCATCCTTGAATACCACAAGAGGGGCATATAGGACAGTCAGAAGTAACAGAAGGCGTGCAGTTTGCATTCTAAAGCAATTTTTCAAAGGTTGAATTTCTGATGTGCCCTCTAATGTATAAAAATGGGACTGTTTTCTGCATTCTCTGTATGAAGGGTTGCACAAATAATTATCAGTGATACGGTTATGGGGGACAGTGTGCTCTAACAGACTACTGTTTCATGAATTGGAAGGGCACGTGGGACCATTTAGCAGAGGGACATTGTGCCTATGACAACAAGCCACAGGAAAATGGGAAGACTCCCAGTCCATGTTTCCTGGCAGGATTCACATGTAGCAGGACTGGTGAATTTAGGAAGGGAAAGCAAAATAAAAAATACAGCTGAGTGTTTCTTTGAATGCACTAATCCTAATCAGATTCCAATAAACAGCAATCTGTAACTAATCATGGAAGCATTGTCATTGACTGTTGCATTTTACAATAAGGCATCCCCATTCTAAACATTACTCTGCAGAGAGTTGTCCATATGCTGGCTCTTCCCAAAGTTCAACAGTGAGGCCTTGCCAATATCTGTGAAAATACCAAGTTCAATTAATTCATAAGTACTTTACCGATTACTAAAATATGAATGCTTAATATATTAGTCTGAAATTTGTCTCTTTGTTAATTTATCAGAAGCATTTAAATGAATGCAATAATTGTTTATATATTAGCTTTCTGTGGTGTAATTTTATTGCCCTAATTCTTATGTATAAACATTGCTGCAGATATGTTGAACATAATTACCATAGAACGATTTCAGTTTGCACGTTTGAAGAAAATAGATGACCTTATTATGAAGCTTATTAAAGAAATTGTTTTTGATGTATGTATAAATTGTATGTATATGCTTATGAAAAAAATACTTAATATATTGATTTACTTCCACTACTATCACTTATATATCCAGCGGGCAGCTAGTGAACTGCACTCTTGCTCCTCTACCTCCCCCCATTATCTGACCCTTCGGCCCCTTCACTTGCCCCCTTTTTCTTTAAGACTCTCAATAAAACCAATGAGCAGGATTTTAAGGCCTCGCTTGTCCCGAAACCGTAAAATCCCGCCTGATGTCAACGGACTTTCCCATGTTCCGTCCCTCGCCTGCTCTGCTTCCCATGGCGGGTGGGGCGGTAGAATTCTGGCCAATGTCTTTAATCAAGTTTTTATATCGTTCTATGTGGCTGTGACAAATGTAAACTTTCCTCCTGGACATTGTCAGCAGCCTTTGACTTGGCTGATCACACTATCCTCCTCCATAGCCTCTCTACTGTTGTCTCACTAGAGTGGAGCTGCTCTCATCTGGTTCTATTCTTACCTACCTAACTGGAGCCAGAGAATCACTTGCAATGGCTTCTCTTCCTACTCCCACATCATTACCTTTGGTGTCCTTTCTCTATGAACAGCACCCTCCCCCCCTCCTATTTATCAACTACATGCTTGCCCTTGGTGACATTATCCGAAGGCACAGCATTCATTTTCACTGGTATGCTGTTGACACCCAGTTTTACCCAATCTCACCTGGAACTCTACCTCCACCTCTTTTGCCAAATTATCAGACTGTTTATCTCACATCCAAAACTAGATGAGCAGAAATTTCCTCCAATTGAATTTTGGGAAGGATGGTACCCACTGACTCTATCCCTCTCCCTGACAACAATCTAAGATTCACAACCTTGATGTCAAATTTGAGCTGAAATGAGCTTCTGACCCCATATGCATGCCACCACCAGGCGCTCATTTTTCATCTCTGTAGCATTGCTCGATTCAGCTTACCCACTGCTGAAACCCTCATTCATGCTTTTGTTACCTCTAAACTCGACCATTCTAATCCACTCCTGATTGGTCTCCCACATTCTACCTTCCACAAACCATTCAAAACCCTGCTGCCTGTATCTTAACTCGCAGTGAGTTCTGTTCTCCTATCGACCCCTCTCACTCTTTTAAATTCCAGTGAATATAATCCTAACTGACCTAGTCTTTCCTCATATGACAGACCTGCCCTCCCAGGAATCAGCCTGGTAAACCTTCGCTGTGCCCCCTCTACAGCAAGGACATCCTTCCTCAGATAAGGACACCAAAACTGCACACAATTCTCCAGGTAACTTGAAGTTGGAACAGGTTTGGGAAATCCTTCTCACCCTTTCAAGGAATTGTTGATTGCCTTGACTGGGTGGTTGACTTGGAGGTGTTTGGATGGCTTCTCTGGTTGACTTTAATGGAATTCTTTCTCTCAAAGCAGCTTTTGCTGTTTTAAAAGTAGACAGAAGACATGGCTGTGCTTATCATGTGACTGATACAAGTTCAAAAATCCCTCGTCCAAAGTGAGCTAAGGTATTCAGTACATATCTGGTATTGTTTTTTAACACTTTGAAATTCATCCTGGCTAGAAGGATTAGACTAACCTGACTAATCAACCCCATAGTACTCCCCATCCTCCACTGACACCTTCCCCCACCCACATGGACCTCTTCCCACCAACATCCTGTGGGCCCGACTCACTCCACACCTACCTGAGGCCCAAACCCCCATCCCCACAACCCAACACAATGCTTAACTGCCAATCCTACCCAAATTCCACCACCGCAACCCCCCCACCCCATGCCTTCTTCCCCCCCCCCCCCGCACCCCCCCCCCACCCACCCCGCACCCCCCCCTCCCCCCCTACCATCCCGCACCCCCAAAACAACTCTGCAGGTCCTAGCTGACCCGGCCACCCCTGACCTGACCCAACCTGACATAGTCCAACACGACCCAAAACCCCCAACATACCCCACCCACCCCCACCCACCCTCCTGACCCCCTGACCCCCAACCTGAGCTGATACCCCCAACAAAATTCAATGCCCCCTCATGACATGACCTGACCCAACTTCCCTGGACCTGAATTAGCCCGCCCCCATCATGTCTCAACACCTGCCACGACCTGACCCATCCCAACCCTTGCCACGACCTGACCCACCTCAAACAGGCCTGGCCTCCAATCTCCAACCTGATCTCTCCTCTGATCCAGCCCCCAATCCCTGACCCCCCCGCCCCCGCATACCCAACCTGACCCTCCTCATACCCAACCCAACCCACCCCCATATACCTAACCCGACCCCCCATACCCAATCCAAACTTTCCCCCATCTTACCCCCATGAGATCCAAGCCTTTCCCACCTCATTTTTCCCTGGTGTTCAAACCCCCATCCCCTCCTACGTCTGACCGCCTAACCTCCAACCCCCTCCCAGACCCCAAATCCCTGAACATTCCCATCCATTAAATCCTAACCACTTACTTCAGACCTTCTCCCCGGTCTGTCGAGGACATTTAATTTTCAATGGGACCTTTAACTTATGATGTGGGGATGCTGGCGTTGGACTGGGGTAAACACAGTAAGAAGTTTAACAACACCAGGTTAAAGTCCAACAGGTTTATTTGGTAGCAAAAGCCACACAAGCTTTCGGAGCTCCGGAGCTTTCGGGCTTGGAGCTCCGAAAGCTTGTGTGGCTTTTGCTACCAAATAAACCTGTTGGACTTTAACCTGGTGTTGTTAAACTTCTTACCTTTAACTTATCCAGTTTACCCCAGCTGGTGCTGTAAAAAGGGGCTGTGACCTCCTTCACTTCAATGGTGTTGAACTTTGATGCTGGGCCTTGGGATGTGCTTCACTGTCTGGATCTCACTTGCCATGAATCGGAAAGTTGGGTGAGACAGGCACTGGTGAAAATTGATGCAAGTAATTGGACACGGAATGGCAATTTGACCCTGATTTTCACTCTGAGGAAAATACATCCCATGAGTTTTGATGGTGAAGCAGAAAGATGATTCAGCTGGAATGCAATAAGTCCATTGTTGATGGTCCATCCTTAAACCAAGAGATGTGTGAATTTCCAGGCTGGCCATGAATGTCCATACCAATTAAATATTTGCTTGAGACTCAGGATTGTCTGGAGCCCAAAATGCCAAAGGTCATGTGAATTCCAGTGGCCATTTAAACAGACTGTTCATGTCCAGAATTTTAAAGGTGTTGCCTGAAAGTTCATTATATACTGGAGCCTGACATCGTTCTAGTTTTCAATTCCTTTTATGGCCCCGTCCCTCCCTATCTCTTGCCCCACAACCTTGCAGGGCACCTGCACTCCTCTAATTCAGGTTTCCTTTGCATCCCAAACTTAATTTGTTCCACCATTCGTGGCCGTGCCTTCAGCTGCATAAGCTCTGTGTTCTGAAATGCCCTCCCAACACCTCTGCATTTCTCTATCGCACTTTCCTCCTTTAGAAATGTTTATTAAAATTTATCTCTTGATGAAGATTTCCATCATAGGACTTAGGAGGAAGAGTAGGCCATTGAACCTGCTGCACTATTCGATAAGATCATGGGTGATCTGATTATGGTCTCAACTCCACCTTCCTGCTTTCCCCTCATAACTCTATCAAAAATCTAACGAAGCTTTGAATATCCCTTAACTCCCTTGTCAATAATACATTCAATGACCCAGCCTCTACTGTTTTCTGTGCAAGAGAATTCCATCGGCTACCGACCCCCTGAAAGAAGAAATGTTTTTCAACTCTGCCTTAAAAGAGAGACCTTTCAATTTTAAACTGTGCTCCCTGGTTCTAGTCTCTACCACACAAGGAAGTATCTACCCAGTATCCACCTTATCAAGTTCCCTAAGGGTCTTGCATGTTTCAATAAGATCACTTCTTATTCTTCTAAACTCCAATGGGTAAAGGTCCAACCTGTTCAACCTTTCTTCATAAGATCAGCCCTTCATCCCAGGAATGAGTCGAGTGAACCTTTTCCGAGCTGCTTCAAATGCAATTGTATCCTTCTTCGAATAAGAGAAGCAAAACTGTGCACAGTATTCCAGATGTGGTCTCATCAAGGCGTTGTACAACTGGAGTAAAATTTCCTTACTTTAATTTTTTTTGTACCTTTTGATACTTCATTCCTAATCAAAAAAGCCAATTAAGTCCAATCAGAGTCCCCACATGAGGGAAAAACCAGATCCAAGCTGACAAGGATCTTGGGCTTGATCAAACAAGATCCAGGTTGACAGGACGAGGCATTGATCTTGGGCTTGATCTAACACTTCATCTTAGCCAAAAGGTTGCAGTGGCTTTGAAAAATTGCATCAGATAAAGCCGCAATTTAACCTCATTGTCTATCCTGATCCTTTACTCTACCCTAGCTGAGGGAAATCACGATCACAGGCATCAGAACATCCTCAGGGCAATAGGCTAGCCATGCCCCCTGCCTGATCATAATATTCCATTCTACTTGTAATAAACACTAACATTCAATTTGCTTTCCTCATCACTTCCAAGGTGGACAAGTTCATATTTTCCCACATTATACTCAACCTGACAATTTTTTGTCTACTCACTTAACCTATCTATATCTCTATAAACACTTTATATCTCCTCTTTACAAGTTTCTTTCCTTCTTATCTTGTTGTCATCAGCAAATTTAGCTACCATAAATTTGGTCTTTTCATTCAAGTTATTTACATCAATTGTAAACAGTTGAGCACCCAGCACTGATCCCTGTGGCACTCCACTAGTTACAGCTTGCCAACGTTAAACAGCTGGTCTATCCTTACTTTCTGCTTCCTGTAACAATCCTTTATCCATGCGAACATATTAGCCCCGAGACCATGAGTTCTTATTTGGTGAGTGATCTTTGATGTAGCACCTCATCATGCCTTTTGGAAATCCAAGTATACCACATCTACAGGTTCTCTTTATCCACTTTGTCTGTTACTTCCTCAAGGACCTTGAATGATTTCTCTTGCACAAAACTATGTTGGGTGAGATTCTCCCAAAAAATTCCAAGTGCTGAATTCATGTAAAAACAGAAATAAATCCCGCTGATTTTTTCAGCTGGATTTTCAAAATGAATCTCCCACACTCTGAGCACTGCAGAGTACCTCAGCGTGAATCTCATTAAAAATCAGTGGACGGGGCCTATTCCTGCTGGAGAGGCCAGCAGCATAGCGCTGAGTGGGCCACTGCACATGCACTAATCTGTTAATGCCAAAATCGGCGCATACACAGTGGCCCCCATACTACCAGCCTCCCGATCGCTGGCCAGCCTGATCACTGGCCAGCTCCGTGATCCTACATCGCTGCCCCTCTGACCCCGCCACCCACCAATCACTGGGCTCCCGGATGTGTCCAGGCCAGCCTCAACACCCTCCCCCACCCTGGTCCACCTCGATCCTCCCCACACAGTCAGGCCCAACCCGCACTCCCTAGTCCCACCCCTCTGCTCCCCCCACCACCCCGCAACCTGACTCTCCTCCCCCCCCCCACTCCGATATCCAGTTGTCCAGCCCCGATCGCTGGCCTCCCTCCCTCTGTCACTGCCAAGTGCAGAATGGCAGTGGGACCCCACCGATCTCTCCCCCAGAGGCCCTGTCCTATTAGGCCCTGCCCCCTCTCGTCCCACCCCCTTGGTACTACCTGATGCCCGGTGGGCAGTGCCAAGGTGCCCCCGGACATTGTCACTTTGCCCCTTGGGCAGTGCCATGGGGCCAGGCTGGCACTGCCAAGCTGGCAATGCCCAGGGGGCACTCCCTTAACCCCGGCTTCTGGGGGGCCTCTATGGCCTCGCTTCATTCCAGCAGGGTCGGTCCGCCAGCTCCCCGCTAATGGGGAGCTATTGTAGACCCCACTGGAGTGAAACACTCCTGGCAAGGGCAGAGAGGCTAGCGGGCCCGGAGGCTTCAGTCCCGGGCCCACTACTGATATACTAATCCTCATTACAATAATTTATTCAGCTCCGCACCGATTTCTGGTGCAGAGCTGGCGGAACCGGAAATCCAGCGGCCGGAGGTGCGCAGAGGCCGTAGCGCCCAGTGGGATTCAATGAGGTCATGGCTGATCTGTGGCCTAACTTGATATACCTGCCTTTGGCCCATTTCGCTTAATGCCTTTACTTAACAAAAAATTGTTGCTATCTCAGATTTAATTATAGCAACTGATCTAGCATCAACTGCTCTCGGAACTGTCCTGGGAATTTCTTACTGGTCCTGAAGAACTTAAACTTGTTCAATGTGCCTGCTTCCTGGAGTGCCTGAGGACCTCTCTAACATTTCATTTTTTTTTATCTCTTGTAGAACCATATATGAGGATGTTGTCCATATGGAGGATAACACCATGTTTTCCTCGCAGCTTTTTGACACATTGGAATATCTCAGGGGCAGGCGAAATGCCAAAAGGGAGGCAGTTAAAGCAAAATTGACAAAAGGGTGAGGTAACGGTCATCAGCAGCCTACATTCCTCGTTGAGTGGTATTTGCCCAGATTTATTGTTCACAATGAACTTTGTAAAGCTTTGGCCAGCTTAGCCAAACAACCATCAACCAACGCCATCCAGTGGTCTTCCTGCGGCATGGTTTTATTAAGCTTCATTAGATCCACAGAAAGCCAGAGGTGGCCATTAGGCTGGGGAATGGTGACCAGACTGGAACACCAGTGGGTTGGCTGTGTGACCAGGGAAATGACACCCCTGTGTAACGTGTGGTCAAATTCCTCCATAACAAGCAGGATAGGAGGGAGCAGCGACTGTTTTTGCGATGAGTGTGCCACCAGGATGCTGGATGTGGCATCTTGCCAAAGCAGGATTGTGATTGTCATGGATCATGAGTGTTCATCGTGAGGCACCAACAATGGTCGAAATTGGTGTTGCCACTGTTGCTACCAAGTTGTAGAATATGCTTGGCCAAGATTGGAGCAAAGAAGAGCCACAGGTATATTAGGGCATCTATTTGAAAACTGGTTTATTTATACTACTCACAATATGTAGATAATGAGTTGCAGGGGAAGACACAAATCCCTTCAGAACTACCTGTCCGCCCCCTATAGTACTACATACACAACTGCCTGGCATAACTGCCATGACATTGTTTGCTTCATAAGTTAGCATATCCATGCTGATAACCCTTTATAATACATAGTCACTTAATCTGCCTATGTCCTATTGTAATCTAGTCCCCTCTGCACTATTTATTGGTTAACACTGCTGCCTCACAGCACCAGGGACCCTGGTTCAATTCCCAGCTTGGGTCACTGTTCGGATCCTGTACATTCCCCCAATGTCTGAGTGGGTTTCCTCTGGGTGCTCCGGTTTCCTCCCACAGTCAGAAAGACGTGCTGGTTAGGTGAATTGGCCATGCTAAATTCTCCCTCAGTGGACCCGAATAGGTGCCAGAGTGTGGTGACTAGGGGATTTCCACAGTAACTTCATTGCAATGTTAATGTAAGCCTACTTGTGACACTAATAAATAAACTTTAAAACTTTATTGTCTCTCTTATTGTTGTGTATTCTCCAAGCTTAGATGTACAATTCCCTATCCTTCGTCCAAGCAATTAAGAAATACAATGAAAGATTGAGGGTGTACACCAGATCCCTTGAGAGAACAACTTGTAAATAGTACCTGCCCTTTATCCACAGTCCCTGTCTCCTAACTCCCAAATAATTTCTAACCCAAGTCAAAAGGTTACTTCATTTAGTCTCATTTTTCAAATAGTACTGAAGAAGTTCACATAAATAATATTCTTAGATAGTTCCTCATCTTCCCTTATTAATGACTATAGTAACAAAACACCTGGCGGCCAAACAGCTGGTGAAGTAACAACTATTTCTTTACAGGAAGACTATTTACAGGAATCATTTACAGCAAAACGACAGCACTTTCATACCTATCACAACCTGCTGTCCAGGCCCCAAATGCAGGTTCTAAAGGCCGCTGTCCAGCTCCAAATCACGCACGCTGTCATCCCATAGGTCGGGGAGTCACGTGGTTCCTGAGATTTGCCCAAACCTCAGATGAAAATCTCAGATGTGATCTCTGAGGTTGCCATGACAATGACCATCTCAAAAATTCAGTTGGGGTAGATTAGTCAGCCATGACTTACCTTAGCAATGTTAGCTCTCCCTGATCAGCATATATTGGTGCAAGTGTGTAGCCATTCTATCTCGACTGATATTATGTCAGCTTCCCCATGACTATCATTAAACTGACAGGCCTTTGCTGATCTGTTTTCTCATGTTATTGCCCTGTTCTTTATAAAGTAGTGACATTAGCAAATTTGCAACCCAATTTCTCAATACCCCAATCAATGGAGCTTTGAAAGATGATGACAAACACTTCTGCAATCATCTCACCTTGAGGTGGAAAACAACAAGTCCAGGAGACATATCCGTTTTAATTCCCAAAAATTTCTCCACCACCATTGCCAAGTGGTGCAGACTGTTACAACCGTATGAAAAGGAGTGGACAAGCTGTTCCAGTACCGCTACAACACTGGCAACTATCCGACAATGTGGAAAACTGCCCAGGCATTTCCTGTACGCAAAAAACAGGACAAATGCAACCCAGCTAATTACCACTCCATCACTCTACTCTCAATCATCAGTAAAGTGTTGGAAGTGGTCATCAACAGTGCGATCAAGCAGCACCTGCTTGGAAATAACCTACTCACTGACGCCCTGTTTGGGTTCTGCCAGGTTCACTCAGCTCCTGGCCTCATTGCAGCCTTGGTTCAAACATGGACAAAAGAGCTGAACTCAGGAGGTGAGAGTGACAGCCCTTGATATCAAGGAAAATTTGACTAAGCATGACATTGAGGAATACGAGCAAAATTGGAGTCAATGGGAACCAGGGGAAAAACACTTTGCTGGTTGCAATCATACCTGGCACAAAGGAAGATGGCTGTGGTTGTTGGAGTTCAATCATCTCAGTTCCAGGACATCACTGCTGGTGTTCCTCAGGATAATGTCCTGGGCCCAACCATCTTCAGCTGCTTCATCAATGACCTCCCTTCCATCATATAGGATGTTCACTGATGATTGCACAATGTTCAGCAACATTCGTGACTCCTCAGATACTGAAATCATATGGGGCCCTTTTTCCTTCTCTAACATGGTTTACCCCAAACAAATCTTTCCACATAACTTACAACAATTGGTGCAAAGGTATCCATCCACATAGGAACATATATGCTTCCAAGCATCACTCACTCCCACTCTCAATGCCTTCATTTAGGCCTGCAGAAGGGACACCATTGCATTCCCAACTTTCCCTTCTCACCCCTGCATTTTTGCCATCCTTTCACCCTTCCACCCTCTATTCTTCATGGGCATGTGGGGGTTCACAGAAAAAAGGTTTCCCCTGGGGTAAGGTCTCGTAATCATCTGTCACCTCAGCAGCTTGTCTAACTTTGGAAAGCTTTTGGTTTTCCACATGTTTTCTTACAGAAGGAGGGAGTGAATTTTTAAATTCTTCATGGAGAATTATCTCTCTGAGGCTTTCATAGGCGGGCTCTAATTTAAGTGTCCACATCCAGCGGTCAAAACCAAGTTGTTTGACTCTCTCAAATTCGATATAATTTTGCTCAGGTTTCTGCCTATGACCTTCAGGCACAAACCCATATGCACTGAGGAAAGCTTGTTTTGCCATCTCATAATCTAAGGAAGTCTCCTCAGATAGCATGGCATAACCCTCATGGGCTTTGCCTGTTAGCCTGCTTTGTGTGAGTAGCATCCGGCTTTCTGCAGACTGTATCATTTGCTTTGCTATTTTCTCAGATGAAATGAAAAATGCTTCTGTGTCCCTCTCCTCAAGTCTTGGGATACTTTGGAAAAATTTAAACTGCACGGTGGCACAGTGGTTAGCACCGCTGCCTCACAGCGCCAGGGACCCGGGTTCGATTCTCAGCCTTGGGTCACTGTCTGTGTGAAGTTTGCACATTCTCCTTGTGTCTGCATGGATTTCCTTCAGGTGCTCCAGCTTCCCCCCACAGTCCAAAGGTGTGTGGGTTAGGTGGATTGGCCATGGTAAATTTCCCCCCAGTGTTAGGGGAACTTGCAGGATAAATATGTGGGATTACGTGGATAGGGGTTGGGTGGGATTGTGATCGGTGCAGACTTGAGGAGCCGAATGGCCTCCTTCTGCATTGTAGGGTTTCTATGATTCTAACTGGTCTTGAGTTGAAGGCAGGTTTCTCCTTATCAGTACATTCACTGGGTCCAGGAGTAGTCTCCCCTTTTAGTTCAAACAGTTTTAAGTTAAATTCTCGTTCTTTCCTTCATTCCTCCCATTCTCTCTGTCTTCTATTTCGCTTTAAAATGCTCTCTCTTTTCCTTTCTCCTGCCTCTCTCTTTCCTTCTCTATCTCCTGCTTCTCCCTTTCTGTTTTTCTTCTCTCTATCTTTCCCTAACCTGGAATTCTAGTTCTTGCCTCTTCAGTTCCAGCTGTACTTCTGTTCAAGCTGGTTGGTCTATTTCCGACTCCATGCTTATCTTCTAATTCAATTTCAAGATTGTTGGCACTAGTTTTCGAATTTCTTGTTTCCTTGCCTTCAGTTGAAATTCCAGCTCCAACTGCTTAGCCTCATTTCTTCATTTGTCAGTGGACAATGTGCCTCTAAATGGCACAGTAGTACAATGGTTAGCACTGCTGCTTCATAGCTCCAGGGACCTGGGTTCGATTCCCGGCTTGGGTCACTGTCTGTGTGGAGTTTGCACATTCTCCTCGTGTCTGCGTGGGTTTCCTCCGGGTGCTCCGGTTTCCTCCCACAGTCCAAAGATGTGCGGGTTAGGTTGATTGGCCATGCTAAGAAAAAATTGCCCTTAGTGTCCTGAGATGTGTAGGTTAGAGGGATTAGTGGGCAAATCTGTAGGGATATGGTGGTAGGGCCTGGGTGGGATTGTGGTCGGTGCAGACTCGATGGGCCGAATGGCCTCTTTCTGTACTGTAGGATTTCTATGATAAACTGTTCCAAGTTATTTTGTCTCTGTTTTAAAAACACATTTGCCTTGAAAGTGGTATTTTGGTTAGTTTGGGATCACTCCAGTATACAAGAACACTGGTGTTTATAAATTATGCCCATGGATTAATTGAGTTTTCACTTCCAATTACACTTGTTTGTCTATGTGTTTAAATCCTGGACGTGCCACCAAAAATCTGTTACAACCAGGTCAGCAAGAATGACGCCACTCTTTTTCCCACTCCTGAGTTGGCTTTAACAGAGTTTGAATTTAATAGGGAGGTGATGTTGCCAATTTAATATATATTTAAGTGTACAGCTCGGTGTAAGGAATATGCCAGACAGGTTCTTCAAGTTAACAAGCAAAGAGTTAGTTTTACTGCTAAAACTCACTTAGGCAAAGATGCAAAAATCATTAACAAAAGGTTTAAAAATGTACAAATACGTCCATCTACCCACTAATGCAAAAAACAACACACACAATCCGCACTCCCCCCCCACCCCCCCACCCCCCCCCACCCCACTCCTTCTCCCCCTCTTCATAACTTAAAAATATAAAACAAAACTCTGTTGAGTATTAAAAACTTGGCCAATTAACAAGTAAAAAGTACTCATGGGGTATCCATATATTTGTTTACAGCTGAAGGGACCCGGTCCACAGGTTTTTGGGGTTTCTCAATGATGACAGTGGTGTTGACTCAGAATTCTTTTTTATAAATTCTAGATTTGCAAGAATAAAATCTTCTACTGGGCTTTTTTTTCAAATTACAAACAGATCAGCTTTGATGAGAGAGGTTTCAAGAGAAGGAGAGATGGGGTAAAGCTGTTGCCCTTTTGGCAGTTTCTCTGATTATCATAAATCCAGTATCTTTTCACACAAGAGCTGGATCTTTTGACCTCTCTTCAAGAGTTTCATCTATCCTGTGTCTCCATTTATGGAACATAACAGTTTGAAGTTTATTTATTAGTGCCACAAGTAGGCTTACTCTAACACTGCAGTGAAGTTACTGTGAAAGTCCCCTACTTGCCACACTCCGGCGCCTGTTCGGGTACACTGAGGGAGAATTTAGCATGGCCAATGTGTCTAACCAGCATGTCTTTTGGACTGTGGGAGGAAAGCCACGCAGACATGGGGAGAACATGCAGACTCTGCACAGACAATGACACAAGCCTGGAATCGAACCCAGGTCCCTGGTGCTGTGAGGCAGCAGTGCTAACCACTGTGCCACCATGCCACCCATGTAGCAATAAAGTTCAATATATATGTATGTCCAACTGATTACATTATACATTAATATTTTCACTGACACATCTTCATAGAAAGACAAAGGATATATCCCCACGGCCCCATCTGAAACCAATTAGGATTGGGAAGGAGCATTTGGAAATGAGCCTGCATGCCATCTCATCATCATGACTGGCGTTTCCCTTCCTCCGCCTTGACTGGAATGATCACTACTTCCTCATCCAAAGCTTACAAATGGCAGTGAGGGCACAGGCCTGGATCCTCCGAGATCTTGCTATCTGTATGCCCTTCTTACCACTGTTTCCTGGCTTGGCCACGTGAAAGGTGACCGAGGTCTGCAGCGAAAGAATTGGTGCTACATTTGAGGTTCTTCGGTCTCTTTAAGGTTCTTCATTATCTCTTCGAGTGCTACAGCAGTGTCGCAAGCAAATCACTGGTTTGAATTCAGATCAATGGGTCCTTCTGAAGTGTTACTCCAAAGGGAAAATTCGAGCAATGCTCTGGGAGTGAAAAGAGTTGGAGAGAAGAAAAGGAAATTAAGACCAAGAGAGCTAATTATTTCCTGTTTTGAGATTCTGGGAAACAATAACTGCAGAATTCACTATGGAATGTGTTTCTCTTCTTTTTCATTTGCTCCGTTCACAGCTCCCTCTTCTATTTTAATGTATCAGATTTTTGCAGCTTCTGTTTTCTTCGACAATTCTTCATGCATTAGCCCCCAGATTGTCTATCTTCCTCTGTACAGTTTTTTATCCTCTTGCTGTCCATCCCTGCTTTTAGTTTCACTTTCAGTTTCAGCACTCTAGTTGTTGTGGTCAGGCCTCGCGTGAAGTCCTAAAGACTTGTGCATGTGACAGGAATCCAGGGAACTCGGTGTCCCTCCAATGTTGGATTCTGTACATTCACCGATCTGTCTTTACGCCGCAGCTGCTGATCCCTCCTCAGTAGCAGCTGTCCTTGACATTTGCCCTTGGCCTGCTGCCAAGTAATGCTGGGCTCTGCTTCTCACAGCTGCGAGCATCCGTGTGATGTCGTTGCAGATTTGGAAAGGCAGAGTGCATGCGCAAAATTGAATCCAACAAGTTGTTCACGTTGTGGTGTTGGGAACTCAAACCTTCGCCAGATCTGTCGTTCCCATTGATTTGATACATATTTATCAATATTGCTGTCTAACAGAGGGATCAACTTGTGCCTGGGTAGTGATGTGTAATACAGATGTGTAATACCGGGCTAGTGTCTATTTTTAGCACAGCATTGGACTTTGTGATAGCGTCATCTATCTTTCACTGAGCAGCTCACGTTAGAGACTAATGTGATTCGTTTGTACTTCCAGGACTAAATAACCCTGTGGTATTATTTAAATTGTTAAATAAAGTTATGACCAAAAACAATGACCAAATATCCTTTGCTTTCTGTCGGTCTCCATCCTCTTTATACTTGATGCACATATGAAGGTTTTGCCCAAGGATCTGTGCAGAACATCTGGCTGGGAAGCCAGAAGCTTTCAAATAGAATAATATACAGGCAGGAAGAACGGGCAGAATTTTACATTCCCCTGGCAGCAGATCTCTAGATGCAGATGGCGGGAGGTGGGGGGTAGGGGGGATGGCGGTGGTGGCTGTAAAATTTCTTGGATGCTTGTGCTGACCTCTCTGCAATTTTACACTAGAATGGGAGAGGCTGAGGCCGCCCTGCCCGCTTTTGCCAGATTGGGGCCTTTAAATAGCAAAATATTGACAACTTAAGAGCTGTTTCTCACCCAGCCTTTATTTTCATCCCATTGGGAGGAATTCAGCAGCAAGGGGGAAGTCCTTAAAGTAACCTGGTTCAGGCCTCAGGGTGGACACCTCCATCATCAATCTCCTTTCAACATCGAGCACAATCCCCCCCACCACCTCCCCACCAAAAGTACAGGTCCTCCCACCCCCACTGCCCTCTCCACCAACACCCCATCCCATTCTGCCCACCACTCTGGGCCTCACCTTCCTTGCCCACCCTGAGACCCCCAAATTACCGAATCCTGATATTTCAGGATGTAGACACTGGTGTCCACTGAAGCTTCTGGCACTTCAGGGACTAGGAAGCTCCTAGTTAATCAGATTGTTCCCGAGTGAGGGACGGCAGTCCCACCTCCAGCCAATTAATACGTGTTGAATTATCAAATGGCTGAGGGGCAGGGCATATCGTCGGGGATGTGTTATCTGCCAACACTGAGGCTGGCAGGAAGGTAAACCCCATCATTCCAAAAATCGACCCAATGTTAACATAGCTCAAGTCTCGGTTTCATGGCCAGCTCCAGCCACGTCAGGTTAATGCTCACAGCAATCCTTCTGAGTTAATGTTATCACTATTTGACAGATAATCGCCAACTTCTTGGAAGTCAGTTCACATGTCTTCCACCTCCATCACTTTCAGCTGCACTTCCCTGCTGTACACCTTCATTGTAGCATGGGGGCAACTTATTCATCTCTACCATGCACCCTTGACAAGGGACAAGAGGAGCAGCAACATCAGTGACAAGTGCACAACCAGCAGCAGTAGCCTTGTCCTCAGCCACATGGCTCTCCACAGGACAGAAGGGACAGCCACAGAAGTCCAGTTCCAAGGCAATGAGACCCCCAATACAACCCCCCTAGGATCACCCCCTCTCTCATAATGTCAGAACACCAGTAGCTCAGGAGATTCAGGTTTTCATGGAAGGTCATAGCCTGAAACAAGACTTCCTGCCCAGGAGAGCAACTGTGGATGGATTGCCAGTGACCATCTATGTGGGTGTCACTGGACAGCCATCACTTCCCATGTGTCTCTGATTCTCCCCAAAGTCATGGACTCGCTTCTCCTGCAAGGAGAGAAAGCAGAGAGTTGTGATGTCGTCTATATGGATTTCAGTAAGGCATTTGACAAAGTCCCACATGGCAGGTTGGTTAAGAAGGTTAAGGCTCATGGGATACAAGGAGAAGTGGCTCGATGGGTGGAGAACTGGCTTGGCCATAGGAGACAGAGGGTAGTGGTCGAAGGGTCTTTTTCCGGCTGGAGGTCTGTGACCAGTGGTGTTCCGCAGGGCTCTGTACTGGGACCTCTGCTATTTGTGATATATATAAATGATTTGGAAGAAGGTGTAACTGGTGTAATCAGCAAGTTTGCGGATGACACAAAGATGGCTGGAATTGCGGATAGCGAAGAGCATTGTCGGGCAATACAGCAGGATATAGATAGGCTGGAAAATTGGGCGGAGAGGTGGCAGATGGAATTTAATCCGGATAAATGCGAAGTGATGCATTTTGGAAGAAATAATGTAGGGAGGAGTTATACAATAAATGGCAGAGTCATCAGGAGTATAGAAACACAGAGGGACCTAGGTGTGCAAGTCCACAAATCCTTGAAGGTGGCAACACAGGTGGAGAAGGTGGTGAAGAAGGCATATGGTATGCTTGCCTTTATAGGACGGGGTATAGAGTATAAAAGCTGGAGTCTGATGATGCAGCTGTATAGAACGCTGGTTAGGCCGCATTTGGAGTACTGCGTCCAGTTCTGGTCGCCGCACTACCAGAAGGACGTGGAGGCATTGGAGAGAGTGCAGAGAAGGTTTACCAGGATGTTGCCTGGTATGGAGGGTCTTAGCTATGAGGAGAGATTGGGTAGACTGGGGTTGTTCTCCTTGGAAAGACGGAGAATGAGGGGAGATCTAATAGAGGTATACAAGATTATGAAGGGTATAGATAGGGTGAACAGTGGGAAGCTTTTTCCCAGGTCGGAGGTGACGATCACGAGGGGTCACGGGCTCAAGCTGAGAGGGGCGAAGTATAACTCAGACATCAGAGGGACGTTTTTTACACAGAGGGTGGTGGGGGCCTGGAATGCGCTGCCAAGTAGGGTGGTGGAGGCAGGCACGCTGACATCGTTTAAGACTTACCTGGATAGTCACATGAGCAGCCTGGGAATGGAGGGATACAAACGATTGGTCTAGTTGGACCAAGGAGCGGCGCGGGCTTGGAGGGCCGAAGGGCCTGTTTCCTGTGCTGTACTGTTCTTTGTTCTTTGTTCTTTGTTAGAAACAGCCTGTGTGGAGAGGAGGAGAGAACAACGTTTGTAGACAATGAGTGTGAGGGATAGGTGTAAGAGGGCATCGGATAGGGTGAGTGAGAGTGTTGGCTGTTCAGATGAGGACGTGAGGTGCCTGGAAAGAGAGGAACGAGTGGAGCTGCAATGTGTACTGTTCTGGGGCGTGCTGTGCAGGAGAATGCTGGGAAAGGCAGAATGTGAGGTTTGGCCCCTGGAATTATTCTGCCAGTCACCTTTCCCACCCTCCAGAGGTTCTGGATCCTCTTGGTGCACTGTATCCAGAGTCGAGGGCTCACACTGCTGCTGCTCACTTCCTTGGCTTCTTCCAGCCTTGTTGTGTTTGTTTGGAGAGGCTGTCCCCTTTACCCTGTCCTTGGGAGAATTCACCTCATTACAATCCCAGAGATTCCACAGCTGGATCTCCAGGTACGACTGAGAGACCCCGAGGGCAGCCTTCCCCGGTCTCCTCTCCATTCCTGCGGTTGCTGCAGCCTCAGGAATCAATGTTCTGCTGAGTCTTTCTGACCCCTACTGGGGTCCCTTCAATTAGAAATCCTTCCTTTGACAGATTCGCTGTCATTCATCCCATTCATCCCCTCTGATTGAGCGGGAAACTCACAAATGGGATGCTAATGCCATGGCTTGGTTAAAGAGTATCGGCAAGAGTTCAGCAGCAACTGGATCCTGCTGTTTACCAGTGTGTAATAAGTCTTCGGAGGCAGAAGTCCCTTCACCAAAGTACCTTTATTTACAATTCCAACAGCAGTACATAGAGAGCTATCAATCAGCAGGACACTTTTGGGAGTCCCAGAGGAACTGACACTCCTGGTTAAATACAAGGAAAAGGCTTCCTGATTGGCTCCCATCAATCCTTAATCAGGGAGCTCATATTCCAATAGGCCGACCTCAATGGCTTGATTGAAGTCATTACACTGGGATGAAAAGTTGTCAAGGCTGCCTGATATATCTGAAGCACTGTAAAAGCAATCCACATTATTGATTATAGTTTAGCATGGCCGGACTCTGCACTTAGCCACTCCAAATTCTTCTGAAAGCTTTCTTCTGTAGGACCCCCTATTCAACCTCTCCATTGTCTTAAACATTTCCACCTCTTCTGACTCGCAAGAAATCCAAAACTACTTAAGTAAGTATGGTCCACCCACTCCCCATCCCACCAGAAACCAGCGCTAAAGATTACTGGCAAATAACAATTTGGGGGAATGATAAAATCTTCAGCTCTTTGAATCAGGTGGAGCTTGCATCGAATCCATTGCAAATGGATGAGCAAAACACGCAGTGTGATCCCATTCTAAATAGATACAGAATCATGCTGTGCCTCATTTCCATACATTGAAGTTATTTAAGCATTTTGTTACGTTGGCACATTTTGTGCAATAGACTTCAGACGTGAAAGGCTGCAGGAATATAGTAAGCATCTGGCAACTGGGATTCTGCACCCAAATTCCAAGCCCCCCGAGTGTTGCACTCATTCTGGATGAACTGATGTGGGCAGCTGGGAAATATTGCTGCCCGTGTTTTAAACATATTTTCCCCTCTTGATGCAGGAACACACTTTTGTAAAACCACTTTAGCGGGCAACTTGAATGAGCTGAAGGAACATCATCACCATTGACAGTGAACAAGGTGGCTGGTTCACATGCTGAAAGATAGTCACAACACTCAGAGAAAATCCAATAATGAGCTAGATTTGAGGGAGGCCAATATGTGCCACAGAACGCAACAATTATAAAGCCCATTCTTGCCTGACATCAACTCTGAATAAACTTCCCACAAACAAATTGTTTGTTGTGATAAGATACACGTTTCACATTATTGGGGCCAATTTGATACCTTGCAAAGAGGTTTAACTAATTATGCTAATTCAGGATCAGTGTTTGGGTCCCTTTGAAGTACAAACAACCAGTCAGCTGAATGCTGCTGATGGTTTTCTTTTTAATATGTTAAAAATAAAGCAGCACAAATTTCCCAACCAATGCAGAAAATTCAATGTGGCGGCAATACAAAACAAAAGTAAAATTAGCACTGGAAATATGTTGTGATGTTCACGGTAACATTACCATATCAGAAAATTAAGCCCTTAGTCTCTTCAGGCTGGCCTGAGACCAGGATGAATGTTTGAAAGAAATTCAGCAATGTGGCGAATGGCAATGTGGTCTGCCAGTGAATCTGCAGGCAAGCCGTAATCAAATGGTAAATGTGTTCTGTACAGGCAAGTTTATTATCTTCTCATAAGCAGGTGACATTTTTTGAGATCATAGAATCCATCCAGTGCAGAAGGGGGACTTGATTCAGCCCATCAGGTCTGCACCAACCCACTTTTTAAAATTTTACCAAGGTCCTATCCCCGTAACCCCACTTATTTACCCTGCTAATACTCCAAACCTACACATCTTTGGACACTAAGGGGCAATTTAGCATGGCCAATCCACCTAACCTGCACAACTTTGGACTGTGAGAGGAAACCGGAGCACCCGGAGGAAACCCACGCAGACACGGGGAGAATGGGCAAACTGCACACAGACGATCACCAAGGCCAGAATTCAACCTGGGTCTCTGGCACTGTGGTAACCACAGTGCCACCGTGCCGCCCCATTGTGCCACCATTGTGCCCAATACCCCTGGCAGGGCTTTGCATGCAGGCGATGTGCCCACCATTTTCCAACAAGCTACTTGCTGTGGTTTGGGATCCTTTGTTGACACAGGGCCATAGACTTCACCCCTCAGACACTGAGGAATATTTCCTGGCAAGTTGGTTGACTGGTACATTGTGAAGAAAAACTGGAAGCTGGAAGCATGCAAATCTGCTGATTCCTGACTGTAAACAGATAAGAAATGACAAATTTCTCTTTTCTACTTTCCTTCACTAATCTGCTTAATAAATAAAACATCCTATAACTTGCTTGTTTGTTCGCCGTGTGGAGTAACACCAATAATTATAAAACAGACATGAATCGTGAAGTCAAATGTTAAACTTGAATCAGGATTCATATCACCTGTAAATAAACAAAGCAATTTGAGTATGTTTGGCCAGCCTGTCACACATCAAATCTATGGAAACAAAAGTAACTTAGGTTAAAATCAAGGAAAATCTTTTTCTTAAGGCAAAAATGAAACAAAAACATGTTTTTTAATCTCTAAGTTACAATTTAGTTAAACATAGCAACCAAAGGATATCTTCCCACCTTATTTATTAGAAGCAATGAAAATGGTGAGGTTGGGGGTAATGGTGGATATGGTTCACGACATCTTTTGTGCTGTCTGGTAATGTCTGGCAATGAATGACGCAAAGACATTGCACCAAGAGGAAGGAACACACATGGAAATACTGCCATGATTTTGCAGGGCAGCATAGCCCCCCCTCCCCCACCTCATTAGTGGGCTGCAAAGCGAGGGGTTTAACCCACTCGGTTATTTCTGGAAACCCCTACCAGATCTTATGTCCATCCGGCAATTAACTGTCCATTATGGAGATCAGATCCATCTTCAAACACTGGAGGCTAATCGGAGATCTGACAGCTCGTCAGTCCCAGTAGTTGGGATTGCCCCCGCCCTGAAACAGCATCATGGATGCCATCCTGGGACACAGATGGAAGGGGGGGAGGGGGGTCAGCAACCCCGGGTTAGTCAGGTAGACTCTGGGTGAGGGGGAGGGGTAGTGTGTATTAGTTGAAGACGGGTTGGTTGTTTCCGTGGGAGCAGCCTTATGTGAGCTACCTGATGAGGAACCCACAAGGAGGCCACCAGAATACACCTGGAAGAATATGCCCCATGTGCTAGCGACTGACAGGAAGAAGCTCTTAACTGGTGACTCGAGGGCCTCAATTTGCGTAAGTAGTGAGGGCCATCTGTCACCTTTCCAGCTATTGGCAAAGTGCCAGTGGCAGTGGAAAGGAAACAGGTATATCCGACATGTGGAGTTTTTTCAAGGAGCAGCTACTGCGAGTCTGTGATAGGTATGTCCCTGTCAGGCAAGGAGGAATTGGTAGGGCTAGGGAACCGTGGTGCACCAAAAAAGTTTCTTTGTTGGTTAAAAAGAAAAAGGAGGCTTATGTTCGGATGAGACGTGAGCACTCGGGTAGTGCACTAGAAAGCTTTAGATTGGCTAAGAGGGAGTTGAAGAGCGAGCTTAGAAGGGCTAAAAGGGGACATGAGAAGACTTTGGCGGATAGGGTTAAAGAGAATCCTAAGGCGTTCTATAGGTATGTCAAGAACAGAAGGTTGGTTAGGGCAAGTTTAGGGCCAGTTATAGATGGCAGAGGGAAGTTATGTGTGGAACCGGAGGAGATTGGTGAAGCATTGAACCAATATTTCTCTTCGGTGTTCACGCAAGGGGACATGAATATAGCTGAGGAGGACACTGGGTTGCAAGGGAGTAGAATAGACAGTATTACAGTTGATAAGGAGGATGTGCAGGATATTCTGGAGGGTCTGAAAATAGATAAATCCCCTGGTCCGGATGGGATTTATCCAAGGATTCTCTGGGAGGCAAGAGAAGTGATTGCAGAGCCTCTGGCTCTGATCTTCAGGTCGTCGTTGGCCTCTGGTATAGTACCAGAAGATTGGAGGTTAGCGAATGTTGTCCCATTGTTTAAGAAGGGGAACAGAGACTTCCCCGGGAATTATAGACCGGTGAGTCTCACTTCTGTTGTCGGCAAGATGTTGGAAAAAATTATAAGGGATAGGATTTATAGTTATTTGGAGAGTAATGAATTGATAGGTGATAGTCAGCATGGTTTTGTGGCAGGTAGGTCGTGCCTTACTAACCTTATTGAGTTTTTTGAGAAAGTGACCAAGGAGGTGGATGGGGGCAAGGCAGTGGACGTGGTATATATGGATTTTAGTAAGGCGTTTGATAAGGTTCACCATGGTAGGCTTCTGCAGAAAATGCAGATGTATGGGATTGGGGGTGATCTAGGAAATTGGATCAGGAATTGGCTAGCGGATAGGAAACAGAGGGTGGTGGTTGATAGTAAATATTCATCATGGAGTGCGGTTACAAGTGGTGTACCTCAGGGATCTGTTTTGGGGCCACTGCTGTTTGTAATATTTATTAAGGATCTGGATGAGGGTATAGTTGGGTGGATTAGCAAATTTGCTGATGACACCAAAGTCGGTGGTGTGGTAGACAGTGAGGAAGGGTGTCGTAGTTTGCAGGAAGACTTAGACAGGTTGCAAAGTTGGGCCGAGAGGTGGCGGATGGAGTTTAATGCGGAGAAGTGTGAGGTAATTCACTTTGGGAGGAATAACAGATGTGTTGAGTATAGGGCTAACGGGAGGACTTTGAATAGTGTGGAGGAGCAGAGGGATCTAGGTGTATGTGTGCATAGATCCCTGAAAGTTGGGAATCAAGTAGATAAGGTTGTTAAGAAGGCATATGGTGTCTTGGCGTTTATTGGTAGGGGGATTGAATTTAGGAGTCATAGCGTTATGTTGCAACTGTACACAACTCTGGTGCGGCCGCACTTGGAGTACTGTGTGCAGTTCTGGTCCCCACATTACAGGAAGGATGTGGAGGCTTTGGAGAGGGTGCAGAGGAGGTTTACCAGGATGTTGCCTGGTATGGAGGGGAGATCCTATGAGGAGAGGCTGAGGGATTTGGGATTGTTTTCGCTGGAAAGGCGGCGGCTAAGAGGGGATCTTATTGAAACATATAAGATGATTAGAGGTTTAGATAGGGTGGATAGTGATAGCCTTTTTCCTCTGATGGAGAAATCCAGCACGAGGGGGCATGGCTTTAAATTGAGGGGGGGTAGTTATAGAACCGATGTCAGGGGTAGGTTCTTTACCCAGAGGGTGGTGAGGGATTGGAATGCCCTGCCAGCATCAGTAGTAAATGCGCCTAGTTTGGGGGCGTTTAAGAGATCCGTAGATAGGTTCATGGACGAAAAGAAATTGGTTTAGGTTGGAGGGTCACAGTTTTTTTTTTTAACTGGTCGGTGCAACATCGTGGGCCGAAGGGCCTGTTCTGCGCTGTAATGTTCTATGTTCTATGTTCTATGTTCTATCCCCCAGCCTTCCATCCAGTTTTATAGTCCCTGCACCTTGCAGCGGCTCCTTGAGGGCCTGTAAAATCCTGACTACTGTGTAAATA
This sequence comes from Mustelus asterias, assembly GCF_964213995.1. Lineage (NCBI taxonomy): Eukaryota > Metazoa > Chordata > Chondrichthyes > Carcharhiniformes > Triakidae > Mustelus > Mustelus asterias. The sequence continues at coordinate 58,804,301 of NC_135802.1, forward strand.
ATGCTGAGAGAGCAAGCCTGAAGTAAAACAATGCTGGAGACCAACAGATAAAAGCAGCAGTGGTGAGCCAGCCACTGTCAGAGAGAGAACTGTGAGAACAAATTAACAAAAAAAAATCAAGGAATGGTGTCACAGGACAGCAGTTAGGGAAATAGTTGCTCGGAGAAGCCGAAGACAAGGAACACAAACCTAAAGAAGTTTGGGAGCAGAGCAGCAAAACAGAGTATGAATAGACATTATGGCTGCTGCCCAACCATTTTCCTAGCGAGGTCAGTAATTTGCCTACAATTCTATTAGCGTTCAAAATCATGAGGGGGCTGGATAGAGAAAACGAATCAAGAGAATCACAAAAGAATCAAGAATGAGAGGGCACAGATTTAAAGTGATTTGTAAAAGTAGCAAATGCGATGTGTGAAAAATCTTTTTCACACATCGAGTGGTTCGGTTTGGAATGCTCGACCTGGAAGTGTGGTAGAGGCAGGTTCAATCGAGGCATTCAAGAGGGTATTAGACGGGGTTACTTAAATACAAACAATATGCAGGGGTTCAAGGAAACGGCAGGAGAATGGCACTAAGTCATGATACTTGTTTGGAGAGCTGGCCCAGACGCGATGGGCCAAATGGCTTCCTTTTGCACTGTAACAATTCTGTGATTCTTTGAACTTGATATTTAGGTAATGGTCTCTTATCAAATTCCTTCTGACATTTGCCTGACCACTAATTTAGTTATCTCTTCAAAATATTCAACCATGTCCATCAGATACGACCTAGATTTGTGAATCCATGCTGACTCTCTCCGGTCAGCTGGAAATTTTCATGGAATTCATTTATGCCATCCTCACTTTCCAAAGCCAAGCAAATGGAGGAGCTTGCCACAGCCCTCTGAGCTTTGGCAGAGGATGCCACCTTGGCACTCGTGCCATGATACAAACACCACTAATGGATTTTTTGGGGACAAAATATTTTACAAACTGAACCGTCTAAATCACTTCAGGTCAGAAAAACACAGCATTCATCTTAAAAGAATGTGCTTTAAACAAACAAATGTTTCCTTCCTTGATTATCTTTAAATAATAATCTTTTGATCCTTGGAAGTGAATGGAATATGCTTATGTAAAATCAAGCAGCAGAAACCTCCGAACTCATCCGCGGCTGGGATTCTCCAGGGCCACTGCAGTGAACGGAGTGCCAAATTCGTCGTTCTTGCTGGCGGGAATGGACACGATTGGAGAATCACACGCATGATCTTTTTAACTGACAGTTTTTAAAAATTAAGAAAGATAACAGTGGGGAAAGCTTTTATACAACTAATGTATCTTTCATTAATTGGTATGACAATAAAATCCTGCCCTTTATTTCATATTATACCTTTCCGATTCTGTACCCATTGCCCTCGGTAGAATTATCTATATAATGTTTCCCAATGTCCAGTGTGCAGGCGGGACCTGTCGCTGGTGTGAACAGTATGTTTGGAGAGCCAGCCAAAAGTGCATTGACTTTTAGCAGCAATGGAAAATCCCGGCCTCAGTGGAGCCAGAAAATCCTGGCCTTTGTTACACTTGGAGCAGGAGTGCTCCACTGATTCATGTGATACTTTTCAAGGCTTAGTCCCTGGAAGTGAATAAAGTGCATGAAGCAAAGAAAATGAAATCCGAATTCCGAAATTGTATTTTCATTCTCATATTAATGTGGTTGATGGTTCAGCAGTTAACCTAATATTGCTGGCATAATATTCAATTAGTGCACAGTTCACAGCAATTATTGCATTATTACTAACATGAAGAAACTTAATCCCTTCAGAAAGATTTTTAAAAAAAGCTTTTGTTGGGTTTTCACAATTATCATGTCTTCTTTGATGTATTCTATTTAATGGGTCACGACTTAAAATTTGAATTATATTATTCAAATGATTAAACATAAATAGTTGAATGAAAATGTTTCTGAGAAGACATTCAATGTTTTCATAAGTAGAACATTCTGTATCACTGGAAATCTGTCCTGTAACTTTTACTTTGAGCATATATTTTATCCATTTCACAGATATAAAATCATTTGAAATGTAAGCTGTGGCACTGTTTAAAACCATTATGTTCACACGTCTAATTTTATATACCTGCAGGCATTACTGTGAAGCACACAATAGTGTTCACTCCACCACTAAGTGTCCTGATGTCAGTAGCAAACAAGATGAAAAATTAAGAATACTTAGTAATGTCCTGACAAGGCAGCCTTAACTGATACCTTTCATCTGCACCAACCACTGCACTTTGGGGTGGCATGGTAGAACAGCAGTTAGCACTGCTGCCTCACAGCGCCAGGGGCCCAGATTCAATTCCAGCCTCGGGTGACAGTGCGGAGTTTACACACTCTCCCTGTGTCTGCGTGGGTTTCCTCCCGGTTTTCTCCCACACTCCAAGGATGTTCAGGTTAAAAGCAAAATACGGCGGATGCTGGAATCTGAAACCAAAAGAGAAAACGTTGGAAAATCTCAGCAGGTTTGGCAGCACCTGTAAGGAGAGAAAAGAGCCGACGTTTCGAGTCCAAATGATCCTTTGTCAAAGCTGTTCAGGTTAGGTTGATTGGCCATGATAAATGAACCCTTAGTGTCAGGAGGATTAGCAGGGTAAATACGTGGGGTTGCGGAAATAGGGCCTGGGTGGGATTGTTGTCGGTGCAGGATCGATGGGCCAAATGGCCTCCTTCTGCACTGGATGGATTTTATGAATCTATAAACTTTTTTCCTCTCCCTGTCATTTAAACCTGGACCCCTGGTTCAGTGGCTTCCAACTTTGGGTAAGTCTGCATCACACAGTCTAGGACCTGACCTATCTTGGTTTGTGATGATAAGCGTTAAGTAATATTTGTGTCAAGAAATGACCATCTCCAACAAGAGAGAGTCTGACCACTTCTCCGTAATGCTCACTGGCAGTGGCTGAGTCTGGTCTCCTAACATTATTATTCTGTAGATTCATCGTTAACCAGAAACTCAACTGGATCAATGATTTAAATAGCATGGCCACTGGAGCAAATCAGAGTCTGGGTATCTTGCAGCAAGAGTTGCCATCCCAAGCCCTTCCACTACGTACAAGGACCAATTCAGGAGTCTATCAGAAAACCCAATTACCCAGAAACCACTCAAAGATGGTCGTTAAATGCTCACATGGGCATCTAATGACTTCTGCTGTGAGTTAAATTGGTCTTTGTATTTTCAGGCTTTCAGATTTTTTGCATGATATGTTGTGGGAAGTATGAGCTGCTAGTGTTGCAGTGAGGGAAAGCAGGCAAACAACTGTGTACCTCCTTCACTAATCAGATTGAAGGATTGTGAAATTGATAGTGTCAGGACAGCGAAGGAAATGTATTGGGTGAATTCAGAGGCCCAGATTTTATGGTAGTAATTACAGAAAAACTGTCAGCCTTCTATGAAATTGACAGCAATCTCTGGAATCCACACATGCGCAGTTAAATACAGAAGTTACTATCAGCAATTCTATGCTTCTCCAGAGGGTGCACTATTGAAGTCCCCACAGACTGTCATCTATAGAAATTGAAAGTCTAACTTGGTTATGAATGGGAAACTAACTTCACAATTACTGCTGAGAAAGATCTCTGCCCTGAAAAGCTTGTTTTATATTTGTGGAATATCAAATTTTGCCATTATGACAAAACATTTCACAAATCTTTAAAATAATAAGTCTATTTTTTTAAAGCTTGCTTATGAAATTTCAGCTTTTACCCTACCTGTATTTCCCATCCATTTTTTTTGCTTTCTGTAAAATTTAATTCAAAGTGAAGAATAATCAGTACATTTTACTTCCTTGCTTGCTGTCAATGAGAACACTTCAATGTGATTGGTTGCTTACCCTGCTTGATGACTTTATTTTTACTAGATGCCTGGAGGTCCCTTTACATGGCTTCAGATTCAAATCGCTATTGAGAATGGAGAAATCCATGCCACAGGGATCTTTAGAAGTATGTAACACTGTTCAAGACATTTCAGTTGTAAGCCAGCTAGCGGATACTGTTTTTGCTAAGTTAATGATGGAGCAAAGCATCTTGAAGGGCAATTTCTCACTTGAAATTTGAACCATTTGTACATAAATAACCGCAAACAATATAAAACACATATGGATTTTTTGTTTGTTGCGTAACTAGATGAGGAAACATCCTCTAATGCCGGGAGGACTGACCCCAACTCAGAGCTTATGATAAACATGTGTTCATTTTCCCATCTTATTGTTTTATTCAATCACTGGTGATAAACTATATACAGTTGCAGGAAATCACACAGAAGGAGGAGTTATGTTAAAAAGAAAAGTTGTGCTTTAATTAATTTTGCATGCAGACGTTTTGCAAGTTACTGCTCTGCTACAACTCCTCACGTTGCAGTAAATTGCCATTGGAAAATTGCAGGCTCACTGCCCGCAAATTTCATGAGATGCTCTATCTGCCCACTGGAAACTGATTGTCCTGCAAAGTTGATGCCGATCCCGAAACCGTAAAATCCTGCCCGAAGTCAACAGACCTTTCCATGGTCCGCCCGTCGCCCGCTCCGATTCCTGTGGCGGGTGGAACGGTAAAATTTCGGCATGTGTGTTTGAGGTGCACAGAGGAGGTGATATAGATAATGGCGCGTTGGTGACAGGAAGGTACAAAGGACTATTGATGCAGTGTCAAGGTGCCCGAGTCAAAAAAATATCCTGCATCAGTTTGTTGTGTACCTGGCACAGAACTACATCGAATTTACAGCACGGAGACAAATTATCTGACCCAATTGGTGCATGTCAGTGTTTTTATGCTCCATATGAGCCACCTACAATCTTGTTTCATTGTCACATCCTTCCAGCCGCCAACATTCTCCCAATTGTCCTCTCCATTCTCTTTGGGCAATACACAGCCAGGAGTTTCTCTGCCTGTATCCTCTGCTGTGGGTATATAGGTGGGTGGGTGGCTGTGTGCTATGTATCTCCAGTGTAGCCTCACCAGGTTGGCTTCCCTCCATAATCATCCTCTTCTTCCAATACATAGAAATGTTTCTTTCACTTTGGCTTTCAATTTCTTCTTCCCATACCTAGTTTGTAACAAAGGTTTAATGATTACTCATTGCTGAGAGCCAACAATTGTAAATCCTAACACATTTTTGACATTTACATAACATAATGATCACCTGCTGTCAGGAACAGCATTTATTCAGATCTAGGGTTTGATTTTGGCTGTGCAATAGATTAAAACCGGTCATAGTTGAGTTGCAGCCCATCTTTTATGATGTTCATTTTCACTGACTTAAAATGGCTGTGGATTTTCCTTTCACCTGTTTTACACAAAGGGTAGAATCATCCCAGAAATTGGCAAGATCCAATATCAGGCAGGAGAAGTGGTGTTTCATCCATCAGCAGCAATGCTGGCTTACATTCTCTCCACCTGTAATCTTGCAGGACAAGCTGGTACATAACAAGAGCAATGTAATATCCCACCAATGTTTGGTGTTGTGGGTTTTAAACAAAAAGAAAAGATTGCATACATAGATTCAAAGTAAGACACAACTGGTTTATTGAGGGAGATGTTCTCTGCACAGAACTGAAAATGAAACTAAGACAGAAGCTTGTGAAACACCCCAATGACATCATCATCAAATTATACGATTGGCTCTTAAAGCAATCATGCAACCACCTGAATATATAACATCTTCCCCCCTTTAATTCTGTAGTCATGACAACAAATTACTATGATATTATACATAGGATCAATAATCCTCTAGATACAGTACTATGCACCATTAATCATTACACTCAATCACTAAGAAAGTCAATCATGAGAATATTTATTCCTCTTTGGTTGTGTACAAAGTTTTGGAATTTGGCTATCGTCAGCCATAAAAGTATGATTTGGAACTTCAGTTGACGGGTCTCTTGGAACTAATTCTGCATCATTCTGACATGGTATATTGGCATAGACACAATCATCAGGCAACTCAGATTCTACTAAGTATTCCATAGAAGTATTCACAACACCAGGGACTAAAGAGGTTGGTACTTCTGGAGAAGATGCAAAGAAATTATTTTGAGATGACAACAATTGTAACATGGCGTCACCAAACTAGTTCATCTTTGGTTTGAACCTTGTAAGAAATTGGACTTTCTTTTTGCTAAAACTATGGCGGGCAACCATTTCTCACTCCTGGCATAATTACGCGCTAACGCCCAATCTCCTTGTTAAAATGAGCGTTGTTTTGTCCTCACTTCTCATCTGGCAACTTGAGATTGTTGTTGATGCTCTACTATCTTTGAAGTTTTTGGCGGTAATAACAAATCAAACATAGTTCTCACCATTTGCTTTAAGAATAGTAATGCAAGTGAACTTTGAACAGTCGCGTGACGACTGTGTCTATAAGATGCCAAAAAGCTATTCACATGATGTGATAATGAACCTTGCTTCTTTGAAGCTTTTAAAGCCTGTTTCAAGGATTGTATGAAACTTTCAGTGAATCCATTGGCTGATGGATGATAAGATGCAGGTTTAATATGCTGAATACCATTAATTTTGAGATAATCTTCAAACTGTTGTGAAGTAAGCTGTGAATCATTATCTTTAACAATCTGTTCCACTTTACCAAATCTTGCAAAGAATTCATCCAGTTTTTCAATGGTTTGTTCAGATGTAGTAGGTCTCATGATAACAACATCTGGTCACTTTGAGTGTGCATCAATTATAACTCTAAACATGTAACCCTCAAACAGACCAACAAAATCTACATGCAGTTGTTGCCATGGAATCATAGGCCACTCCCAAGGGTATAAAGGAGACAACAGTGATGTATTTCTTATTCGTGCACTGGATTGACAGTGTCCCACTTTTTCTTTAATCCAGACACAGCCACTAAAAATAACTATGTGCTAATTCCTTCATCCAGACTGTACCAGAACGTCCTTCGTGTAGATGTTCAAGAAATCTTTCGCACAGACAAGGAAGAATGATCGCTCAGATTTTCCTTGACTCATATGGTTTTAAATCAGGATGCATATGATGCATTCTAGCTATCATTCCTTTTAAAAGCTATCATTAGCTTTTATTAACAGGGGGTTGGAGTTTAAGAGCCGTGGGGTTATGCTGCAACTGTACAGGACCTTGGTGAGACCACATTTGGAATATTGTGTGCAGTTCGGGTCACCTCACTATAAGAAGGATGTGGAAGCACTGGAAAGAGTGCTGAGGAGATTTACCAGGATGCTGCCTGGTTTGGAGGGTAGGTCTTATGAGGAAAGGTTGAGGGAGCTAGGGCTGTTCTCTCTGGAGTGGAGGAGGCTGAGGGGAGACTTAATAAAATGATGAAGGGGATAGATAGAGTGAACGTTCAGAGACTATTTCCTCGGGTGGATGGAGCTATTACAAGGGAGCATACTATAGGGTTCATGGTGGGAGACGTAGGAAGGATATCAGAGGTAGGTTCTTTACGCAGAGAGTGGTTGGGGTGTGGAATAGACTGCCTGCAGTGATAGTGGAGTCAGACACTTTAGGAACATTTAAGCGGTTATTGGATAGGCACATGGAGCACACCAGGATGATAGGGAGTGGGATAGCTTGATCTTGGTTTCAGATAAAGCTCGGCACAACATCGTGGGCCGAAGGGCCTGTTCTGTGCTGTACTGTTCTATGTTCTATGTTAACACCATATCCATCACTTTCCCCAACACAAGATAATTTCTGATATGTCTGAATTTGAGAAGGAAACCAGCAAATGATCTACGAGTGAAAAATAAAGAATATTAGCAAAACTAGTTGGTGGCATCTACACAATAGGTAAAGGTAAGCATGATAATCAGATTTAGCATGGCACTCTGATTGGTGATCATTTATATCATAGGAGTGTGCAGATAGGATCGGTGACCATCTTTGCAATTGGCTAATGAAGGTATACCTTTACACGGCCCAAAAATGTTAGTTAAGGGTCAATGATCAGTAAATAATCTGAAATGATGACAATATAAATAATGATGAAACCTTTGTACACCAAAAATGATACACAATTCTTCTTTTTCTAGCTGAACAAAATTAGATTCAGCACTAGTCAGAGTATGCAAAGCAAAAGCTATTGGCTGTTCTTCTCCTGAAGGCATAATCTGTGAAACAACTTCTTCCCTGCTGCCATCAGGCTTTTGAATGGACCCACCTTGCATTAAGTTGATCTTTCTCTACACCCTAGCTATAACTGTAACACTATATTCTGCACTCTCTCCTTTCCTTCTCTATGTACGGTATGCTTTGCCTTTGTAGTGCGCAAGAAACAATACTTTTCACTGTATGCTAATACATGTGACAATAATAAATCAAATCAAACTGCCCCTACTCCATAAGGAGAAGCATCACAGTAGCTTTGGATTAAAATGAACCGATACTTCAGATGTCTGCAAAGCATCTTTGACATCCTTGTATGCTTTCTCATGTTGCATTCTGCAGTCCCAGGATTGTTTCAGACATAGTAAATTATGCAATGACTTTAATAATGTAGCTAAATTCAGAACAAAATTTCCATAATAAGTTACAAATCCTAGAAAAGATCTCAATTGCATCACATTTGCTGAATGTGGTGCTTCTAAAATAGCTTCCAGCTTTTTAGGTGCTTTATGTAGACGCTTACTATCAATAACATGACCTAAAAACTGGACTGATGTCTGGAAAAAGTCACACTTTTCAATCTTGATACACAGGCAATGTGCTTGAAGATGTTTCAATGTTGCTTCTGAATTATTCAAATGCTCTTGTTCACTGGACCTTGTAATTAGAATATCATTCAAGTAACATTGTACATCAGAGAGACCACTTAAAATTGTGGGTATTGTGTGGAGACCTGAATGATCCATTTGTTAGGACCACAGATGGGCTGAAGATTGAATAAGTGGAAGACCTTGCCATTCACATACTGGGCTGTTTGCTGCCACATAGATCTTGGGGCCAAGGGAGTATAGTTGGTAGCACCCTGCACTTGTGGAAAACTGCAAACCTCAGAGAATCTCTGTGCTCTTGTCTCCTGGCTCATCTGATCTCAGTTGAAACTGACAAGATTAGATGCCTTGATGAAGATGGCCTCAGTGACCCAGTGGGTACATTTGTGGGTGGAGGCTTGAGAGATCCCACACAGATCAGCAGTGGAGCTCTGGAAGCAGTCACTGCTGTAGATTGAGCATGACAGTCACTTTCAATGGCACAGGAGATAGATGCTTCCTAACTGCTGGGGCGCCAGATCCTGCAGGAAATGGCATATGTGAGTAACCAGTTCTCTTGACATTTGCAGTCTTCAGCATCACTGGTTCTTGCTCATCTTGCTTGATAAAACAAACGCATTCCATATACTCTGGGTCTAGCAATGCACCTATGAAAGACGGCTGTCTGTGGATCTCCCCCTCCTTTTGTAGGGGCCCTACCACCCTTTGATCATGAGGATTGTACTCCTCCCTATGCCAAGCCAAGTGCCTCGATTGCAATCTTCTCCATCTTCTATCCTGCCTATAAGCCATGAGGCAGACAGCAAGATCTCCAGGCTCCAAGTTCCTGATGGTCTCCTCAATGCAGAATAAAAGAGAAAGACATAAGGGTCAGCATATGTCTCTTAAGGAACTCTCATGGTTCGGTGTCTGGTTCCAGATGCATCTCATGCCCCCTTTACACATACCGCAGAGTCCTTGATGTTACCTTGATGTTTGACCAAAATGCGACCCACCTCCACCTCACAACCGAATGGTGACAGCTTCGGCCAATTGATTGCATCCTGCGCTCTCAGCTCAGGCGCACTTGAAGGCTGTATGGTTAGTTTAGACCATGAGGGTCACTGCTCAAAGCCTGGATAACTACAATGCAAGGGGTTCTAAGTACTTCTCAGTGACTGTTCCATGCCCACTCCTCACAAAGGATCCTTTAACTTGCCCAATCGCTCAATTGTTCTACAGCCTGAAAAAAACTTAGCTTAATTTGCAGTCTTGCACCCAAAGGTTTAAGAGTGCAGGAGCAATCTGTGGCACTGTCAGAAATTAGTGTTGTTTAAGTGGGCATAATTGCTTCAGAAGCCAGACTCCAAGCATTGCAATTTAGCTGATGCTGAATGGTCTCAGCAATGGATAAATGCTCAAACTTGAAATGTTTTTCCAAATGCGTGGTCAATTTCTTCACCTCCCCATGCCCCCAACCCATCATGTGCTTGTGCATTTCCTTCAGTTTGTGTTGTCTTTCCACCCCCCCCCCCCCCCCCGCGACCCCCACAACCCCACACTTGAGCCCTTGCCCTGAGACTCCCCTCAGTGCTGTCTTGCTTCCCAACCACCCATACCCCACCCTGGCACACCCTGAAAGCCAGGCAGGGAGAAGCTGCTTTGGACATTTGCCTGTGAAGACCATTTGACTCGTGGCCACTATAATGAGATATTAACTTATTAAAATTAAGTTCCTGATGGCAGGAAATGCAGCCATTGATGTGGGGAGGGCTAATCGTGTCCTGGAGTTATTTCATTTGGAAACACGACTCGGTCCTTCTCACGGCATTCTCCGATCTCGTCACCGAACATGCCTATCACCATCAGGTAGGGGAGATACTGGTCAAAGTCACTGGGTGAGATTCTCCAACCTCCCAACCACGAGTTTTCTGCCGGCGGGAGGTAGCGCGTTGTTTGCTCGTGGTGGGATTCTCTGGTCCCGCCGCTGTCAATGGGAATTCCCATTGATGTCACCCAACGCCAGCGCTGTCGGCAAGATCAGCGAATCCCGCCGGCGTGAACGGCCGGAGAATTCCATCCAAAATCTTTCCATTCTAAATAAAGTAAAATAGACTTGCATGTAAAATGTGCCTTTTAAGTTCCAAAAGCCATTTACAGCCAATGCAGAACTCTTGAAGTATAGCCACTGTCATTACATAGGAAACACAGCAGTCCATTCATACACAGCAAGCTCCCATAAACAGCTAGTCCATAATGTTTATGTTGCTTGAGGGATAAATATTAGCACCAGGGATAACCCCACTGCCCCTCTTTGAATCTGTGCCATAGGATCCCTTATGTCCACTAGAGAGGGCAGACAGGGCCTCAGTTTAGAGCCTCACCCAAACAACAGTGCAGCATTCCCTCGGTATCACATTGGAGTGTCAGCCTTGACTTTTGTGTTCAATTCTGGAGTTTGAATCCAGAACCTTGTGACTCAGGGGTGAGAATGCTGCCATGAAGCATGGTTGATATAGAAGGGAACACTGTGGGAAACAGATCGCTTTAATATATTGTTCCCCAAACTATAATGATATCCTGACAGTCTTTTTGCCCTCCCAAACATTTAGAATACTGATTATGTTAAAATCTTGGCATTATAAGCAATTATTAAGTCCCAATTGAGATTGAAATTTGTTTATCGTGCTGTCACCATAACAGGCAAGCTAAATAACAACATAAATTAGTGCAAATAAAAAGCAGTAAATCTTTTGGTCCTGGCGTGCACAGACTAGGATCTGAAGTGTTAGAATGGTAATCTACAAAGCCTCTCCTTTAACGTACTGGCTCTCTACAGAGCCCGAAGTAGAGTTTTGAAATATTAACAATGGCAGTGCTGTAGTTTCTATAGTCGTAGGGCTAGGTTTCAGAAAACAATTATTGTATAATCAAACAGTTTTTAGCAAACATTTTAAAGCAATAGATGATTGTATTGGAGCAGATGTGTTACATCCTTTAGAGTTTCTGAATGGATGCATTCATGTCCTTCCTAAATTGGACATTACAAAATCTGCACAGCAACTTTAACCATTCACGCACCTTTGTACTCTAAAACATACAAACTGGATTCTCCTGACTATTTGCCTGATTGTATACTTTCTGGTGATGGATTAGCCGGAATATGTATGCACTCCACTGAGCGACATTGTTTTACACTAATAAAGCATGAGTACCTTTTTGAGCTGTTTTAATGGCAACACAAAGGTTTTGTTCATCGGTGTGTATGAAGACTGGATCATATAACTGTGGATTTTTACCCTAAGCAACTAAATGTTTTCTATCATTTGAATTAATGACTATTTTGTTGGAATAAATGTTGCATTCTGAAAGTAAAATATTATTGACTACAAAGGATTAATGTCTCAAGTGGAGCAAAATTTCAATTATTACTGACAATGTTTAAATTAGTACTGATTCTATTCTTTCACACTTTAAAAAACAAATGCTAGGGCACCAGACATTTTGAAAAGGAAACCTTTGGAGCTCACCTGCAGCTCACAAATTAAATGTGACAGGCTGGGTCAAAACACCTTTATCAATAATTTAACTGCAGAATCAGTGACGTTAGCAAGTACGGTACAAGATCATATCAAATGTCACTTGTGAACTAATAGAACTCACACAAATGGATCAACCGCTAACATTGAACTATGAGTACCAATTTAATGTATGAATAAAAAACGTCAGCATTTCATTAATAGCTGTTTCGATATATAAATATCAACAATAAACTGGGTGCTTCTAGAGAGTTCAAGTGATAGCAATGTGCAGATGTAGAAATAGTCCTTCTGTATCTCCATAATGAAAATTAGAAATTCACAACATCAGTTGCTGGGAAGATGAAGAGACTAAGGCCTTGAAATTTGGCAGCTCTCAAAACCGGGCGCAATTCCAGTAGTGCATTGTGACACCGCGCCAGAACTGAGAGACCTGAGGACCAACCTAAATTTATCCTCAGGCCTCATCATAATAATTCCAAGCTGATGCAGTAACTAATCAGGTTCCGTGCCTGATAAGTCAAATGAAGTGGGGTGTGGGGCTCAGGGCACATGAGAACATAGAGAATTCCGGCCATGATTTGCTGTACATAAATGCAGATTGACTCTGTTCTATCATCTCTGTCACATCATGTCCTTGCTTATAGGATCTAGCATTTCCCTACTATTGAAGTCAGGCTAACCTTCCTGTTTCCTCCATTGTTTAAATGCAGGTTACATTTGATAATTTCCAATCCATGGCAACTCTTCTAGAATGGAGGGAACTCTGGAAAGTCAAAATCTAAAAGATGTCATTTGCCATCTCTGGCGACACCTATTTTAAAGTCTTAGAATGTCGGCCACTGAGTTGAGGAGACATACTGGCTTTTAGTCCCATTATGTTCTCCAATACCATTCCTTTTAGTTAGACCCTTAGTGCAGAATGTACTTCGGGAAGGGGAGAAAGGAGGTTGGAATGGCCCATAGTTGTTTTGTGGAACCCAGAGGAATGGTCATGTTCTTTCCAATGGCACAAGAAGCTACTGTGCAAAAAGTTGTTTATTGTGAGCAACCTGTAGCAGGCCCTTTAAGAACTGTTGGTTAAGTGGCTCAGAGCCTGATAGTGCTAGTTAAAACTTACGCCATGCAAAATCTGGTTAGACAACCTAATCTGATATGGATGGAGGAAGCCTCATTTGAATATTGAAATGAAGTCTGTGCCTATTTCAGGTTTCAGGAAGGCATCAAGGCCATCTAAATTAAAAACCACAACCAATTTAAGTGTGTCAAACACTATTATTGTTGTGCCTGCTTTATATCGATAAATCTGGTACAGTAATGTTGAATTTAGATCTCTAAATACTGCACTCATGAATACGGCAATCATGAAATTGCACCAAAAATACATTTGAAATTGCCCTGCTCATGTTTCACTAAAATTATTTGCATAACCACAAACATAATCTTCCATGAACCAGCACAATTAGGCAATATAACAGCATGTAATCGCTTCTTTCCTGTCTTTCCATTACGAAGTATCTCTGGATGTATTTAGCAGTGGTACCCTGATGCACAGTTATTTATACAGCTGAAAAATGGGGTTAACATCAAAAGTAAGTATGTTTGATATGACGATCCAGTCCTCCAGCTGTGGATAACCTGATTTAAAATCACTGGATTACTGAAAAAAAGAACTATATTGAACCAGTCATTGGTCTACACCCCTTAACATTCAAATGCATTACAATCATTGGTAATCATGCAACAGCCACCATCTGCATGCTCCCCTCCAAGCCACATGCCATACTGACTTGGAACTATATTGCCATTCCTTTATTGTCACTGGGTCAAAATCCTAGCAGTCCCTCCAACCCCTCACCCGCCACTCCACCCATCTTACACCATTGTGGGTGTATCTACACCCTGTGGAGCGCAGTGGTTCAAGAAAGCGGCTCACCACCAACTTCTGAAGGGCAATTAGGGATGGGCAATAAATATTGACTTAGCCAGCGATGCTTACACCTCATGAAAAAATAAAAAGCACACTAGTCAGTTTCTTGGAAAATGTTTTTTTATACATGTGAGAACCTTTTACAATGTGCCTTATAGCACTTGTGTGCCTAAGAAAATGAGACCAATCTAAAGACCCATCAAACACAATCAGCAGAACCTTGCATTATGACCTGGTGACATGGCTGACTTTGTGGGCAGGAATTGATCAGGACAAATTGAATCTTGAGCCATCATAGAAGTTCACAGGAAACACAGGTTTGGTTCTGTATGGGCATAATACACTTGCACTTAAAATTCCCCAAAGATTAATTGCAAGACTGTATACCAATATATGTGACGATAATAAATCAAAGCAAGATCAAATCAAATCAAAATTGCTGGCTCCGTGAACACCTCTGGATTTTGGATATAAAACCAGCAGAAACAAGTCGAAACTCTACTCTGTAAGATTGAGAGAGCAACAATTCATAAAGATGGGAAAAATTTCTGCCTTTAATTAATATCTTCACTAATTAAGCAAAACTATTATGATTCTTAAATTTGTAAATTGGGACTTGATTCTGAGTACACTCTGTCTAGGTGTGGCTGAGTAATTCACAACATAAAATCAGTTTTCTGAGCTTTAACTAGGATCCCAAAGGACATAATTGTTTTATTTGAAAGTTAGAATAAAATTGGTACTGCAAACATGACTGGATTTAATTCACATAATACATTCAGAGTATTATTAATATTGTCAAGTAAAGGTTTTAACCCTTAAGTGTCATTCAATGGGTTAAGAACTGGAAAAGTTGAGGGAGGAACCAGGTCTTTCTACTATTCTTCAGCTGTTCAATGCTTTTGTAATATGTTAATGGAAAAGGATATTTTAGTAGAGTGTAACTTCTGACGTAAACAGCAGTATAAATGTATCCTTTCATAAGCGGCTTTCAATATAAAACTTTCCGAATTAGCCTCCCAGCTTAACTTTCAGTCTAGAAGCTGTTCCATCTTGGCATTCTTGCTTAAGACGTCCTGCACACTTTAGAAGAATAATTTATATGTGGAGCACGCTGTCAGGTAAGCATTTAGCTAAAAATGTACCCTGCAAAACTCACCTGCAGGGCAAGAGCACAATTACATAACAGAAGTAGAAGTGTTGCAGCCAGTACAGTTGGTTCAATACCAGATAATTTTCCCTTTCTTCCTCTCTCCATTTCCTCCTCAAGAAATCTGTAAATCCACGTGCAATACAAGAACACCTCTGTACCAAGCAGATAACAACCTGTACAAGCCAAGCTTGCTGTGAATTGGTGCTGATAGGCCTGCATTGCAAGGCTTTTATTAAATGCTAATGGCAAGAAACATTTTCCTAGCCAAAAAGCTGCAGTAGATCTGTCTAGGTCCATTATGACTGATATTTGCTTGTAAGTACATACAGCACTTGTACATTGCTCCTTATCTACCATGGTGCAGGAAGCTGACCTACATTCCATATAACAAAATATGATGCACAAACATGTTGAATATAATTTCTCATTTCAAGTTGAAAACAGTGTGGCAAAATAGGATTGACTTAAATCCAATAAAAAGCAGTTACTTCTACATGAAAATGTTCATTTTTCCCAATGAAATGATTTGTCTTGTGGCAGAACAAAGCTTGCTGAGAAGCATATGCCTGGCACTGATGGATTGGATTTTTGTATAACAGAATTACAGATAGTAAGAATGTATTGTACTTTTATTTAGTGGGGACTATAGCCTGAACCACTTACTGTGATATTAATGTTTCATAATAAGACTGACTCTCTTCAATGAAATAAGTTTGTTATGTCTTTAAACAGTGTCACGAAAGAATGGAAAGTGCAGAGAGTGTGATGTGAACTAATAATCTGTTCCTTTCTGTGATGGAGCGGCTATGACACTTCAACGTTTGTGAATCCTAAAACATGTCTCAGTTTTTGATACTGGCAGCAAAAAAAAATCTATGCAATATATTGCAGAAATAAACCGTAAATGTAGTAATGCCATTCACTGCACCGTAGGAGCTGAAGTAATTAACATATATTCACTAGAAACCTGCCAATATGAGTGCATGGCATTTCAGAAATAAACATTACTGTTTAATAGATATTTATTTCCAATGGTCATAGATGCAAAGTACAGCAAAACAAATGAGGTCATTTGACCCACTGAAACTGCAGTGTTTGTTCTCCTCTAAATAATCACATTTTCTTGTCTTTCCATCTTACTGTATATACTGTCAGCTTTGAAGTGCTATAAATATGGCAATAATGCCAATCCACCTTAACACTGGAGATGAATGAAGGAATTGCACTGATACCACAGCTACATATACAAGTGAAGTGTCAGCAAAGCAAAACTTACTGTTGTCAGTTTCCTTTAGCATTTAACAAATTAGCTGTCGCCTCATGTGAACGGTGCCAAAAGAGGATCAGTTTAATTATAGTCTAGCTTTCAAGTGCAATAATTCAAAATTCCAAGTTGTTACAAACGTAAAACTTAATAAATATAGCTACATTTCTATGGTCATTAAAGTTAGAATGTTGATGCTGTGAACAGAAGATTTTCGGCATGAATGGTTGGATTTTCCAGGGAGCTGGGCAGACAAATAAGGTGGTTAAGGCCCCAGTGAGGGCTGATTTTGAGTGCAATTTTCCTCCTGGCTGAACAGCTTTCCAACGCATTCAGAGACCAGCGGCTCATTGCAGGTGACCTCCCGAAGGCAGACTGGGTGCGGGTCCTCAGAACTGAAAGCTCCATGTCCCAATGACAGGGCCGCGTGGAAGGAAGGCCACAATTGCAGTAGCCAGGTAATGGCTAGTATTTCGAGAAATGGGGCCCTATTTTACCATTGCGTCGCACCCGTTTTCGGGCGTGGAAACATGGTAAAGTGAGGCCATTAACGCGATCCGCGCCCGCATCCGTGCAGATGGCCACTTTACCAAAACCCAGGAATGGCCGCAATCCGCTTTGCACCCGAAATGGGCGCAATGGCGATTTAAATGTATTTGCATATATTTCAGTTGAACTAATGAACTGCCCGCCCAACTTTATCAGCATTTCCCCCTTTACCACTGTGTTTGCCGATCCGGAATAGCACCGAAATGAACCTGCTGAATAAAAGTCTGAATTGGGCGCTCCAGCTGCTGAAGAGCGAGCTTAGAGCTTCCAACGGCTCTCTGACTCAGATCAGTGGTGGGGGGGAGGAGGGAGGTGGGTCAGATCACTCTCCGGTTGGGGGGGGAGGGGAGGGGAGTCAGGCCAGATCGTTGTCTGATTGGAGGGGGGAGGAGGAGGAGGCGGGTCAGATGTATCTCTGGTGGGGGGGAGGGGGGAGGAGGCCTGATCATTGTCTGGTGGGTGGGAGGAGGGGGGGTTGGCGATTGTTTTCTGGTGGTGGGGGGGGGGGCGGGGAGGGCCGATCATTGTCTGGTGGGGGGGTGGGGAGGGCCGATCATTGTCTGGTGGTGGGGGGTGGGGAGGGCCGATCGTTGTCTGGTGGTGGGGGGGCGGGGAGGGCCGATCGTTGTCTGGTGGGGGGGGGCGGGGAAGGCCGATCGTTGTCTGGTGGTGGGGGGCGCGGGGAGGGCTGATTGTTGTCTGGTGGGGATGGAGGAGGAGGCGGGTCAGACATTCCCCTGGTGGGGTGGGGGTGAGTGAGGCCAGATCGTTCTCTGGTGGGGGGGTGAGTGAGGCCAGACCATTCTCTGGGGGAGTGCAGGAGGGAGGCGGGTAAGATGGATCTCTGGTGGGGGGGGCAGATGGATCTCTGGTGGGAGGGGGAGGGGGCAGGGGGGTCCGCTGTCACTTTGCGGGCGATCGGTGGTGGGGGGGGAAGGGGGCAGGGAGTCGCGATCGGTCTGGGTTGTGGGGGAGGGGTGGATAAGGGGAACAGTGATGTCTGTGGGGGCCATCGCAGTTCAGAGCTCCGATCGTTTCGGGCGTGCTAAGCCCCGCCCATAGCACGAAGGGGACCTGCGATTTTTTTTTCAGGCTAAGTGCATATGGGAGCGCCTGAAAACAGATTTCTAAGTTGGATTTGAATTACGCCCAGATTCAGCACTTAGAATGAAAATGGTTTACAACAAATGCACATTCCTTTGATTCACAAAAACCCAACAGGCAAAGTGATCCAACCATGGCTAACAAGAGATGTTTCCGGCCATCTACGTCACGCTGCCACTGCAGAGAGCATGGAGAATTTGGTGCTCAGCAAATCTCCGTTCACTGAAGCAGGACTAGAAAATCCGGCCAACGTGAACAGCTGGAAAATTCCACCCAACAATTGCATTAGATCAAAGGAAGAGGCTGACAATGTTGCCAAAAAGAGTAGCAAACCTGAGGATTGGGAGCATTTTAGAATTCAGCAAAGGAGGACCAAGAAACCGATCACATAAGGGAAAATAGGGAAGGAAAGTAAACTAGTGAGAGACATAAAAATGGACTGTAAATCTTCTATTATATTGTAAAAGGAAAAAAAGAAGCAAAGACAAATGTGGGCCCATTACAGGCAGAGACAGGAGAATTTATAATGGGGAATGAGGAAATGGCAAAGGATTGTTGAAGGCCGGGAATCTGCTGAGTCTGTGTCAGACGAGGAACCCCTGGACTCGGTTGTGTCTTGGTTGCTGGAGCTGCAAAGATAAACTCAGCAACATCAGAAAGGGATGTTCACTGCATTCCTCAGATTGCAAGGCACGGTGGAGGAATCTGCCACTTTCAGACCGAGGTGATAGCGCTGACATGTCAATACACTGAGGTCAACAAAGGAAGGGAGATAGCCAGCATGGAGCCTTTGGTCCAGAACATTGGTCCTGCACTGCTACAGGAGCAGCACTCCATTGCTGAGGCATTTGCTGGCATCCATCAGTGTCAATGTGAAAGGGGAGTGGGGCATCCTGAGCTTTCTCCAACTGCCCCACACCACTTGACCGAGTGGCGACAGCTTCGACAACTCAACTTTATCCTGAACTCTCGTCTCAGGTGTCGGCATTGTCTCAACTGACACTCCAAGGCTTTGTGGTTTGTTTGGACAATGAGCTTGACTTCTCAATGTAGAGTTGGACATATAGCAAGGTATTAGGAGCACACCCTTCGATCAGTGTTCCATGGACATCTTTCTTAGGGGTTCATCAAGTTTATCCAGTTGCCAAATGCTCCTCCTGCAGCACCATAGAACTCACTCGTTTGTCTGTGCACGAGGGGTTAAATGCAGAACAGCAATCATTGGCACTCTCAGGAATTAGTGCTGTTCAAGTGGGCACAATTGCTTGACTAACCTGACTCCAAACATATCAATTGTGCTCAAGCTAAACAATCTCAGCTGCGTAAGAGTGCTCATCTTTGACAGGCTTTCCCCTTTTCCTGGTTGCCTCCTTCACCCTCCTCCCTACTGCCCTTCACCCCGCCATGTAGTTGTGTTCGACCTTCAATCTGTGCTGGCATGATCCCCTTGCACTGCCACCCTTGCCCCAAAGCTCCCTTCTCTCCGACACTGCCACCCTTGCCCCGAGGTTCTCTTCCCTCCCTTCTCTCCGGCACTGTTGCCCATGTCCTGATACCATGTGCCAGCCATGAAGAAGCTGCTGAGGCGACTTGTTGTGTCCCCTCTTGAATCCGCAGAGCCGTTTCCTTGCATTGGGATACTCGCGAACACTGCACTAAAGCACCGAGTTCCCCTCGAAGTTCAGGTCACCAGGAGCAAGCCTTCAAAAGCAGATGTAAATCACACACCTTAAAGTCACGCTGATGTGGGCGACATGGTGGCACACTGGTTAGCACTGCTGCCTCACAGCAGCAGTGACCCGGGTTCAATTCCCAGCTTGGGTCACTGTCTGTTTGGAGTCTGCACGTTCTCCCCGTGTCTCTGTAGGTTTCTTCCAGGTGCTCCAGTTCCTCCCACAGTCTGAAAGACATGCTGGTTTGGTACATTGGCCATGCTAAATTCTCCCTCAGTGAACCCGAACAGGCATCGGAATGAGGCAACTAAAGAATTTTCATAGTAACTCCATTGCACTGTTAATGTATAAGCCTACTTGTGACACTAATAAATAAACTTAAACTTTAAATTTAAGACGGGGGTTGATTCCAATGTGTTGCCCCATTAGTGAGATACAAATGTAATAAAATTAGTATAATTGGATAGAATCTTACCAAAAATGCACAGAGTGTTTGGCTCAGGCAAGAAATTGGGTGTGAAGCTTGCAGGCACTTCTTACTGTATTGAACAACACTCACTGCATTTCTAAAGGGGCAGTGAGATTCACACTGTCAGCTGGAGGGGTGAGGTCAAAAGATGTTGGCAAGATCAGGAATCCTGAGATCCAGGCACCATTTTAAAAGGGCACCCCAATCTCTGAATATGGAAATAACATGGAAAAATGTGAAGTAATCCACTTCGGTAGGAAAAACAGAAATGCAGAGTAATTCTAAAATTTGTTTTGATTTGATTTATTATTGTCACATGTATTAACGTACAGTGAAAAGTATTGTTTCTTGTGTGCTATACAGACAAAGCACACTGTACATAGAGAAGGAAATGAGAGAGTGCAGAATGTAATGTTATAGTTATAGCTAGGGTGGAGAGAAAGATAACTTAATGCAAGGTAGGTCCATTCAAAGGTCTGACAGCAGCAGGGAAGAAGCTGTTCTTGTGTCAATTGGTACGTGACCTCAGACTTTTGTATCTTTTACCCGACAGAAGAAGCTGGAAGAGAGAATGTCCAGGGTGCGTGAGATCCTTAATTATGCTGGCTGCTTTGCCGAGACAGCGGGAAGTGTAGACAGAGTCAATGGATGGGAAGCTGGTTTGCGTGATGGATTGGGCTGCATTCACGACCTTTTATAGTTCCTTGCAGTCTTGGGCAGAGCAGGAGCCATACCAAGCTGTGATACAACCAGAAAGAATGCTTTCTATGGTGCATCTGTAAAAGTTGGTGAGAGTAGTAGCTGACATGCCAAAATTCCTTAGTCCTCTGAGAAAGTAGAGGCATTGGTGGGTTTTCTTAACTATAGTGTCGGCATGGGGGGGTCTAGGACAGGCTGTTGGTAATCAGGACACCTAAATCTTGAAGCTCTCGGCCCTTTCTACTTCATCCCCATTGATGTAGACAAGGGTATGTTCTCCTTTACGCTTCCTGAAGTCGATGACAATCTCCTTCATTTTGTTGACATTGAGGGAGAGATTATTGTTGCCGCACCAGTTCATCAGCTTCACCAGATTCATCAAATGGTGAAGGATTGGGAAGTGTCCTGTCCAAAGGGAGCTGGGTGTCCTTGTTCATGAGTCACTTGCCGCCGATGTCAAGACAACATGAGTGAATATTGTATGCATGTGGTTGACATTTAATTCTGTCACCAGGGAGGCCCCTAGCTTCCATCTCCAATGGCCATGCCAACCATGACTCCGCTGATTTTCCACGGCTGCTCCTCTGCACTTGGCAGCTATGAGGTGGGTCACCTCTGATTTTCTTTCTTTCGTGTCTGGTGTTCTCTTCTCCTGCAAGTCAAACAACGCCTAGGGAGTGACAGTAATGACAGTATTGAACAGATAGATGGAGAGTACTTGTTGAGGGGTGAATGTCAGTGGTGATTGGACAGATGGGCGTGTGAGTGGGTGCATAAATAGAGAGATGGGCATATCTGTGAAATAAATTCATATGTGAAGTGACATGCTGGAGTAGGCTTGAGAAGGCAGAGTGAAGGGGTTGAGGTGATCCATACATCGGCATGCAGATAAATGTGCCATTGTATTCATCTCTCCTGCCTTATTTAGGTCATTGATCTGCTCCCTACATTAGATCCAAGAACATGACAGTACGTTCCTACCAGTCCTTTTGTGCCACCTCCAACCATGCCGCCTTCTTCTTCCTATTGCTAGGGGGCAGTGTCTCCCGCTGGTTTCTTGCAGCACCCAGCAACACATGCAGGGAGGCTTCACTGAAACGAAGCACAGTCTTTGCCCATCCGGACTCCATTCTGACACTTTCTTATCTTTGGCTCCCAACTCCAAACTCCTTCAAATTGTATATTTGGAGTGTCCCATTAAATACTGCAGTTGAAATCATTCCATGTCCGTTGGCATCATGTGGGAGGCACGGTAGCACAGTGGTTAGCACTGCTGCCTCACAGCTCCAACGACCTGGGTTCGATTCCCGGCTTGGGTCACTGTCTGTGTGGAGTTTGCACATTCTCCCGTGTCTGCGTAGGTTTCCTCCGGGTGATCCGGTTTCCTCCCACAGTCCAAAGATGTTTGGGTTAGGTTGATTGGCCATGCAAAATTGCCCCTTCGTGTCCTGGATATGCAGGTGAGAGGGACGAGTGGGGTAAATATGTGGGACAGTGGGGATAAGGCCTAGGTGGGATTGTTGTCAGTGCAGACTCGATGGGCCAAATGATCTCCTTCTGCACTGTAGGGTTTCTATGATTCTATGATCACACCTGCAAATGCCAATGGGTCAGGAAACCTGGAAATTATATATTTACACATATCAGTGAAATAAATTGGTATGTCTTCTCTATGTATCTATGATACACAGTGGATGGGTCAAGGCTGCTGACAGACGGGCTGTCAGCTCCTGGGATCTTTGCACATTACCAGCATGTCACAAATTTAAAATCCAACTCTCTGTCCAGCGAGTTTTGAATTCTTTCATAGCTGGAAAATTTCATCTACCCAATCAAATTCCTTTGATAATTTTAAAGGTCTCGGGTAGATCACCCCCTCAGCCTTCACATTCCAAGAAAAGGGGATCCAGCCTGTTCATCACTTCTGGATGGGCTGAACTCCATAATTCTGGTATCAGCCTTCACAATGCTTTGCATCTTTTTTTACTGTGTGAGGACCAGAGTTGTCCACAGTACTCCATTTGTGGTCTAACCAAAGTTCATGATGTGGAGATGCCGGCATTGGACTGGGGTGGGCACAGTAAGAAGCCTCACAACATCAGATTGAAGTCCAGCAGGTTTATTTAGAATCACGAGCTTTCGGAGCGCTGCTCCTTCATCAGGGGAGCATCACTCACCTGATGAAGGAGCAGTGCTCCAAAAGCTCGTGATTCCAAGTAAATCTGTTGAATTTTAACCTGGTGTTGTGAGACTTCTTACTGTAACCAAAGTTCAAGGAAGGTAGATTTGCTCCTTTATTTGGGTTCATGCTATGAGGATCACAGATTCACTCTTATATTTCAATCTTTCATAATCGGTAAGCATTGCAGCCACTTCAAATCCGGTCACACAGAGTGCAGTGTGTCCAGTTAGAATTCATGATACTGTTTGAACCACCGTAGCTATGTGTCTGCCTCCCAAATCGATGTCCGTGTCTGCCACTACTCCCTGCTTAAAACTCTCCAAATTTCTCCCTTGCTTCACCACTGGGACAATCTAACCAAAATCACAAATGGCATTCTACATGGTAGTTAGTAACATGATTGACAATACCATTTTCCTCTTTTGTCCAGCTCCATGGCTCCTTCTCTCTTGGTTCCACAAATACCAATACAATTCTAGCCAGGGCATCCACCGTACCGCTTCTCTTCTTGTGCTCCCAAATCATTGTGCTCGGAGCCCACCACAACCACCACCAAGGATCTATCCTAAACCTCCTTCTCTTCCTCATCTACTTGCTGCTCTTCAGCAGCGTTATTGGCACGCACGGGATCAGCTGTACATTGACAACCCACCCAACTCTGCATCTCAACCATCTGTCCATCTAAACCCTACCCTGTCTTCGATAAACTGCAATTCCCTGCAACTGGATACTGGGAAGACCAAAGCCCTGAACTTTCCCCTCACCCTTGAAAAATTTTCACAAGTGCTTCCGTCATTTAACCAGCTGTATAAATTCCTTTTTAGAATTTGAGACAATTGCATGCACTGAGGGTAAATTGTCCTTGCTTACCAATTTTGTGCAGTGAGCAGCAAAATTCTGAATATTGCTTTCGATTGGAATTTTGTTTAACTTTGAAAGCCTCTCTGAGACACCTTGAGTTAAGGGATTGAAGGAGCAAACTTGGATGTCCTCCCTCTTCTAATTTAATTATTGAACTGGTTCCCAATGGTGTCGATTGCCCATGCTGGACAATGATGATTGAATTTTGTTTCTGCACAAGCATATATTGCACCTTATGTTCTGTAAAATTATTTTGAAAAAAAAACTGCCGATGTTTTCATTCCCATTATTTCATTTTGTTGAGATCGCTATTCAAACATAGTACTTAAATTAAGTCAAAAATCTTTTGCACATCTAGAAAATTACTGTTTTAATTTACCCTCGTACTCAACAAGGTGTTCTTGTTATTTAAATGTAATAAAGTAGCTGTGCCAGAAAATACATTAACAAAGGCTGTTGCAAAATGTACAGTGGGAGGTTTAACATCGCCTCTCCCCCCCTTCACCTCCCCCCACCCCCTCCCACTGTCATCACTAACATTTTCTCAAGTGCAAGTCCAGATGCACTAATGGTCCGATGGGATTATCTTATTATTCAACAGATTATATTTGGTTGATTCTGGGCGTCTTGGGAATCTACTTTCTCCATAGCAACAAATGATTTGATCAAGGGAACACATTCTCACAAAGCAGTTAGCCATTTATTATTACAGTATTTACCATATTTTCCACTCCCCTCCCCATCCAAGCTCCGTAATGCTTCCATCAGCTGGGAGGATCAGCGAGTGAGTCATGGATTTCTCTCGAACTTCAATGCTTTTGCCATTCAACGGACAGGAAATGTCTTTGCTGCAGGCAAGATGGCAAATATCCTAATAGATGGCCTAAATATTTCGAACTGTGATGAATGGAGGTTCAGAAGTACAGTGTTCAGTTGTTAGTAGCAGTCGTTTTTATTTAGAGTCTTCAATAAGGCCTTTTGTATTATTTTTCTATCCTATATATATGTGATTAAAAATGCTTAAGACATAACGTCTCATTTACATAAGCATTGTGATATTACCCAGCCTACTGCACTCTCAGAGGAAATCACTTGTTTTCTCCCCACACCAAGGCCACAATATAGAAATCCATTTCTTAAGAAAAATACATTGAAAAAACACAGAAATACATTTTGTTATAAAAAGAATACTACACTATGGCAACTTTGATGTAGTTTTTATTCCGGAGCTGTAATCCATTCAAGCATTCATACTCCACGAATTGTGCTTTCCTTGTGGAATAAATACTGTGATTCATGTTGTATTTTCTCCACATTGCATGCATTTTCTCTATGCAGTTGATCCGTCATATTTGCCAGCAGTGAAAGTTAATTTAACTAAGGAGCTAGTTTTCTCTGTGCAAGAAGTGCAGTGGTTCCTAATTCGGGTGGAATGTTTCATTCTGGAGACTAGGTGAGGTGGCGGCTGGGATGAGTGGCATTTTTCTCCCTGGGTATTAGCTGGATTCTCGCACCTGATTGAACGCTTTGAACCCCATAGGGCCGGCTGTTGTTGGTCTGCCCCATTGGCACCTCACGGGCTCGAACGCCCCTATATTCACTCTCTTCAGCCCAGCTGAATGCTCTGGGTTTCCTGAGATGGCCCACAAGAGAAAGAAGCCATTCACCCAATATTCATCCATGCCTCCCTCGAGCCTCTCCTCAACGCTTTCACAAACGCTGTGACTGGGCCTTCCCGAGGGATGGAACCAGGAAAACCACCAACCTCACCTCACTGGGATGGGAGTGGCTTGCAGCACAGGCCTGTGCTGCTGGCACACACAAAATAAGAGGTTACACAAAATGTGCAGGAAGAGGTTGAATAATCTAATCTGCTCTGCCAGGGTAAATCAACCATCTGCTCACTCCAAGCTCACACTGCCATAATACAATCAGAGGGTTACACTTACACACTATTAGTGGAGGAGACATCAGCACTGAATGCCTCACGCATACCTTAACATTACCGCCAACTCATCCACCATCCTGCATAAACATCTTCAGCCCTCTCTGGGGAGGGCTCAGCACACACAGCAGGGATACATGCTTCCCAATGTCTCCTCCATCCCTTCTCATCACATTCCATCTATTTGCCCTCACGTCTTTGCCTATTCACCCCCACCCACCTCCGCCACTACACAAACCCCAATATCCCCATGTTGGTGACCCACAGCACCCAGTGTGAACAGCCCTGTCTGTGACCCACAGCACCCAGTGTGAACAGCCCTGTGACCCACAGCACCCAGTGTGAACAGCCCTGTGACCCACAGCACCCAGTGTAAACAGCCCTGTGACCCACAGCATCCAGTGTAAACAGCCCTGTGACCCACAACACCCAATGTAAACAGCCCTGTGACCTACAGCACCCAGTGTGAACAGCCCTGTCTGTGTCACACAGCACCCAGTGTGAACAGCCCTGTGACCCACAGCACCCAGTGTGAACAGACCTGTCTGTGACCCACAGTACCCAGTGTGAAGAGTCCTGTCTGTGACCCACAACATCCATTGTGAACAGCCTATAAGCCACAGCACCCAATGTAAACAGCCCTGTAGCCCACAGCACCCAGTGTGAACAGAGTCACAGAAACTGATAGCTAAGTTCCGCACACATGAGGACGGCCTCAACCAGGACCTTGGATTCATGTCACACTATCTGTAACTCCCATGACTTGCCTGGGCTTGCAAAATCTCACTAACTGTCCTGGCTGGAGACGATACACACCTCTTTAACTTGTGCTTGGCCCTCTCTCCACTCACATTGTCTGTACCTTTAAGACTTGATTACCTGTAAAGACTTGCATTCCAACCATTATCTTGTAAATTGAGTTTGTGTCTGTATATGCCCTGTTTGTGAACACAAGTCTTTACTCACCCAATGAAGGAGCAAGACTCCGAAAGCTTGTGCTGTTGGACTTTTACCTGGTGTTGTGAGACTTCTTACTGTGCTTACCCCAGTCCAACGCCGGAATCTCCACATCATAACCCACAGCACCCAGTGTTTTCAGACCTGTAACCCACAGCATCTAGTGTGAACAGCCTTGTCGTAGACCCACAGCACCCAGTCTGAACAGCCCTGTAACCCACAGCACCCACTGTGAATAGCCCTGCATGCAATCTCCATGTCTCGTGTGAGGGAGCAGTTTTTCCTGTGGTGATGAGTCAGAGCAACACTTTTTCGCGAAGGCTTTGATTGTTGTGCACACCTCAATGTCACCAGTGAAGGGAAGGTTGCCAGGTGCTCGCCCTTATATGCAGTTGTGAATCGACTGGTCTAATTTTCCGCTGGCGTGGCAGGTAATTCAGATGGAGACTGTGATCCCTGCAAGATGCATTTTTAATGAGTGCTCCTGATATGTAAATGGATGTAAATGGGATTGTTGACATGGATCAGCAGTAAATTTGACTCGTCATTAGGCCACCAGGAAAGTACTGAGAGGAAAATTGCGACTTGCTTTCCTAACAGCGGAAAGCGGACTTTTGGCCTCATGCCTAATTTTCCATTCCCACCTGCCACAATTCCTGGTGCTGCAGGACCGGAAAGTTCCACCCATGGTTATAGGTTTAACTCATGTAGTGAACAAAACAAATATTTCTGCCTCGTACGTTATTCCTTTCGTAGTGACTAAAATTGGAAAATATTTTTTGAAATCATTGCATTATATGCCAGATGCATATTATCAGAATTATAGAATTTGCTTCCATTTAAATATTTTCCTTTAACCATCATTGTGGATAAATTCATCGTGGCACATCAGCCCAGAGGCTGGTGTCCCAGCAGAGCAAAGCCCCTTTATACTATCCATGTCTTAGGTCACAGCAATAAGTTTACATTTTAAATAACGGAGGGCAAGGGGTCTCTTATTAGAGCAAGGAATCTTTTTACACTGCAGTCTTTTAGCTAACAGTTCTTCCCCTTCTCTCTCTCACACACACACATACACGCACAAACACACACAAATGAATGCAAGCTAAATATTATTTAAGCTTCCAGTCAAGTCTCTATGTCAATAACATCTGTTGAGAAGTATTACCACGGCACAAGATCCAATGAGGTAGTCTAAGCAACAAATCCAGAGCCTATCTGGTATGACAGGACTCAACAATGACTTAGCATTGCATCCAAGGTCGTAAATATTTATGGGGCAAACTTAAAGATGCCGGAACAGAACAGATGTATGTTCTGTGTGGCCTCCCATTAACTCACATTAAATGTGTTCAATAACATTGAGACAGGATTTTAATTTGGCCTGGGACCTTTGTAAGGGAAATTCCTGCCTTTGGTGAAAGTAGAGAAAGGATAGATATGTGGTGAGCTCCTGGGACCTTAGTGAGCTTTGAACACATTTGTTCTGCAGGAGCTATGTGCCAATGATATAGTCAGTGCCTTAGTGGGGCATTGAGGGCGTCAAGTTCCGAGTAGACCTGAGGCCTCAGTATCCATTTTATGGGACCCTTGGATCAGCATCTATTAATACAGCAGCTGGTAGTTGAGTGTCAAAGACTGCATTATCGGTCCCAGGGTAAAGCAATTAAAAAACAACAAAGATTAATCAGGCAGTATCCAGAAAGAGAGGGAATTATTGACCAATTGAAAAATGTGCTAGAAGTGCCAAGAGATGTAAATAAAAACAGCTAAATTATATTCCCTGACAGAAATATCAAACGAGCAGGAGGCACTGGGTGAGCAAGAAACCAGGAAGAAATTCAAACCTATGCTCTCCCGAAGTTTCACTCGCATTCTCACTTCTGAATCAGAAGATGGTGGGTAATTCACATTGGTATTTGAAAACCAAATCTAGACTGCAGGTACTCCAGCACTTATTCTGGCCAATATTTATTGCTCACTCAAAATCCCAAGAACAGATTACTTGGCCGCTATCACATTGCGGGCTGTGGGAGTTTGCTGGGTACAAATTGTCAGCGGTGTTTTCGACATTACAACCATCACAGAGTTTCAACTTTGACTATAAAAGCTCTTGGAGGTCATGTGGTTCTGAAAGGTACTCTGCAAATGCCAGTCTTTCCCTTCATTTAACTCTCAAACTCAAGTAAAGCTTTTTTTTTCAAATCAACTCATAGTCAAATTTATATTCCATCACAACTGGAATTGGAAAAAAAAACTGGCCAGGATGCAGAGGCTGAGTGTGATGTTAACAGCGGAGGCAACCACATGTTGGATCACAATAGTAGGAGAACTTCCATAGTCAAACAGCCAAGTACAAATTTGTGTGAAAAGTGGATCAGACCTTCAGCCGCTCAATGTTTAGCCAAGAGTGTTTTTATTAATTCGAGGACTCGGACAAATCTCTTTACCCAAAAAGTCTTCTCTGTTTATAACCTGTAACATTCCTTTGAATATTTCCATTTCAATTGATAGTTGTTTGGAATCTTGCCAACTCAAGGATCTTTCTGGAAGTATATGTCAACATTGCAATGAGTTGTATGCTGGATGAATATG
This sequence comes from Mustelus asterias, assembly GCF_964213995.1. Lineage (NCBI taxonomy): Eukaryota > Metazoa > Chordata > Chondrichthyes > Carcharhiniformes > Triakidae > Mustelus > Mustelus asterias. The sequence continues at coordinate 58,833,920 of NC_135802.1, forward strand.
GAGGAAGCCAGTCAGTGCATGATCCCGATCTCAGGCATTCTTAAAGAACTCCATATTATATTGCATATTTGAGGACACTTGAAGAATAAAATCAAATTCTCAGGATAACTGGGTTCAAATGAACTGTAACTAGACCAAGGTGTCTTCCAAATGCCTCCATCTACTAACATGAGTGAAGTCACGAGTTCCTGAGAATAGAAAATCAGTTAGGCAATATTTGTCCACATTTCTGTTTTTGCCGGGAAAGCCTTGGTAGATTAGCAATGAATTGTCAGAATTGAAAGGAGTTTTCTCACTTATTTGGACAACTTTTAATGAGAAATACAATTCACTCTAATGATCAAAAGTACATCTGTAAGGGGATTCAGAATGGCTTGGGAACAAAGATCAGCAGATCAGGGTAGATAAGATTGGAGTAGATAGGATACAAAAAGAGTCACAAAGCACCTGAAATATACTGCTTGCATAGGGATACATATAACCACTATTAAATAATTTAGACATGTATTTTTGAAAACATATTTTGTATTAAAAGCATAAACATTTGTTGACAATATGATACTCGCAAGGCATGATGGAGCGTAGTTAAGTAAATAGAACCGCATTCCTTAAAACACAATAATCCTGTTGAGCAAAGGAAAAAACAATTATCAGTAGTCTCCAGACAGCCCTTATGAACGGGATAGACATTGAACCAAGGACACTGGATAAGGGGGTCTGGGAAACATCAGGAGACTATGTGTGAGACCCTAAAGGTCCACGAGCTGATCACACAGTCCCATGCTGCCCAGGAGTAGATGCCATTGGCCAAGCTATATAATCTATACTTATAATGATTGGTTCATACCCAGCTAGGGTGGGCAAATAGCTTTTGAAAATTGTATAATTGCGGAACTAAGAGTCTTGTAATTTCAGAGTTGATTTGGAACTGCCTCAAATCACTCCCTCTCGTACGTTGACCAAAAAACAATATCTTTTACCAGAGTAAAGCCTTTGTGTTAGCTGAGCCATAATTAAGAGGGGAAATCCCCCATATGGAAGCCAGCATAATACATAGGCTCTGAAAAACGCTCCTACAACATCTGAAACAATACTGGCTTACCTGAAGTCTGAATACTTTGTATTTGTTCTGGGACATGGCTGACATTGTCAATGTTTCATATATTGGCCATCCTGGGTTGTCCTGAGCATTGGCTCAACCATGTATTGCAATATTGGAGTCACACACAGGCCACACCTGGTATGGGCAGCAAGTCTGCTCCCTGAATGGTTTTAGTAAATCACTGGGTTTTATGACAGTCCTACAGTTATGATGGTTATTTTAACTGGTGTCAGGCCACATATAACCGGGTTTACTAAATTCCATTTGCCTTGGTGGGATTTGAACTCATTTTGAAAAATCTTGTACTTATGGAGCAGCTTTCACAACAACAGGACATCCCAAATAACTTTAAAGCTAATGATGTACTTGTGCATCATAATGCAGGAAAATGGAAGTTATTTTTGGACATTATAAGCCCCCACAAATAGCAATGTGATAAATAAAATAGACTATCTGAGGGTGATGGTAGGACTGGAGGACAGCTAATATTGTCCACTTATTAAAAACGGGAGGTAGAAGTAGACCAGGAAATTAAAGGCCAGTCAGGCCAACCTCAATGGCAGGGAAGTTACTAGAAAGAATTCAGGGGACAGAAGATATCTGCACTTGGATAGACATGGGCTAATCAGGGATAGTCAGCATGGATTTGTTAAAGATAGGTTGTGTTTGACAAATTTAATCAATTTCTTTGAGGAAATATCCAGGAGCGTCGATGAGGTGAATGCATTGGCTTTTGTTAAGGTCCCACATGGCAGACTGGTCAAGAAAGAAAGGGCCCATGGGATCCAAGGCAAAGTGGCACATTGGATCTGAAATTGGCTCAGAGGCAGGAAACAGAGGGTGTTGGTAGAGGAATGTTTCTGTAACTGGAAGTCTGTTTCCAATGGGGTTCATGATGTGGAGATGCCGGCGTTGGACTGGCGTAAACACAATAAGAGTTTTAACAACACCAGGTTAAAGTAGAACAGGTTTATTTGGTAGCAAATGCCATTAGCTTTCGGAGCGCTGCTCCTTCATCAGATGGAGTGGATATCTGCTCACAAACAAGGCACACAGAGACACAAACTCAAGTTACAGAATACTGATTAGAATGCGAATCTTTACAGCTAATCAAGTCTTAAAGATACAGACAATGTGAGTGGAGAGAGCATTAGGCACAGGTTAAAGAAATGTGTATTGTCTCCAGACAGGACAGGCAGTGAGCGTCTGCAGGTCCAGGCAAGCTGTGGGGGTTACCGATAGTGTGACATGAACCCAAGATCCCGGTTTAGGCCGTCCTCATGTGTGCAGAACTTGGCTATCAGTTTCTGCTCAGCGACTCTGCGCTGTCGTGTGTCGTGAAGGCCGCCTTGGAGAACGCTTACCCGAAGATCAGAGGCCGAATGCCCGTGACCGCTGAAATGCTCCCCCACAGGAAGAGAATAGTCTTGCCTGGTGATTGTCGAGCGGTGTTCATTCATCCGTTGTCATAGCGTCTGCATGGTTTCCCCAATGTACCATGCCTCGGGACATCCTTTCCTGCAGCGTATCAGGTAGACAACGTTGGCCAAGTTGCAAGAGTAGGTACCGTGTACCTGATAGATGGTGTTCTCGCGTGAGATGATGGCATCCATGTCGATGATCCGGCACGTCTTGCAGAGGTTGCTGTGGCAGGGTTGTGTGGTGTCGTGGTCACTGTTCTCCTGAAGGCTGGGTAGTTTGCTGCGGACAATGGTCTGTTTGAAGTTGTGCAGTTGTTTAAAGGCAAGAACTGGGGGTGTGGGGATGGCCTTGGCGAGATGTTCGTCTTCATCAATGACACGTTGAAGACTCCGGAGGAGATGCTGTAGCTTCTCCGCTCCGGGGAAGTACTGGACGACGAAGGGTACTCTGGCCACTGAGTCCCGTGTTTGTCTTCTGAGGAGGTTGGTGCGGTTTTTCGCTGTGGCGCGTCAGAACTGTCGATTGATGAGTTGAGCGCCATATCCTGTTCTTATGAGAGCATCTTTCAGCGTCTGGAGGTGTCTGTTGTGATCCTCCTCATCTGAGCAGATCCTGTGTATACGGAGGGCTTGTCCGTAGGGGATGGCTTCTTTAATGTGTTTAGGGTGGAAGCTGGAGAAGTGGAGCATCGTGAGGTTATCTGTGGGCTTGCGGTACAGTGAGGTGCTGAGGTGACCGTCCTTAATGGAGATGCGTGTGTCCAAGAATGCAACCAATTCCGGAGAGTAGTCCATGGTGAGTCTGATGGTGGGATGGAACTTGTTGATGTCATCATATGGTTGTTTCAGTCATTGTTCACCATGAGTCCATCGGTTGAAGGTCCCGTGCGGTAAAGAAGTCTTGTTTGAACCTGTGCATGAAGATGTTGGCATATTGAGGTGCGAATTTGGTCCCCATGGCTGTTCCGTGTGTCTGGATGAAGAACTGGTTGTTGAAGGTGAAGACATTGTGGTCCAGGATGAAGCGGATGAGTTGTAAAAGTGCATCTGGAAACTGGCAGTTGTCGGCGTTGAGTACTGAGGCCGTTGCAGCAATGCCATCATCGTGGGGGATGCTGGTGTAGAGTGCCGAGACATCTATTGTGACGAGGACTGCTCCTGGTTCAACTGCTCCATGTGTGCTGAGTTTCTGTTGGAAGTCCATAGTGTTGCGACAAAAACTGGGGGTTCTTTGTACAATGGGTTTCAGGATGCCCTCGACATAGCCGGAGAGGTTCTCACACATTGCCCGATACGATGGGACGGCCGGGAGTGTTTGCCTTGTGTATCTTCGGGAGGCAGTAGAGATCTCCAACGCGGGGAGTACGTGGGATGAGAGCATGGAGGGTGCTCTGAAGGTGCGGATCAAAGCTCTTGATCGGAGTGTTGAGTTGACGGGTGTGTTCTTTGGTCGGATCTGCGGGTAACTGTCTGTAGTGTTCCTCATTGTTCAGTTGTCGGTTCACTTCTTTGCAGTAATCCGTTCTGTTCAGTATGACGATGGCCCCTCCTTTGCTGGCTTGATGACAATGTTGCGGTTGGTCTTGAGAGCGTGGATGGCGTTGCAATGGGATTCGCAGGGCTTGGGCCTGGGTCCCTTTCTATTTGTGGTGTACATTAATGATTTGGACTTAAATGTTGGGGGGGTATGATCAAGAAGTTGCAGATGACATAAAAATTGGTATGGTGGTAAATAGTAAGGAAGATAGCCTGAGACTCCAAGAGGATATCAAGGAACTGGTCAGGTGGCAGAGCAGTGGCAAATGGAATTCAATCCAGAAAAGTGTGAGGTAATGCACTTGGGGAGGGCTAACAAGGCAAAAGATTGCATGTTGTGTGGTATGATCCTGGAAAGTACTGAAGATCTGAGGGACTTTGGAGTGCGTATCCACAGATCCTTAGAGGTGACAGGGCAGGTAGATAAGGTGGTAAAGAAGGCACATGGAATACTTGCCTTTATTAGCGGGGCGTAGAATACAAGAGCAGGGAGGTAATGCTGGAACTAAATAAAATGCTCGTTAGGCCACAACTGGAGAATTGAGTGCAGTTCTGGTCACCACATTATAGGAAGGATGCGATTGCAATGGAGAAGGTGTGGAGGAGATTTACCAGGATGTTGTTGGACTGGAGGGTCTGAGCTATGAGGAAAGATTGGATAGGCGAAGGCTGTTTTCTTTGGAGCAATGAAGGTTGAGAGGGGACCTGATAGAGGTGTATAAGATTATGTGGGCATAGATAGTGTGGATAGGAAGGCATTTCTTCCATTAGAAGAAGGGTCAATAACCAGGGGCATAGATATAAGGTAAGCGGTAAAAGAGGAGAGTTGAAGAGAAACCTTTTCACCCAAAGGGCATTAGGAGTCTGGAACTCACAGCCTGAAAGGGTGGTTGAGTCAGAAATTCTTGTAACATTTAAGAAGTACTTAAATATTCACTCGCACTGCCATAACCTCCAGGGCTATGGGCCAAGGGCTGGAAAATGGGATTAATGATTGTTGACTGGTGTGGACATGATGGGCCAAATGGTCTCACTCTGTGCTGTAAATGTCGATAAATCTATCTATGAATCTATCACACTGTTGATAGAGAGACAAATAAATATTGGCTAAACTATCATGGATGAATTCACTGCTCTTCTTCGAAATACTCACATGGGATCTTTTCCATCCGCCAGAGGGGAGAAAGCAACAGCACCTCCGACAGTTCAGCATTCCCTCACTACTGCGCTGACAGCCCTGACTTCCGTTCTCAAATCCTGGGGGGGAAATTGAACCTACAACCAGAACTCACACAGAAACAACAGTGCTATCCACTGAGCCACAACTGACACGAATACAGATTGCGAGTCCAGCACCATAACTACTAGGCCAACAATGTCAAAGAATGAATCATAATTCTGGGTGGAAAAATGTGTTAAATTGCAGAGATTATGGTGTTACCCACATTAGAGGTGGCCAGAGGTGACCAGGCGGCACGGTGGCACAGTGGTTGACACTGCTGCCTCACAGCACCAGCTCCCAGCTTCAATTCCCAGCTTGTCTGTGCGGAATCTGCACGTTCTCCCTGTGTCTGTGTGGGTTTCCCCCGGGTGCTCCGGTTTCCTCCCACAGTCTGAAAGACATGCGGTGGACTGAAAAGATTGAGTATATGGACTTTAACAAAGAGGTTGTGCTGGAATCTTCGAATGGCATCAAGATAGATAAGTCACCGGGTCCAGATGGGATGTACCCCAGGTTACTGTGGGAGGCGAGGGAAGAGATTGCAGAGCCTCTGGCGATGATCTTTGCGTCATCGATGGAGAGGGGGGAGGTGCCGGAGGATTGGAGGATTGCGGATAGAACATAGAACAGTACAGCACAGAACAGGCCCTTCGGCCCACGATGTTGTGCCTAGCTTTATCTGAAACCAAGATCAAGCTATCCCACTCCCTATCATCCTGGTGTGCTCCATGTGCCTATCCAATAACTGCTTAAATGTTCCTAAAGTGTCTGACTCCACTATCACTGCAGGCAGTCCATTCCACACCCCAACCACTCTCTGCGTAAAGAACCTACCTCTGATATCCTTCCTAAATCTCCCACCACGAACCCTATAGTTATGTCCCCTTGTAATAGCTCCATCCACCCGAGGAAATAGTCTTTGAACGTTCACTCTATCTATCCCCTTCATCATTTTATAAACCTCTATTAAGTCTCCCCTCAGCCTCCTCCGCTCCAGAGAGAACAGCCCTAGCTCCCTCAACCTTTCCTCATAAGACCTACCCTCCAAACCAGGCAGCATCCTGGTAAATCTCCTCTGCACTCTTTCCAGCGCTTCCACATCCTTCTTATAGTGAGGTGACCAGAACTGCACACAATATTCCAAATGTGGTCTCACCAAGGTCCTGTACAGTTGCAGCATAACCCCACGGCTCTTAAACTCCAACCCCCTGTTAATAAAAGCTAACACACTATAGGCCTTCTTCACAGCTCTATCCACTTGAGTGGCAACCTTTAGAGATCTGTGGATATGGACCCCAAGATCTCTCTGTTCCTCCACAGTCTTCAGAACCCTACCTTTGACCCTGTAATCCACATTTAAATTAGTCCTACCAAAATGAATCACCTCACATTTATCAGGGTTAAACTCCATTTGCCATTTTTCAGCCCAGCTTTGCAAACTATCTATGTCTCTTTGCAGCCTACAACAGCCCTCCACCTCATCCACTACTCCACCAATCTTGGTGTCATCAGCAAATTTACTGAACCACCCTTCAGCCCCCTCCTCTAAGTCATTAATAAAAATCACAAACAGCAGAGGACCAAGCACTGATCCCTGTGGCACTCCACTGGCAACCTGCCTCCAGTCCGAAAATTTTCCATCCACCACCACCCTCTGTCTTCGATCAGATAGCCAGTTACCTATCCAATCGGCCAACTTTCCCTCTATCCCACACCTCCTTACTTTCATCATAAGCCGACCATGGGGGACCTTATCAAACGCCTTACTAAAATCCATGTATATGACATCAACTGCCCGAGGATGTGGTTCCTATTTTCAAGAAGGGGAATAGGGATATCCCAGGAAATTACCGACTGGTGAGTCTAACCTCAGTGGTTGGTAAGCTGATGGAGAAGATCCTGAGGGACAAGATTTATGAGTATTTAGAGAGGTTTAGTATGCTCAAGAATACTCAGCATGGCTTTGTCAAAGGCAAATCGTGCCTTACGCGCCTGGTGGAGTTCTTCGAAAATGTGACTAAACACATTGACGAAGGGAAAGCGGTAGATGTGGTTTATATGGATTTTAGCAAGGCGTTCGATAAGGTCCCCCATGCAAGGCTTCTAGAAAAAGTGAGAGGGCATGGGATCCAAGGGGCTGCTGCCCTGTGGATCCAGAACTGGCTTGCCCAAAGGAGGCAGAGAGTGCGTATAGATGGGTCTTTTTCTAAATGGAGGTCGGTCACCAGTGGAGTGCCCCAGGAATCTGTTCTGAGACTCTAGCTGTTTGTCATTTTCATAAATGACCTGGATGAGAAGTGGAGGGATGGGTTGGTAAGTTTGCCGATGACACAAAGGTTGGTGGGGTTGTGGATAGTCTGGAGGGATGTCAGAAGTTACAGAAGGACATAGATAGGATGCAAGATTGGGCGGAGAAGTGGCAGATGGACTTCAATCCAGATAAATGCGTAGTGGTCCATTTTGGCAGGTCAAATGGGATGAAGGAGTACAATATAAAGGGAAAGACTCTTAGTACTGTAGAGGATCAGAAGGACCTTGGGGTCCGGGTCCATAGGACTCTAAAATCGGTCCCGCAGGTGGAGGAGGTGGTTAAGAAGGTGTATGGTGTGCTGGCCTTTATCAATCGAGGGATTGAGTTTAGGAGTCCGGGGATAATGATGCAGCTATATAAGACCCTCGTCAGACCCCACTTGGAGTACTGTGCTCAGTTCTGGTCACCTCATTACAGGAAGGATGTGGAAAAGATTGAAAGGGTGCAGAGGAGATTTACAAGGATGTTGCCTGGATTGAGTGGCATGCCTTATGAAGATAGGCTGAGAGAACTCGGTATTTTCTCCTTGGAGAGACGTAGGATGAGAGGAGACCTAATAGAGGTATATAAGATGTTGAGAGGCATAGATCGGGTGGACTCTCAGAGGCTTTTTCCCAGGGTGGAAATGGCTGCTACAAAAGACACAGGTTTAAGGTGCTGGGGAGTAGGTACAGGGGAGATGTTAGGGGGACGTTTTTCACACAGAGGGTGGTGGGTGAGTGGAATCGGCTGCCATCAGTGGTGGTGGAGGCAAACTCAATAGGGTCTTTTAAGAGACTCCTGGATGAGTACATGGGACTTAATAGGATGGAGGGTTATAGGTAGGCCTAAAAGGTAGGGATATGTTCGGCACAACTTGTGGGGCTGAAGGGCCTGTTTTGTGCTGTAGTTTTTCTATGTTTCTATGTTTCTATGTTAAGTGCGTTGGCCATGCTAAATTCTCCCACAGGGCACCCGAACAGGCGCCGGAGTGTGGTGACTCGGGGATTTTCATAATAACTTCATTGCAATGTTAATCTAAGCCTACTTGTGACACTAATAAATAAACTTTAAAAATGAATTGAGTCATAGTGTCAAAGAGGTTTACAGCATGGAAACAGGCCCTTCGGCCCAACTTGTCCATGCCACCCTTTTTTTTAAAACCCCTAAGTTAATCCCAATTGCCCGCATTTGGCCCATATCCCTCTATACCCATCTTACCCATGTAACTGTCTAAATACTTTTTAAAAGACAAAATTGTACCTGTCTCTACTACTACCTCTGGCAGCTTGTTCCAGACACTCACCACCCTCTGTGTGAAAAAATTGCCCCTCTGGACACTTTTGTATCTCCCCCCTCTCACTTTAAACCTATGGTCTCTAGTTTTAGACTCCTCTACCTTTGGGAAAAGATATTGACTATCTGGCTGATCTGTGCCCCTCATTATTTTATAGACCTCTATGAGATGACCCCTCAGCCTCCTACGCTCCAGAGAAAAAAGTTCCAGTCTATCCAGCCTCTCCTTATAACTCAAACCATCAAGTCCCAGTAGCATCCGAGTAAATCTTTTCTGCATTCTTTCTAGTTTAATAATATATTTTCTATAATAGGATGACCAGAACTGTACACAGTATTCCAAGTGTGGCCTTACCAATGTCTTGTACAACTTCAACAAGATGTCCCAACTCCTGTATTCAATGTTCTGACCAATGAAACCAAGCACGCTGAATGCCTTCTTCACCACTCTGTCCACCTGTGACTCAAAGAACAAACAAAGAACAAAGAACAATACAGCCCAGGAACAGGCCCTTCGGCCCTCCAAGCCCGCGCCGCTCCCTGGTCCAAACTGGACCATTCTTTTGTATCCCTCCATTCCCACTCCGTTCATATGGCTGTCTAGATAAGTCTTAAACGTTCCCAGTGTGTCCGCCTCCACCACCTTGCCTGGCAGCGCATTCCAGGCCCCCACCACCCTCTGTGTAAAATATGTCCATCTGATATCTGTGTTAAACCTCCCCCCCTTCACCTTGAACCTATGACCCCTCGTGAACGTCACCACCGACCTGGGGAAAAGCTTCCCACCGTTCACTCTATCTATGCCTTTCATAATTTTACTTTCAAGGAGCCATGAACATGTACCCCTAGATCTCTTTGTTCTGTAACTCTCCCCAATGCCCTGAGTTACCCATTAACTGAGTAAGTCCTGCCCTGGTTCAATCTACCAAAATGCATCATCTTGCATTTGTCTAAATTAAACTCCATCTGCCATTCGTCAGCCCACTGGCCCAATTGATCAAGATCCCGTTGCAATCAGAGTAATGGGGGAGCAGAGAGCGTAGTGAACAGAACCTGCTGAAGAAATCAACAAACCTATTCAGTGAATCTGTATAAAGAGATACACTCAAAAAATGGACACCTGTAACCAGCAGACACTTATTGAGAAATCTATATAATTATACAAGAGCACTCTGAAACCAAGCACTCATAAATTATGATCCACAGTCTTCAATGCAACAGGTCTTTCATGACTTAAAACATGGGAGAGTCTGTTGCAAAGCTACTGGTTCTGGAACTGTCTCTGAATCAGTCACATCAGAATTTCTCCATGCATTTTGGTTGTCACCAAATTCTCTTGAGCCTGTCACTTTTGTGAGGTTAGTGTGTTAATCCCAGCAGCCTCCCAAATCAAAGAAAGTGTTAGTATGCAACAAGAGAGGCCATCTCTTCCTGCCCAATGCTTTACTCCTAGTCTTTCAACAGCCATTGGTGGCTCCTCCCGCTTGGGTGTCTGTGTGCAGTTTGCACATTCTCCCCATGTCTGTGTGGGTTTCCTCCGGTGCTCCAGTTTCCTCCCACAGTCCAAAAATGTGCAGAGGTGGATTGGCTGTGTTAAATGGCCCCTTAGTGTCCCAAGATGTTGGGGAATTATTGGGTTAAATATGTGGGGTTACACGGAAAGGATCTGGGTATGATGCTCTGCTGGAAAATCAGTGTAGACTCAATGGTCCAAATGGCTCCTTCTGCACAGTAGGCATTCTGTACAGATTCACCTCTCCTGATGCACCACCTGGAGTTCGGAAGAGTGAGAGATGACTTGATTGAAGCATCTAAGGTCCTGAACGATATTGAGAGGATATTTTCTCCTGTGGGTGAGTCCAGAACTAGGGGGCACTGTTTTAAAATTAGGGGTCACCTTTATAGGACAGAGAAGAGGAGATTTTTTTTTCTTGCAGAGGGCTGTGCGACTTTGTAACTCTCTGCCTCACACGGTGGTGCAAACGAGATCAGTGAATGTTTTTACGGTAGACATAGACAGATTCTTGTTGAGCAAGGTATACAAAGATTATCAGGGGTTGATGGGAATGTGCAAATCAACACAATTGAATGGGACAACAGGCTGAAGGCGTTGAATGGTTTATTCCTGCTCCTATATCAAAAGTTCGTGTGATTTGCCAATGGTTGCAGAACATCCCAGTCAGCTCCTTCAGGGTCATCTTCACTTTGGTCAGGAAGAGGTGTATTCGCATTGCTGGTAGGGCAAGCACATCAAACAATGCAGAAAATTGTAGCTTTTTAAATATGACACCAGCCTCTGCTTTTGAGTCATCTGCTGCCACTTTGTCACCTGCTTGCTACCTGTCTCCACTCTTTAATTGGATGGGTACCACACCTCCCACCCTCCAACTGGCTGGCCACCAGATGATCTCATCAATCGGCCATATGATGATGCAGTGGAAGTGACATCCCTTTCCAGTGCTGCTGCCAGGGATCTCCAGCCACAGAATAACATTGAGCCCAATGTGTTATCCTTCCAGTATGTTCTCAATCCTTTCCAAGACATATCTTTGGAAACTTCAATATGCCAACACAATCAGCACTTTTTCACTCGCTTTGGTTCTGTGACTTACGATTTGCTTGTAAGTAGAATTGACAAATGCAGTTCATTGCTGAAGTTGCACTCTGCTCCAGAAGAGTGGTTTGGTATGAAACAGGAGTTTTTGCTGCAAAACTGTGAAATGAATGGAGTTGAAAGCTGGTATGTGGGAGGCGGATTCTTAGCGTTGTTGCCACTGATTAGGTGCTGATCATAATTTCAGTTTGTGCTTCAAGATAGTTGGGAAATTATTTACTGTCCATACAGTGATGATTTTGACCATTTAAACAAATGACAAAGATAGCCATCATGGTCCTTGGAGATAGCTGTAGCAGCGAAAAGGGGATGGCTGCTGGGTTGCCAGGGAACTTTAGAATAGTTGTGCATTGGTTTGGCGTCCTGGCGTGTTCCTGCCTATTTGTGCTTCATGATGTGGAGATGCCGGCGTTGGACTGGGGTAAACACAGTAAGAAGTTTAACAACACCAGGTTAAAGTCCAACAGGTTTATTTGGTAACAAAAGCCACAAGCCTTTCGGAGCCTTAAGCTCCTTCTTCATTCTGTTCACAAACAGGGCATATAAAGACACAGACTCAATTTACAGAATAATGATTGGAATGCAAATACTTACAACTAATCAGGTCTTAAAGGTACAAACAATGTGAGTGGAGAGAGCATTAAGACAGGTTAAAGAGATGTATTTGTGCTTCAGCCAGACATGGACTCCCAGCAGCAGCAGTTGCATGCCCAGTGGCAGCAGCGAGCCAATTCAAGTGGTTACAAGGGCAACCAGCCTGCTTTTATCCACAGCAATAGTATCTTACAATTGGTGCATGGGCACCCTGCTATGTCTGTTCCCTGGCAATCTCACAGCAGGAGTCTATCTATTGTATCTGAAAAATAGAGGGGGATTCAGAATGGACTAGTAAATAAAGTAATGGAAAAGCATATCAGACTAGGAAATGGAACCTAAAAGAGAAATAAAGTTGTTGCTAATGTCCTACGTACAATGAAGATCATGGCCAGATTCTCCCAAAAAAATTCTAAGCTCCCAATGTGCGGGAAAATGGGAGTGAATCCCAATGGTTTTTTTAGGGTGATTTCCAGAATGAACCTCTGACACTCGGTGCATCACAGAATGCCTCAGCGAGATTCACTCTGAAAATCAGAAGGTGCGGCCTATTCCTCCCCGAGAGGCCGGCAGCATAACGCTGAGCGGGCCACTACGCATGCCGATCTGTCAGCACGGAAATCGGCCAGCCCCGATCGCCCTCATTCCCTCCCTCCCCCACCGATCCTCTTGCAGAGTGGCAGCGGATCCCCCCGCCACTGATCACCCCCCTCTGGCCCTGCCCCCTTGGCTCTGCCTACTGTCCGGTGGGCAGTGCCAAGGTGCCCTTTGAGCCATGCCAGTTTGCCCCTTGGGCAATGCCAGGCTGGTACTGCCTGAGGGGTACCACCCTTACCCCCGACCTCCTGGGGGGGAGGTCTCAATGGCCTTTCTTCCCCCCAACAGGTAGGGTCACCTGTAGACCATAAGACCATAAGACATAGGAGCGGAAGTAAGGCCATTCGGCCCATCGAGTCCACTCCACCATTCAATCATGGTTGATTTCAACTCCATTTACCCGCTCTCTCCCCATAGCCCTTAATTCCTCGAGAAATCAAGAATTTATCAATTTCTGTCTTGAAGACGCTCAACGTCTCGGCCTCCACAAGGGCCTGTTATTGCGGAGCAGTACCCTGTTATTGCGGAGCAGTAGTAAACCCCATTGGAGGAAACCACTCCCGACGGGGGTAGGGGTGGGGGGGGAGGGTGGGTGGTGGTTGGTGGGAGATGCCAGCAGGCCCAGAGAATTCAGTCCCGGGCTCGCTAATCATATGGAAATGGAAAACTTAGTCTCGGAGACGAGCAGAGGCGGGAAGCCCACAAAACGGCCCCCATTGATGTCTCTCAACCCGCAGCACTACTCAAGCAGTGCTGCAGGCTGTGAAAATCGTCCCCGACATATTAAGATGTGTCACCATGCACTCTTTTCAAATTTAAAATCCCACTTTGTTAAGCACCTGTGGAAAATTCCTAAATGTATTCGCTGAATAAAGGCCTGAACCCTTTAATATATTGCGCATACGAATTTTGCACAAGTCCATTAGCCAGCTGTTTAGGAAAGTGTTCAGTGGAAGTTCAATTCCAAGGTCACTTAAGCAACCCATTACACTCAATCAATCCTTACTGAAAATGATAGAAAATGTTGGAACATTGGTGGGAAGGAAAAGGTTAAATACAATACTGAACAAAGTAGATGTTTGCAAAGGCAGATTTGTACACTTACTTTCACATACGTGTAATAGGAGCCTTGACACTACTTATTTCATCTATTTTCTAAACTACACATGCAGGTGCACTAATGATGCATAAGGATTATTTTATTATTCAACAGATCATATTCAACTGATGCTAAGCCTTATGGGAATTTACTCTCTCCATAGCAACAAATGACTGGGCATGGTATCAAATCCCCACAATGCACTAGGATCTTTGTTTTACTATTTAGATTTTTCCCACTCCACAAACATTTTTCTCCCCACAGACTTTCATTCCAAGCTTCATCATCTGGGAGAATCAGCAAGCCAGCCGTGGATGTTTCTGCTCTACTGTTCTGCATAAGAAACACAGATCAGGGACAATAGGCTAAGCGACAAATGTGTATCACCTTTCCACAGTGCATCCTTTGCATCTCCGAGAAACTTTTTTCAACAGAATAAAAGTTTAAGTTAGTGATTGAAAGGTAGAAATTAGGCCCAGAATGGCACAAGCTCAAGCATCTGAACCAAGAGGCTTAAGAAATGCTGAAAACTGTTCCTTGGTCCACATCAAGAGAGCTGCCAGTGCTGGTCACATCGTCAAAGGTAACTGAGCAAACTTCAATGTCAAGTTGCTTTCTTTCCAGGACGAGTTTTAGATTGGGGTCATGAGGAAGGGTTTGAAATCATGATGCCAATGGCCAGGGGAGCACTCCTGCTTCTTCTGGCTGCACAGGAAGAGTTTATTTTAAAATTTAAAGCTTAGCTTTTGTTGTCAATTTCAGCGGCCACTGAAGAGTCCTGAGAGGGGCAGTGGGTGCTGACTAATTCCACCAATGGATCTACTATCAGGCATACAGCCTGATATATCAAAGGAGCCGAATGCTAAATGGGTCTTATAATATTAGCTTAGCCTGTACAGATTGGGCAAAAGTCATCTACTTCTAAACTTAGTAAACTTGCGTGTGCTTTACACTGATAAAGAGGGAGATGATGGTGTCATGGTAATGTCTTTAGGTTAGCAAACTAGAGGTCAGGATTAATGATCAGCGAACACAAGTTCAAATCTCACTAAGGCAGCTGGTCAAATTTGAATGCAATTTATAAATCTGAAATTGAAAGCTCATCTTAGTAATGGTGATCATAACACCATTGTCATTAAAAATCCCTCTGGCTTACTAACGTCCTTCATGGAAGGAACTCTTCTATGAAATCTTCCATGAAATCTTCTGACCGATTATGTTGAAGTGGAAATTTTCCTGCTTCTTGACTGTGATAGAAAAACTCAACGAAGTTCATTCCGACAAAGTAATTAGCCTTTGTTTACGAAAGACTGCATGCAGTTTTGGCTGAAAACTTGAGTTCAGAGAGCAGTTGGTACAACTTGCTAATTCCTCCTCAAGTCCGCAATTACACAGAGAAACAGTTTAGTATTTATACATAATCATTATCAATTTTCGTGACCACAGCATATTCAGGAATTCGATTAGTAATAGAATCATAAGCAATATCATTAATCAGGTTTTAACTTGCTGACCTCCTAGAACTCTTTGTCTCATTATTCATACTCTTATCTTGTCCTTTGATGGAACAGAAGAAGATCGGTGACTCCTTCCTCCCTGACCTTATCTTGTTTTATTTACTCATACAGCCTTATTAACTCTTACAGGGGTCTGGCATTTTGAAATAGCTTTGGTCAGCCGTTCTTTATATTGTAACAAATAGTTGACCAGTTTTCCCATCACGCCCTTACTTAGTTTGTACAACTTCACAATTATGGCAAGGTCTACATGACATAACAAGCTACAAGGTGAAGGCATGTAGAATCGCCAGCAACAATGCACCCCTCCCTAATAAGCTCAACACATTCTGTGCCCGTTTTGAGCAAGAGGTCAGCGATAGGACGTGATCCGTCCTGGAAGCCTCGGTTGAACCCATATCCAAGGTCACCATTGCAGACGTCAGATCAGTCTTCTCAAAAATTAACCCAAGGAAAGCGACTGGCCCAGATGGGGTACCCGGACGAGCACTTAGATCCTGCATGGACCAGCTGGCTGGGATATTCACAGACATCTTTAACCTCTCCTTACTCAGATCTGAGATCCCTACCTGCTTAAAGAAGATGACCATCATCCCCGTAACAAAGAAAAACCAGGTAGCGTGCCTCAATGACTATCATGTGGTGGCTCTGACATCCATCATTATGAAGTGCTTCAAAAGGTTAGTCTTGGCACGAATCAATTCTAGCCTCCCGGATTGCCTGGATCCTTTACAGTTCGCCTACTGTCACAACAGGCCCCCAGCAGATGCTATCTCCCTGCCCCCGGCCCTACACTCAACCCTGAAATACCTGAATAACAAAGCCATTTATGTCAGATTCCTATTTATTGACCACAGCTCAGCCTCCAACACCATTATTCCCACAAAACTCTTCTCCAAACTGTGTGGCCTAGGTCTTGGTTCCTTCCTCTGTGACTGGATCCTAGACTTCCTACCCACAAACTGCAATCAGTTAGGATAAGCAGCAACACCTCCTCCATGATTATCCTCAACACTGGTGCCCCATAAGGCTGTGACCTCAGCCCTTTACTATGTACTCCTTATACACTTATGACTGTGTGGACAAATTCTGCTCCAACTGCTTTTTCAAGTTTTTTGATGACACCACCGTAATGGGTCGGATCTCAAGCAATGACAAGATGGAGTACAGGAAAAAGATGGAGAATCTGGGGAAATGGTGCGATGACAATAATCTCTCCTTCAATGTCAGTAAAACGAAGGAGATTGTTATCGACTTCAGGAAGCGTAGTGGAGAACATGCCCCTGTCCATGTCAACGGGGATGAAGTGGAAATGGTTGAGAGCTTCAGGTTTATAGGCATCCAGATCACCAACAATCTGTCCTGGTCCCTCCACGCTGACGCTATAGTTAAGAAACGCCACCAACACTTCTATTTTCTCAGGAGGCTAAGGAAATTCAGCATGTTAGCTACAATGCTCACCAACTTTTACAGATGCACCACAGAAAGAATCCTTTCTGGCTGTATCACAGCTTGGTATGGCTCCTGCTCTGACCAAGACCGCAAGAAACTGCAAAGGGTTGTGAACGTAGCCCAGTCCATCACGCAAACCAGCCTCCCATCCATTTACTCCATCTACATCTCCCGCTGCCTCAGAAAAGGAGCCACCATAATCAAGGACCCCACGCATCCCAGACATACTCTCTTCCACCTTCTTCAATCAGGAAAATGACACAAAAGTCTGAGATCACATCGACTCAAGGACAGCTTCTTCCCTGATGCCATCAGACTTTCGAATGAACTATGTATCTCTCCCTCTCACCTTAAACCTATGCCCTCTAGTTTTAGACTCCCCTACCTTTGGGAAAAGATATTGACAATCTAGCTGATCTATGCCCCTCATTATTTTATAGGCCTCTATAAGATCACCCCTCCGCCTTTACGCTCCAGAGAAAAAAGTCCCACTCCATCCAGCCTCTCCTTATAACTCAAACCATCAAGTCCCAGTAGCATCCTCGTAAATCTCTTCTGTACTCTTTCTAGTTTAATAATATCCTTTCTATAATAGGGTGACCAGAACTGCACAAAGTATTTCAAATGTGGCCTGATTAATGTCTTGTGCAACTTCAACAAGACGTCCCAACTCCTATGTTCTGACCAATGAAACCAAGCATGCTGAATGCCTACTTCACCACTTTGTCCACCTGTGACTCCACTTTCAAGGAGCTGTGAACCTGTACCCCGAGATTTGTAACTCTCCCCAATGCCCATTAACTGAGTAAGTCCTTCCCTGTTCAATCAACCAAAATGCATCACCTCGCATTTATCTAAATTGAACTTCATCTGTCATTCGTCAGCCCACTGGCCCAATTGATCAAGATCCCATTGCAATCCGAGATAACTTTCCTCACTGTCCACTATGCTACCAATCTTGGTGTCATCTGCAAACTTACTAACCATGGCTCCTATATTCTCATCCAAATCATTAATATAAATGACAAATAACAGTGGACCCAGCACTGATCCCTGAGGCACACCGCTGGTCACAGACCTCCAATTTGAAAACCATCCCTCTACAAACACCCTCTGGCTTCTCTCATCAAGCCAATTTTGTATCCATTTAGCTACCTCACCATGGATCCCATGAGATTTAACCTTATGCAACAACCTACCATGCGGTACCTTGTCAAAGGCCTTGCTAAAGTCCATGTAGACAACAGCAACTGCACTGCCCTCATTAACCTTCTTGGTTACCCCTTCAAAAAACTCAATCAAATTTGTGAGACATGGTTTTCCACTCACAAAACGATGCTGACTGTCCCTAATCAGTCCTTGCGGTTCTAAATGCCTGTAGATCCTGTCTCTCAAAATACCTTCCAACAACTTACCCACCACAGATGTAAGGTTCACTGGCCTGTAGTTCCTAGGCTTTTCCCTGCAGCCTTTTTTAAACAAAGGCACAACATTTGCCACTCTCCAATCTTCAGGCACCCCACCTGTGACTATCGATGATTCAAATATCTCTGCTCGGGGACCTGCAATTTCCTCCCTAGCCTCCCACAATGTCCTGGGATGTACTTCATCAGGTCCCAGGGATTTATCTACCTTGATGCGCTTTAAGACTTCCAGCACTTCCTTCTCCATAATATGTACACTCCTCAAGACATCACTATTTATTTCCCCAATTTCCCTAAGAAAGAACAAAGAACAAAGAAAATTACAGCACAGGAACAGGCCCTTCGGCCCTCCAAGCCTGCACCAACCATGCTGCCCGACTGAACTAAAACCCCTTACCCTCCCGGGGACCATTTCCCTTGTCAAGACGCCCCTTAAAAGTCACTCCCGTATCCGCTTCCACTACCTCCCCCGGCAACGAGTTCCAGGCACCCATTACTCTGTGTAAACAATCTGCCTCGTACATCTCTTTTAAAACTTGCCCCTCGCACCTTAAACCTGTGCCCCCTAGTAATTGACTCTTCCACCCTGGGAAAAAGCCTCTGACTATCCACTCTGTCCACGCCTCTCATAATCTTGTAGACTTCTATCAGGTCTCCCCTCAACCTCCGTCGCTCCAGTGAGAACAAACCAAGTTTCTCCAGTTTCTCTTCATAGCTAATGCCCTCCATACCAGGCAACATCCTGGTAAATCTTTTCTCTACCCGCTCCAAAGCACCCACATCCTTCTGGTAGTGTGGCGACCAGAATTGAACACTATATTCCAAGTGTGGCCTAACTAAGGTTCTATAAAGCTGCAACATGACTTGCCAATTTTTAAACTCAATACCCCAGCCGATGAAGGCAAGCATGCCGTATGCCTTCTTGACTACCTTCTCCACCTGCATCCCTAACATTCCTGCTTTTCTCAACAGTAAATACTGATGAGAAATATTCATTTAGGATCTCAACCATCTCTTGTGGATCCGCACATAGATGACCTTGTTGATCCTTAAGAGGCCCTACTCTCTCCCTAGTTACTCTTTTGGCCTTTATGTATTTAGAGTCATAGAGTCATAGAGGTTTACAGCATGGAAACAGGCCCTTCGGCCCAACTTGTCCATACTACCGTTTTTTTTAAAACCCCGAAGCTAATCCCTATTGCCCGCATTTGGCTCATATCCCTCCATACCCATCGTACCCATGTAACTATCTAAATGCTTTTTAAAAGATAAAATTGTACCCGCCTCTACCACTACCTCTGGCAGCTTGTTCCAGACAGTCGCCACCCTCTGTGTGAAACAATTGCCCCTCTGGACACTTTTGTATCTCTCCCCTCTCACCTTAAACCTACGCCCTCTGGTTTTAGACTCCCCTACCTTTTGGAAAAGATATTGACTATCTACCTTGTCTATGCCCCTCATTATTTTAGAGACCTCTATAAGGTCACCCCTCAGCCTCCCACACTCCAGAGAGAAAAGTCCCAGTCTATTCAGCTTCTCCTTATAACTTAATCCATCAAGTCCCGGTAGCATCCTAGTAAATCTTTTCTGCACTCTTTCTAGTTTAATAATATCCTTTCTATAATTGGGTGACCAGAATTGCACACAGTATTCCAAGTGTGGCCTTACCAATGTCTTGTACAACTTCAACAAGACGTCCCAACTCCTGTATTCAATGTTCTAACCGATGAAACCAAGCATGCCGAATGCCTTCTTCACCATTCTGTCCACCTGTGACTCCACTTTCAAGGAGCTATGAACATGTACCCCTCGATCTCTTTGTTCTATAACGCTCCCCAAAGTCCTACCATTAACTGAATAAGTCCTGCCCTGGTTCAATCTACCAAAATGCATCACCTCGCATTTGTCTAAATTAAACTCCATCTGCCATTCGTTCAGCCCACTGGCCCAATTGATCAAGATCCCGTTGCAATTGGAGATAACTTTCTTCACTGTCCACTATGCCACCAATCTTGGTGTCATCTGCAAACTTACTAGTCGTGCCCCCTATATTCTCATCCAAATCATTACTATAAATGACAAATAACAGTGGGCCCAGCACTGAGGCACATCGCTGGTCACAGGCCTCCAGTTTGAAAAACAACTCTCTACAACCACCCTCTGGCTTCTGTCAAGAAGCCAATTTTGTATCCATTTAGATACCTCACCCTGGATCCCGTGAGATTTAACTTTATGCAACAACCTATCATGCGGTACCTTGTCAAAGGCCTTGCTAAAGTCCATGTAGACAACATCAACTGCACTGCCCTCATCTACCTTCTTGGTTACCCCTTCAAAAAACTCTTTGAAGCTCTTCGGATTCTCCTTTACCTTATCTGTCAAAACAATCTCGTGTCCCCTTTTTGCCCTCCTGATTTCTATCTTAACTCTACTCCTATACCCGCTATACTCTTCAAGGGATTCACTTGATCCCAGCTGCCTATGCATGTTATGTGCCTCCTTCTTCTTCTTGACCAGGGCCTCAATATCCCGAGTCATGCAGTGTTCCCTACTTCTACCAGCCTTGCCCTTCACTCTAAGAGGAATGTGTTTACCCTGAACCCTGCTTAACACACTTTTGAAAGGCTCACACTTACCAGACGTCCCTTTGCCTTCCCACAGACTCCCCCAATTAATTTTTGAAAGTTCCTGCCTGATACCATCAAAATTGGCCTTGCCCCAATTTAGAATTTTAACTTTTGGGCCAGACCTATCATCCTCCATGGCTATCTTAAAACTAATAGAATTATGGTCACTGCTCCCAAAGTGATCCTTCACTAACACTTCTGTCACCTGCCCTTTCTTATTTCCCAAGAGGAGGTCAGGTTTTGTCCCCTCTCTAGTTGGGCCATCCACATACTGAATGAGAAATTCCTCCTGAATACACTCAACAAATTTCTCTCCATCCAACCCTCTAATACTATGGTTGTCCCAGTCAATGTTGGGAAAGTTAAAATCTCCAACTATTACCACCCTATTTTTCTTGGAGCTATCTGTAATCTCCTTACATATTTGCTCCTCAATTTCCCACCGACTATTTGGGGACCTATGGTACAACCCGATCAAAGTGATTTTCCCCTTCTTATTTCTCAGTTCTACCCATATAGACTCACTGGCCGAACCGAACTTAACCGAAAGCTCATCTTTCTCTACATCTTATCTGTGTCTGCAACACTATATCGGCACCCTCTTCTTTCCTGCTCCACTATGTACTGTACGAACGGTATATTTTGCCCTTATAGCGCTCAAGAAATAATATTTTTCACTGTATCCCAATACAGGTGACAATAATAAATCAAATCAAATCAAATCAAACCAGTAAAATGCTGCCTCGATGTCAAGCACAGTTAACGTCACCTCACCGAGCATACAAACATACAAACAAGGAGTAGGAGTAAGCCATTTGGCCCCTCCTGCCTGCTTCGTCATTTAGCAAGTTCATGGCTTATCGGATAATAACCATGGTAGCCATGTGCAAATCAAATGGTAATCTAGTAAGTGTATATATAATCCAACTGTATGCTCTATCATTCAACAATAACAAATAGGGAAGTTCTTCCCTGTACCTGGGTCAATATTTATCCCTCAACTAACATCATTAAAAAGAGATTTGTTGGTCATTATCTCATTGTAGTTGGTGAGACCTTGTGTACAAAATGATTACAGCTTTCCTTACATTACAACATTGGTCACTCTTCAAAACTACTTAGTTGACTGTAAATAGCTATGGCCCATTCTAAGACTGTGAAAGGTGCAATCTAAATGCAAATCCTTTCTTTAGTTACCTTTTTTAAGTCAGATAAATCTTTCATAGGCCTTTAGCTTCTTGAAGTTTTAAGTGTGATTATGTACCTGTTTCAGTTGTTGAGCAGTTAGGGGTTGTGGAAAGTCAATGTCAGAGGAAATCGTTCATGGTCCTTTGAAGGAAATGGGCTGTGGACAAATCCACTTCCATATACTTTTTGAAATGTTTATTTATATTAAAGGCTGAATTTCACCATCAAAGCAGGAAAATGAGAGCCGGGTTTGTTTTCAGATCAGAAACCAACCTCCAAATGGAGAGTGGGGGTGGGATGTGGTGTGGGTTGGGGAGGACTGATTAACATTTAGATTTTCATGTGGGTGAGTCCTTAAAATGGCATGGAGATGCGTTTCCTGTTCAATTGAGCGAGGCAGACCAGCTGGAGGGCCAATCCGAGGCTGTAATGTAGTGGAAGGAGTGGCGGCCACCAAGTAGAATAACGGCAAAATTATTTATTAACTATGATAACTATTGACCATGAGTGAAAATTATGCTACTGAATGGTAGGCTTCTGCAGAAAATTATGCTACTGAATGGTAGGCTTCTGCAGAAAATGCAGATGTATGGGATTGGGGGTGATCTAGGAAATTGGATCAGGAATTGGCTAGCGGATAGGAAACAGAGGGTGGTGGTTGATAGTAAATATTCATCATGGAGTGCGGTTACAAGTGGTGTACCTCAGGGATCTGTTTTGGGGCCACTGCTGTTTGTAATATTTATTAAGGATCTGGATGAGGGTATAGTTGGGTGGATTAGCAAATTTGCTGATGACACCAAAGTCGGTGGTGTGGTAGACAGTGAGGAAGGGTGTCGTAGTTTGCAGGAAGACTTAGACAGGTTGCAAAGTTGGGCCGAGAGGTGGCGGATGGAGTTTAATGCGGAGAAGTGTGAGGTAATTCACTTTGGTAGGAATAACAGATGTGTTGAGTATAGGGCTAACGGGAGGACTTTGAATAGTGTGGAGGAGCAGAGGGATCTAGGTGTATGTGTGCATAGATCCCTGAAAGTTGGGAATCAAGTAGATAAGGTTGTTAAGAAGGCATATGGTGTCTTGGCGTTTATTGGTAGGGGGATTGAATTTAGGAGTCGTAGCGTTATGTTGCAACTGTACACAACTCTGGTGCGGCCGCACTTGGAGTACTGTGTGCAGTTCTGGTCCCCACATTACAGGAAGGATGTGGAGGCTTTGGAGAGGGTGCAGAGGAGGTTTACCAGGATGTTGCCTGGTATGGAGGGGAGATCCTATGAGGAGAGGCTGAGGGATTTGGGATTGTTTTCGCTGGAAAGGCGGCGGCTAAGAGGGGATCTTATTGAAACATATAAGATGATTAGAGGTTTAGATAGGGTGGATAGTGATAGCCTTTTTCCTCTGATGGAGAAATCCAGCACGAGGGGGCATGGCTTTAAATTGAGGGGGGGTAGTTATAGAACCGATGTCAGGGGTAGGTTCTTTACCCAGAGGGTGGTGAGGGATTGGAATGCCCTGCCAGCATCAGTAGTAAATGCGCCTAGTTTGGGGGCGTTTAAGAGATCCGTAGATAGGTTCATGGACGAAAAGAAATTGGTTTAGGTTGGAGGGTCACAGTTTTTTTTTAACTGGTCGGTGCAACATCGTGGGCCGAAGGGCCTGTTCTGCGCTGTAATGTTCTATGTTCTATGTTCTATGTTCTATGAATGATTTGACTCCAAATCCCAGACTGCCTGGGAGAGCCCACAAACAGCCCCAGGATTCGCTCGCTTTGGTCCGATTGTCTGAACGGATCTCATGACCCTCGGAAAACTCACCCCTTAAAGAGGCTCGCTACTGCAAAGGCCTTCCAATTTCAGATATGGACTGAGCTGCACCTCTGACTAGGCAAGCAAGGAGGCTCTATAGGCCTGTAAGTAACGCTGGCACCATGCGGGGAATCGGGAGGAAAATCTCAACTGACCTCCTGAAATTATCTTGAAAAAGGTTCTTAATGAGCTAAATTCCTTGACTGCCTCATGGACCAGGAGACTTCAGTTGGGGAGAAAGGAAGTCATTTCACAATTGGCAATATGGAAGGTTATATCTTCTATATGGACTGCACAAACTAAAACTGTGGCTGGTTAGGAGATGCACATTTGTAATTTGCATCTCTGTAAATAAATGCTCCTAAAATATGTAGAGATAGACTCTATCCTTCACCAATAGACTTTTGTGATCGGACAGCCATGACATACATTTGACTCCATTTACATTAACTTGCTAGAGTGCGTGCAGTGCAATTCTGCTCAGTGTCAGCTGCTGGTTCAACTGAAGAGGAACTCACAGGCAACATTTAATCTGTTGCTGTGAGGACAGCAGTATTGTTCTGGGATTCATGACCACTCCTAAAATGGACTAGACATTCCTACCATGTGGATATTCACCATTATCAAGCAAGCTAAGGGTAGCATTGCCATAACCCCGGATGACCATAGGCTGCTCTCCCCTTTGACGGGGAGTGCTGACTGGTGGTGATTTAACCTGGGGATCATCACACCTCAGGCGAGTGGCAAGGTCAAAAAAGTGGGTGGGGGGGTGGGATTTCATGTATAATCTCAGCTAGTGAACCTGCATTGTTGGCATCACTGTATTACAAACCAGCCATCCAGCCAACTGAGCTAAACCGATTATCAAGCAGCCAGTGACTGGGTCCATCAGCCATTTGAAGTCTACACCAAGTACAATTCTACCCCAAGTATGTGTAGGCTTGTGTGGACAAACTGAATCTCCAGTTGTTAGTTCCTGGAGAACTAGAAGGCCTTTTGACCACATTGTTAACATTTACAGCATCTGATATCTATTCATGAGACACTTTGCACCATAGCACTTCTTAACATTTTCCACCTTTAGTCAAAATACCCCCAATGGTTCTTCAGTCTTTAACTGCAATATTTAATGGATTAACCAGAATGATGAGAGTCAATTAGTGCTTTGTATTGTTGCCAATTCAGTTTTAGTTTCCAAATTTATATACATTGTATTTATCAGACCAGATAAACCATCCAACTTTTCATCAGGAAACAATTCTCATTCCAGCTTCTTTCTTGTGCTCTCTCCTTATCCAGGACTTAATTGTTGCAAATTAAACACCAGTCCTAGAAAGATGACAATAAAAGCTTATCATTCAAGAAATTTTCAAAGAAAATACAGGAGACCAGAAACAAATCCTCCAGCAACTGTACTAGTTTGTATAGTAACTTTGAAAAATAACTAAAATACAGCTCAAATTTATTCTGCAGTGATTATCCAGTCTGATAAATACAATATATGTAAATTCTGCAGTGATTAATTGACATTTGATCACATTGACACTGTCAAGGAAAATCAAATTAGACCAAAATGACTGTGGACCCTTAGTACAATTATGCACTTCACTGTCCTTGCCCCTGCTACTTTAGTCCCCATATGACCCACTCCCAAGGCTCAAATATTCTCCACATCAAATATTAGGCACAGGCATCCCACATCCACAGAGATGCCTGTGCTGCTCAGTGCGGGAAGAAAAGTTCACACTACCTGCACGCATCGACATCCTAGCTGTTTGGGGGATCAGCACACAATGAGTGAGGGATACCATGGGATTCTTCTGCTGAGCACGGCATAAATTGTGTAAGTGGGCCTAAGACAAAGATAGTTTCTTAAGATTAAGTAGCTGATGGAATGTGTGAAATTCACTCATCTATGTCATGACAGTCTGGGTTTGCTGACATGATGTGGAGATGCCGGCGTAGGACTGGGGTAAACACAGTAAGAGTTTTAACAACACCAGGTTAAAGTCCAACAGGTTTATTTGGTAGCAAATGCCATTAGATTTCGGAGCGCTGCTGTATTGCCGATAGCCAAGTTCCGCACACATGAGGACGGCCTAAACCGGGATCTTGGGTTTATGTCACGCTATCAGTAACCCCCACAGCTTGCCTCCTGGACTTGCAGAATCTCACTGGCTGTCCTGTCTGGAGACAATACACATCTCTTTAACCTGTGCTTAATGCTCCCTCCACTCACATTGTCTGTATCTTTAAGACCTGGTTGGCTTTAGAGATTCGCATTCTAATCAGTATTCTGTAACTTGATTTTGTGTCTCTGTATGCCCTGTTTGAGAGCAGATATCCACTCCATCTGACGAAGGAGCAGCGCTCAGAAAGCTAATGGCATTTGCTACCAAATAAACCTGTTGGACTTTAACCTGGTGTTGTTAAAATTCTTACTTTGCTGATATGGTCACTTGTACATAAAAGGCTAATGAATAATTTGTGAGGTTTGTATAACCAGAAAATTCAAGTGGGCCGTATAAACATGATAACAGAATCATTAGAGAAGATTGAGAAGTGACAAGTGCTTTGTTGTTTCAATGCTATGCTGATGTTATTTTATGCATATTTTAAGTACAAACTTTCAGTGGGAATATGCATGGAAGGCAGAGATCAAAGGTAGTATGTTCATACATAGATTGCCTGTGGTGTCCCTCAGTACACATATTGCAATGTGTAATATGAGCGTAATAAAGATCGGATCTTGCATTGATATTGTAGACCGAGTGGTCATGTGATGATGTGATGACATTACTTAAAAGGTCACATGAGGAAAGCACGGGGGTTCTTCCAGGGCATGGGCAGACTACAGGCTTGTAATAGTTGCTCAGTGAGTGAATAAAATATTGTTGGTTGTAACACTTTGGTCATCAGTCTTTGGGAACCCAGCATTTCCTCAGTTATACTTGATCAATGTGTACTCCAGTTTTATAGCAGCGAGTTGCATTAGAACAAAAAATGTCCAACACCTAGTTGCCAGAAATTCTGAACAGAATCCTGAAATGTGGAAGCCTGTATTACTTATCAGACTAAAGATCACAAGAATAAAATACTTGATTACCTTTGATCCATCAGTTCAGTGTCCTGGTGATTATTTAGTCCTCAATCAACATCACAAAAACAGATTATTTGATCATGCCACACTGCTGTGCAGAAATTGGCTGCTCTGTTTCCTTCAATACAACAGTGACCACACTTCAAAATTCACTTCATTAGCTGTAAAATAAATTTGAGATGTCCTGTAGTCTTTTGTTTAATTCTTTTGGGCCTTCAGGATGTGCAGAATGGAATTGAATCCAGCTATCAGCAGACACTGAGTCCACAAGGTGTAATGGGGGAAGACTAGTATTATTGTTCAAATTCACTTGGGCTACCCAGGTCACTACATGAATAAATGTCTTCCCCCAACCGTCCGCAAGTAAAATTTCTGCCTCTGCTGAGTTATCCTTCATTTATGACATTTGTGTTTTATGAATCATCTTTCTTTGTTTTGTTGAATAACAAAGAAGCAACTTCGATTTTCTGAAAAGTAACAATATTAATCTGCACATATTGTGTTGTTAATGCAGGGGGAAAAAATAACTTTAAGTTTAACTTTTATTTATTAGTGTTACAAGTAGGCTTACATCAACACTGCAATGAAAATTGCTGTGAAAATCCCCTAGTTGCCACACTCCAGCACCTGTTTGGGTACTGAGGGAGAATTTAGCATAGCCAATATACCTAACCAGCACATCTTTTGGAACATGGAAAGAAACTGGAGCATCCAGAGGAAACCTATACAGAAATAGGGAGAACATGCAAACTCCACATAGACAGTGAACCAAGCCAGAATTGAACCCAGATCCTTGGCACTGTGAGGCAGCAGTGTTAACCACTATGTCATCACGTCAAATCATGATTTTAAAGAGTGATAAGATTAGTTAACTGAAAAGATGCTTAATACAGATTGCAAAGAAGGAGAGGGAGGTGGCAATGCAGAGGGTTTTAAAAAAACGGAATTCCAGGTTTGGGCACAGCTGAATGCATAGCAAGCACTGGTGGGACAAAAGAAGGGAAAAATCGAAAAGATGCCAGAATCAGTGGACAGGAGCTCAAGAGAAGTGATTCTCGCTCTGTTATTTAATACATTAGTTAAAAAAGGCAGATTCACCACTGACTGCTTTAGTTACTTCAATTTGTTTTATTGTGAATACAAAGACCATATGGCTCAACTTTGCTCTATGGCTGACAGGCTCTCTGACAGGCGAAAATAGCAGAGATGGATGAAAATTGTGCCTCCAAACATAGCTATTCGCATCTCCACTGGGGAGAGTTGCTTTTCACACATGTATGGTTTACAGAAGTGGCTGACCATTTAAATCATCAGTTGCCTCCACTAAAGTGGGATTTTGGTAGACCACCAGTGGGAAACCTGAAGTGTGCAGCTTACATCTGGTAAGAACAGGCCTGAACTTTGTGAATTTATTTGGATAGCTAGGGTACCTCCTTTGGAATGGTAAGGCAGCACTTTTGATCTGGTTCCAGAACACCTTTGGTGAATGTTAGGTGGTTTTTGGGATTGGTTAGGTGCCCTTTGGAATTGTTAAACATAGGCATAGATGTGTGTAAAATGTACATAAGCTCATTACTGTCAAGCTCAGTAGAACTTTCAACTAACCTGTCAAAATCAACTGTCAAAACTGTCTGAAACATCTGTCAAAGGGAGTTGTCAAGCTATTTAAAAGTCCTGCCCTTTAAAACATTGGGAAGAAAATCTGCTATGTTAAATAAACGATTGCTTGCTATTTCACTCTGCCTAGTAATATAATACTGAAAGTTTCTATTGTTAGATTAATGTTACACAACTGATTTCACAAGCACCTGTAATCACAGTAGGGTGCCTGCTATTTCAGTTGATTGGCAGCTACAAGTGGTTATGGATTCTTAGATGTGGGACTTTGAATTCCAATGCTTGTTGTTATCAGGGATTATAACTTGAATGTAATATATGTTTTAGGCTTTATTTAGTTGAAGGAATGTAAATGTATTAAATGGGTTTTTATGAATTACAGTGTTTTTTTTCAATGTTGTGAAGTCTGCAATAGACAATAGAATTTTATTTTATAGAAATTTATTTTCTCTCATCTCTGTAAGAGTCCTGAGGTCTGCCCATGTAGATACTAGGTGAGTTGTGGTGCCATGGTAGGTGTAAGGACAAAGGGGGTATGGGTTGGCATGAGTTGGTACTAAATTGGCACCAAGTTGGCACCAGGGTTATAAAACATCGTGGAGGTGGGTGGAGGGGCACAGCTTGGCATGGAAGGTATGAGTGATAATGTGAGGTAGGTGAGGGGCATAGATTGGCATGGAGGGTTTAAGGGATTATGGGTTGGGTGGGGCATAAATTGGCATGGTTTGGCATGAATGTGCTATGCAGAGTGTGTGGGCATGTAGTGAGGGTTGGAGGAATGTTTCATATTTTCACATCCCAATTTCCCTGGACTCATAATCCAGATGCCCAGTCAAATGCTGTGCGGACATGGGTGCTGGTGGAAATTAAATTCAATTAACTAATAAATCTGGAATTGAAAGCTAGTCTCAGTAATGGGAACCATAAAACTATCAGTGATTGTTTTAAAAATGCATCGTTCAAATCTGCCATACTTATCTGGTCTGACCTACATGTAACTTCAGACCCACATAATTTGGTTGACACTTAACTGCCCTCTTAAATAACCTGGCAAGGCAATTAGAGATGGACAACAAATGCTGGCTTTGCCAGCGATACCCATATCCCATGAACACATTTTTTAAAATATACCCGAGTCCCAAAGCAGGCCTTTTGCCTTGCCCATCTCCAGACCTGCCATCCTCCTCAGCTCTTCCCAGGTCACCTACCCTGATTTCTAACCCAGCCCATGCCACCAACACCACCCCTATCCCAGACCAAAAATTCAATGTCCGGACAGCCATTTGTATAGGCTGGGTTTGTGGAACCAGGAATTCTCCTGTCTGTGCATGCAACTCAGGGACAAATATCTGGGCCATGTGTTAGACTTTCCAGTCCACTGATATCACTCCAGTCTCCTATGATTCCTATAAAGTCTGTCAGTGCTTCACAAATCCCTTCCCTAGTCCCTCTCCATACTCTGGTATAAATGCCATCAATACGCATTTATTTGTTTGTGTCTCTAGCTTCTCTAGGTCTTCTATCTCCCTTTGCTCATGTTATTTTTGTTTTGGAATAAAATGTTGTTCTTGTTTTCCCCTGCAAATAGTTGAAGGAAAAGTCATTTAGAATATTTCATTTTGTGTTCAAGTCAATTTGCATCTTCGAGCATTTTACCTCTTCTTTGACTAAAATAATTACAGCTAATTGCTGTAATATGGAAATAATGTTTGACTACTATATTTCGCCTCTGATGGTACCTTTCCCTCAGTTCCTTTTTGCTCTGTGATCATCCTTTGAACATGTTTCTGTGTGTTATATCATTCATCCCTTTTGAACCTCTCCATTTTTGTTCCTACAGATTGTGTAGGGGTTACTTTTGCTTCTCATTTAGTTTGTTTGCTAATCCATTTTATGTTCAAATTCTTTTATTTTGAACTCGATGAGTGGTAATATGGGTTACATGCCAGGTAACGCAACCTTCTCCTGTCTCAGCAATATACACTAGTTCCAACCTCAGGAGTGCAGCTCAACTTCACCCACATGATTTTTTAAACAACCTCCAGGTGGGCAAGGCAAAATGGGCCAAATCCATTCGGAACTGAATCGAGATTACTTCAGTCAATGTCGTTTTCAGCCTATTTGTCTGAGTTGGATCCAAGCTTGCATTCCAAATGCAAATACTGAACCAGTGAGCCATCTCTTTTTAATATTCTTAAACCTTGCCCCGAACCAATTTGCTTTATACATCTTAGATTTCAAGAGAAGAAATAAATAATGGAAAATTCACATTTGGCAATTATTCATTCTTGTAGTCGAAGAAATTTCACAATATTTATGAAGTCCAAATTTAAAAAATATGGAGAACTTCACTCTCTTTATATCACAGGTGTTGACAGGGGGAAATAAAAACAAGAATCATTCTCATGGTTGTTCGCCAATGGTTATTATAGTCTATTATTTCAAGGAGGCAGCAATTCTTTATGCTTGTTGGTTATTTGAAAGATCATACATGTTCTTTTGCACACATCTTGCCAGCTGACAATTCATCATTCTGTAAACTGCTGTGTTTCAGAACTGCAGTTACAAGATGCACTGTTCTCTCAAGTGGGTCTCTAAAAGAGTTAGGGTCTTTATCTTGGTTTCTACCATCTTAAGGTGTTGTTATGTGCGGACTTGTCAAGCGCATCTGCCTTCTGATGTCTGCCAGAGATTAATCTGATATGTGCAGAGTGGGTGAGTCTGCACCTGTTACATTTCCTAGCTTAGCAGTAATTGTCTTAATTTTTTTTTTGCAAACATTTTTTGCAGTTGGTGTAAGATTCAGCACAACATTTAGAACGAGCAAATGAAATTACAAAAACCTGCTGATGTGAGATGCTTTTATTAATATCAAAGGCACTCCTATTCCAATATCATATGCAAATAACTGGATGGGGAGGATGGAAAGCTAACAAGGGCCTTAGCACAAATCAGGTTATTACTCTGCCATTATACGGCATTAAAATAATTGTATTATCAGTTATGAGTTTGTCTGACTCAAACCATATTATCTTCCGACACACAGCACAACACAAGTTGGCAAATACACAAGTGTGGAAGATTGCTGCTTGGAGTAGTACCAGGACTCTGTTCGACATGCTCTACAGGAGTAAAGAGAAATTACTTTTCAAAGTAGACTTTCATCTAGTGAAATTTTGAAGGCGTGCAAATTTGAGAGAAGGATCAAGAATTATTCAGAGGTTGCTAAGAATGTTTAGCTCACTGACCCAACCTATTTTTCAAAAGGCATGAGAAGATTTTGCAGCCCCTTCTGACGAGCAACTATTGGTATTGTTCTTACACACTTTCAGAATCGTAGAATCCCTACAGTGCAGAAGGAGGCCATTTGGCCCATTGAGTCTGTACCGACCACAAACCACCCAGGCTCTATCCCCGTAACCCCACACATTTACCCTGCTAATCCCCTGAAGCTAGGGTCAATTTAGCATGGGCAATCAACCTAATGTTGCTGCGCCTGCCGCACAGTCTGTTTTAACCCTTATACGGTGGACATAGAGTTGCGAATGGACCTCTTGTTAATGCAACAATATTTATTTACACACAATTAATAATCACCCTTCCAATCAACAATAAGTTATCTTATAGAATACCAAAGTTCAAGTCCAATACTAGACCTTGACTTAACTTTTGCGTGACAGGCAGGTACCCAGGCAGATATTGGCCTTTTTCAGCGAGTTGGTCTCTGTAGTCTTCTGCGTAGTCTGGTCCTTTGGTCTAGTCTGATACTCTGGCTCTGGTCTTCCTTCCTTCTTGGATCGGGTGGCTCTCCTCGTGCTGGTCGTTGCTGGTGGTGGTCACTGTTGTTGTCATTCATTGGGGAAGAGGGAGAGAGAGGGAGATTCTTCCATTGCGCAGCACCCTTTATACCTCATTGGTTTTCGTGCCCTTTTGGCCTTTGCCAATCAGTCGATCAGGATTTGATCATTCTAATCGCTAAGGTCCAATCAGGTACTGCCACACCAATCTCTGGCTGTGTACGCAATGGCCATGCCTGTAGGTGCTGGAGGCTTCCTCCCAAATAAGAGGTTGAGGCCCCCCTATATCTGGTAAACAACCCAGTTTTACCAGAAAGTGTCCTTTGTCCTGGTAACTTTGGGTGTTTCTTACCCGTAAATAGGTGTTCCATCTGTTCGTCACTAATCCAAGACGGAACCTGTCCACTGCGTACCTGCTCTAGGTTTTCTATCATCCACTGTCCATATGCACTACATAAAGTCCGGTTCTGTTGTCGGTCATCATCCTCCAATTTTTCCCTAATAATTTGATTGATTGTATTGGCGTGTCCTTCTAATACAGCTACCATGTGGCTGCTGGCTGCATTCCCAGTCAGTTCCCCTTCAGCATCTTGCTGATTGTCCTCATTAATGGAAATTAGTATCTGTTTAACCTGTAGGGTCAGAATCCTCAGTTTATTGTCCAGGTCGGCGAAATCCAGGGGCGGCACGGTAGCACAGTGGTTAGCACTGCTGCTTCACAGCTCCAGGATCCCGGGTTCGATTCCCGGCTCGGGTCACTGTCTGTGTGGAGTTTGCACATTCTCCTCGTGTCTGCGTGGGTTTCCTCCGGGTGCTCCGGTTTCCTCCCACAGTCCAAAGATGTGCGGGTTAGGTTGATTGGCCAGGTTAAAAATTGTCCCTTAGAGTCCTGGGATGCGTAGGTTAGAGGGATTAGTGGGTAAAGTATGTGGGGGTAGGGCCTGGGTGGGATTGTGGTCGGTGCAGACTCGATGGGCCGAATGGCCTCCTTCTGCACTGTAGGGTTTCTATGTTTCTATGTTTCTATGTAAATCAAGGGCATCGATGGTTGCTACCCCTGTCCCGTATGCTGTGGCCATGTCATTATCTAACGCTCCCTTGGATCTTTCCTGTCTTTCATCCCTTCCTATCTTCCGTCCTAATAGTCTGTGAGCCAGGTGGAGGCATAATCGCTCACATTGGGAAGAGCACCGTTCTGGCAGTTGGGTCCCAGCTATATCCATCACCACAGGTACCAAATCATGGTGGATGTTGTCATACAGGGTTTTCCCTGCGTGTTTCAGTATCAATCCGTTCTGTGGTCCGGGGGTGGCTTCAGGACAAATCGAGTGGGATGGTTTTGGGGTTGGCTTCAGCCCATTTCTTATTTCAGACAAGGCAAAGTTCCCCTCTAACAGTGTCCCGGGGCACCGCTGCCCGAGCTCTAATCCTTTTTCTGGGCTGTTGGCCAGACATCCAATTTTGGGGCACCCATTATTTGAAAATCCCCACCAATCAGGTGACACTCAGATAACTTTCAGTTGAACTGCCATTTGGTTTTTTGTATATCAACCGCTGACTGTTACACACAATCATTATACTCTTATCGGGATGCACCCATAACACACCATCCTCACATTCCCCCGCGTCAGGTGGGGAAAACCATAAATAGCCAGGATACAAAAAGTTCATCTTGCTTGGGGTGTCCTGCGTGCTTATCCTGATGATGAATTCAATGAGGTAGATCCTAAGTTGCATCTTTTGTCATCGTCCGTTGTTGTCCTGAGAAGATCAATGTAATTTCTGCTGTCATCACGTCTAATATTTGATGTATATACATGTATTTACTGTCCATGCACCCCCATTCCCCTGTTTCTTTTTAACACTATTGACAGTGGTGTGGTCAGGAGAACACGGGTGTATCGATTCTCATTTGCGTTGTTGTTTTTTTGTTCAATTGCGAACCACTTTTGGTCAGATCGATAAATGTACGAGTCTTGGAGTGGTCAGAAAAGAGCTTGTTTAAACTGGCCAGCAAAATCAGGGGCGGCCTGTTTTATTTTAGCAGTAGTCACCATTGGCCCTAGGGATTCGAATAGCACTGGAGTCAGCCTGTCATGACCTGAAGAGGTTGGCATCGGTACGTCCTGCGGGACATGGGTTAGATATTCCATTCCATGAGTGCCTTGGGGTTCGAAGGCAGAACAAATTTAAAATTTAGCACAAGTGTCTCTATGATTTTAAACTGCAGCACAGTTGCCTGAACGATTTTAAAATTTAGCACAGGTGCCTTGATAATTTGAAACTTTAGCACAGTCACCTCAATGATTTTAAAATTTAGTACTGTTGCCTTGAAGTTCTGTCTTAACTGAAGAAAGGTGACCAAAGGGCATGGTGTCGGACTGTGTAGGTAACCCGGTTAATCGTGTTAGCATTATACAGACGGCATGGGGGTAAATTGGTTGCATTTAACTGTGGACATTTTACTGTTGGTCGGTCACGGTGGACCTGCAGGTTGAGGGATTCATAAGTGGGTGTTTCCATCAGAGATTCTTGTACCTTGCATTGGTCTGCATTGTACGCTGAATTTCTTCATTTATAGGAGCTTAGATTTCGCCATTCAGCATTTCCGTTAACAAATTGCCCAACAGAGACTCATCCTCTGAAACATTTGTCTCATGGGGCTCCATCATTACATCCTCACCTGGCTTCCATACCTGTGTCTGTTCGTTGGACTGCACTGTGGGGTCTGTGTTCGGGTCGGGGTTCGGGGGTCCTTTATCTTCATTTCCCATTCCAATCAATCTATATGTCTGGTCCCTTACCCAGGTGGGGGATGCAGCATCGGGTCTACCCACCAGAATAACCCGGTGTTGTTTAGTCAGGGCCTCACTGTTGGGTCTGGGGCTAGTAAGGCTTATGTTTATAGGGGAATCTATAATGCTGCGAGGGTCGATATCTAGCGAGTCACACCAGTCCTCTAGGGTGCTCAAGTCTCCTTTTATGTCCGGGTCGATCAGTACCCCTTGGGGCACTTCAGGTGTGGAAGAGGCTTTTGGCTGTAGCGTGATAGAGGTAAGGATCTGGTTTGAATCTGAAAGTGGATGAGAAGGTGTCTGGGGAAATACGTTTACTGGGTGAAACCGTTCCAGTCACCTAGTGTCATCCTCCCCTATGTCTAATGTGAGATGGTGGAAGTGATTATTCTGAGTCCTGTTAGCTTTTAGTTGATTGACGTGGAACAAACTAGTTTTCCCATTGGCGATCAGGACCTTGTACACTGAGGGGCTTATTTAGTCGGTGATGGTGTGTGGGCCTGCATATCTCGGGGACAAGAAAGAACTGGGATTGTAGAGGGAAATCATTACCTTCTGGCCAACCGTATATTCTACTGGGTGCATTCTTGTGTCAAAATATGCCTTGCTCTGTTTATTTTTAACTCCTAATCGGACAGCCGCAGCTAACTGGGTTGCTTTAATGTTTTCGGTTATCTGCCGGACAGCTTTCTCGTGGGTGAGCGCTGTGATAGCAGGCTCAGTTAAGTCAAACCCCAATAAATATTCAGCTCCCCTCATAGGTCGGCCAGTCATTAATGTGTGGGGGGTGAACCCAGTAGAGCTGGAAATGGTGTTACGTACCATCATGAGGGTAAAGGGAAACACAGTATCCTATGTCGTGTTGTTTTGCTGCACAGTTTTCCTAATGATCCCTTTTAGCGTTCGGTTCATGCACTGTACGATTCCACTGGATTGTGGATGGTAGGCAATGTGGAATTTCTGCTTGATGCCAAACATAGGCTTAACGTTCTGCATCACCCGCCTGGTGAAATGTGCCCCTTGGTTGGACTCTATGCTGCGGGGCAGACTCCATCGTGTGAACACCTGCTGGGCTAATATTTTCACGGTGGCCTTAGCTGTGTTGGATCTAGTGGGGAATGCCTCCACCCATTTGGTGAAAGTGTCTATTATTACCAGGACGTATTTAAATCCATTCCTGCGTGGCAGTAATGGGCCAATATAATCAGTTTGGAGCTTTGTCCAGGGGCCTTCTACTGGGCATGTGTGCCTTTGCTCTGCTATCCTGGCATACCTATCGGGGTTGTTTGGAGGGCAAATTAAACAATTTTCGATATAATGGGTGACATCATCGTGTAGTTCGGTCCACCAACATAATTCTTTCAACCACTCAGTTGTTGTCTCTATGCCCTGATGTCCATGTCCGTTGTGGTATTGGTAGATGAGCTGATTTCTATCTTGGAAAGAGACTACATACATGCCTGCCTTTAATATTAAACCATCCTGAATTTGTATTTTGTCCTTCCATTTCTCATATGAAGCTGGATAGACTCCTTCTAAGATTTGTTTTAGGGAATTCTCAGCACGTTGCGCCTGGACCAGGTCGGCTATATTAGTTTGGCAGATGGCCACAGCATTTACTTGCTCTCCTGTGGATGGCTGCCAAAATTGTCCCGTACGGGCACCTACTTTGGCCAATGCATCTGCCTTACAATTGCCCGGCGGGGAGGTCCTGTGGTGGCTTCTAACTTTAATAATTCTATATGTGCGCCCTTCGGTGGCCTGCAGAATATATTTTAATAAGGGGCCTGATGGTAGGGGCTTTCTGTCCGCAAAGACGAATCCTCTGGCTTCCCATAATGGTAGGAACTCAGTCAGGCTGTTGCACACGTACATACTATCGGAGTGTATGTTGGCGGGAGTTGGAAATAGGTCTGGGTGACTCACTACGTATGCGACTGCTGCTAGTTCGGCAGCTTGAGCACTCAAATGGCTGGGTAGTTTGAGAGCGAGTTCTATTAGCGACTGTCCCTGTTGATTTTCCATATAAATGCCACACCCTATGATCCTGGTCCCATCCTCTATGGTGGATGAACCATCGACATGAATTTTTATGGCTGAGTCTGTCCGTTGGGTAGCTGTCTGTTTTGTCCCTAACCGTGCCTCCTGTTGTTTCAGGACAAATGGACCTGTGATGTCCTTTGTGGCTATAACCTGATACTCATGTGAATCTCCCCCATAACTTAAATTATCTGCCAAGAACGTGGGCACTTTGATTTGCTTTACGGTGATGTCCCTACCCTGTAGTAATGTCCAATGGACAGTGCGGACCTGGCTTACCGAGCCGTCTTTAAGGCGGCTGTCCAGCAGAAGCTGTGTTGGGGTGTGTTCGGTGAAAACTGTTATTGGGTTTAGTCCGGTAATATATGCAAAATGCTGCACAGCCCAAAATACTGCGAGCAGGTGCCGTTCACACCCGGAGAAGCCCTGCTTGACTGGGTCTATACTCGTGAGGCATAGGCTACTGGGCCTGGTCTACCGTGTCGTTCCTGTAATAATACTGTTGAAAGTCTGTGGTCGGTGGCTGCAACTTCTAAGCCATAAGGTGAATCTGGGTCGGGGACTAATAAGGCTGGCGCTGTGGTGAGGACGTGCTTTAAATCGGTTACTGCAGCTGTGCGCTGCACAGTCCATTTCCAGGTTGCGTTTTCCTTTAACAATTTGGACAGTGGGGCTGCTTTGGTGGTGAAGGCATTTATATGGTTCCGACGGTACCCTACTAGACCTAGGAAAGATCGGAAGACACTCACATCTGGAGTCTATCCTTTTCTGTTCGATCTCCCTCTTCCCATGGGTAATCACTGTACCTAGGTATATGACCTTGGGTTGCGAAATGTGGGACGAGTGGAGCAGTGCGAGCAATTCATCTAACAATGTTACATGCTCCTCTTTGGTGTTAGTCTGTAACAATAAGTCATCTACATATTGGACCAGGCACTCAGGTCGGGAAAACTTTCCTAGTCCGGTAACTAATCATCTGTGGAAGATGGATGGGGAATTATGGAAACCTTGCGGTAGGCAAGTCCAAGTGTATTGCTGTCCCTGGAAGGTAAAGGCGAACTTGTATTGGCAGGCCCTATTTAAAGGGATGGACCAGAAACCATTACTGATATCCAGTACCATGAAAAACTTTGCCTAGACTCCCTGTCTCATCATGGTGACGAGGCTTGTAGCTATGATGGGGGGCCACGAGTGGGGTAACCTTATTTAATTCTCAATAATCAATCGTTAACTTCCATGATCCATCTGTTTTCCTTACAGGCCATGTCGGTGCATTGTTTGTGGATGCCACCCGTCTCAACACCCCCTCTGTAATAGACTATCAATTACTTTGGCCACCTCCCCCTCTGCCTGTCTGGGGAAACCGTATTATCTCTGTGGTTTCGGGTTCGGCCCTTCAATTAACACCTCCCCAGGTATCTGGCCACAATCATGTTTATGCTGCAAAAACACCCCATTGTTTCTTTGAAGCTCCTCCCTGATGGCCGGATCACTGCTAATTGTTAAGGGATCAAACCAGAATTCCCCTACTGTGCTAACCCTATTAGCATGTGTCCCGACTGGAATGATTGATGGTGCTCTGCTAATCGTAGCCATCTGCCAAATGCATCGATTAGCTGAATCAAATGAAAGATTACATTTATTTATGTAATTGGACCCAAGAATGTGTTCAGCGTTTGGGGGAAGGTCAACTAGCACCACCGGATGGTCACACACCACATTGCCTCGGCGGACCTGTACAGGGGCTGTAATATGTCTCTCCTGCATGTGTCCTGTGAATCCACTGAGTGTGATTGTACCCGTAGTTGGGCAAGGGATGTCTGTCTTCAATTTTGATATATACAGGGTAGTTCGGGAGCCTCCAGTATCCCAAAGGAATTCTACGAAGTGGCCTGTTACCTCACTGTTAACTTGGGGTCTCCCTATGCTATCCCACCTGGTGCTACAGACTCAGGCTGGAGAGGCCGGACACCATCAATCTAGGGTCCCATAGGCAGGGACCGTTGGATAGAGTGGTGGGTTAGTGCTCATGGTAGGCATGGGGTGACCGGGACCTTCTATCGGTGGTGGGCGGTGTTCTCTCTCGTATCTAGGAGCTGGCCTAACTGGTGGAGCCGGTGGTCCTGCTTTTCTAGGGGACCATGTATAGGGTGGTGGGGGTCTTCTACACTCTCTGGTGAAGTGTCCTGGCTGCCCGCAATTAAAAACATGCCCCTCTATCTCTCCCTGGGGCTGCTGTGTAAGGTGGAGCTGTACCTCTGGTGTTGGTGGTCCCCTCTACCTTTGTTCCTCCATACCGGGCTCTGATTAGCCCTCATCGGAAGCATTCTCGCCTCCCTTTCTGACCATGACATTGGGGCTCCCTGAATGTCCTGTTCCCAGACTCGAGCTAACCAACGGAGAACTCATGTTTCGTTGTGTGTGGTCTTTGCGGGGTCAAAATTAGTGTGGGCTTTCTTGCCTTCCTCTGTGGTGTGTGAGACTAATGTTCTAGCCCATTTGGATGAATCAGCTTCATTCAATCTAGCCCGATCTAATTCCCCATACACTCCTGTGAAATGGATCCATAAACGACCGGCAAAGGCAGTCGGATGTTCCCCTTTTCTCTGTCTACATTTATTTAACCCATCTACAGGATCCCCTTTATTAAACTCTACTGCAGTCAATATCGCTTCCTTGATCTCACTTAAGGCTCCATCCCCGACATTTTGAGGGGTTGGCAGGGCAGAGCGTACAGAATTGCTTAAGCACATGACTATTAACTTTATTTCTTCCATTTCATCTAGCCTGTGCATTATCTTTTGCTGCCTAGCCTCCTCAAAGAAACTGTGTGGGTCAAAGTTTGGGATTTTATTTGCGATTTCAGCCAATTGTGCCACCGTAAACGGGGTCGTGTATGTAACAGCTGGGCCCTGAGCCTCTCCTACCTGACGTTCAGTCGTCACTGGGGGCATTGGGACTGGAGGTGAACCTGGGGGCGCGGTGGGTATGACTTCCCCTGGGAAAGATGATGGTGGACCCCAATCCTCGGTTCGCGTAACGTACAGTTTAGCATTCTCTTTTAACTCTCCCCAATTACATTCTCTATCTCCTCTTCCTCTACTGTCCCGAAGGTACCCATAAATCCGTTTTGAACTGATAATAGGGATTCCAGCCGTGAAATTTCTCGCTGGCATTTGGAGTGGTCAGCGATTGCCTGTCTGTTCTTTACTGGCTTGATGTAGCGCTTTTATTGCCGCCAGCAGATCGGTGCGCTTAGCTTCCAATCCTGCTACTGCCCGCTCGGCTTCACCTTTGGCCAAGACAGTGCACTGGGCGTCTTGGTAGGCTCTTTCATACTGGGTCTGAAAATTGCCCAGATGTAACAAATTTGCCTGACTTGTTCTGTTTAATTTGTCTACCTCTCTGCTCTTTTCAGCTTTTATTTGTTCTATCCTCTCCTGCTGCTGTTCCTTTAGTTTCTTAAGCTTCTCCTCCTTTTCCTCTTTTAATTTTCTATTCTGTCCCTCCTTCTCCTCCTGTACCTGCTTTGATCCCTCCAGTTCCTTAGGAACTGTGTTTAATTCCTTTTCCGTTCCTAGCAGCTGTCCTGAGCAGCTCACAATGGCAGTCACTTTCTCACATTTGACTGGCCATTTTCCCTGAACTTTCCTCAGATCGTCCGAATACTTCTGTCCTAGGGAAGCCGGTCCCTCCTCAGTATTGGCACAAAAGTTTGCCCATTGGAGCCACCGTTTCTTCTTAATATATTCCCTGATTTTTGTTTCCCATATGGGACGCCTCTCTGTCTCTGTAATGTTTCCTGCCATTCTATATTCAATGACAAGGGGTAGGGAGTTGATTGGACTCTGGGTATGGCTTTGGGCTATGCTCTGGTCCTAATCCCTCCAGGTTCTAATGTAAACCTATGTAGTTTACCCTATCCTCCTTTTTAATAACAACGCATGCACAATAAACTATATCCCAGAAGCAGTAATTTCTCCAATAAGGAGTTTACACCTGTTGGTTCCGAGTTTTAAATAATCATTCAATATAGACCTTCCACTCCCTTCGATTTACTTGAAATCCTGGCCGTCACATGGGGCATTTGCTGTCTTAATTCAGGATCAGGCCAAATCTCCAGGAATATTAGGTTCTGTGGGATTCGACATCAGAGCAACAAAGTTACTCTTGCTGATGTCCCACCAGAATAGCTCATTTGCTGCTGCGACTGCCGTACAGTCTTTTTTAACCCTTATACGGTGGACAAAGAATTGCGAGTAGACTTCTTGTTAATGCAACAATATTTACTTACACACAATTAATAATCAACCACCCAATCAACAATACGTTATCTTATAGAATACCAAAGTTCAAGTCCAATACTAGACCTTGACTTAACTTTTGTGTGACTGGCAAGTACCCAGGCAGATGTTGGCCTTTATCTCTGAGTTGATCTCTGTAGTCCTCTGCGTAGTCTGGTCCTTTGGTCTGGTCTGATACTCTGGCTCTAGACTTCCTTCCTTCTTGGGTGGGGTGGCTCTCCTCTTGCTGGTGTTGGTCACGCTTGTTGTCGTTCATTGGGGAAGAGAGAGAGAGAGAGAGAGATTCTTCCATTGCGCAGCATCCTTTATACTTCATTGGTTTTCACGTCTTTTTGGCCATTGCCAATCAATCGATCTCTGGGTGTGTACCCAGCGGCCATGTCTGTAGGCGCTGGAGGCACATAGGTCACACACCTCCCTCCCAAATAAGGGGTTGAGGCGCCCCTATGTCTGGTAAACAATCCAGTTTGACCAAAAAGTGTCCTTTGTCCTGGAGATGGCCAATATCCTGTGTATTCCAGCTCTTGCAGCTGCAGCCTGTTTCGTTCTGTCCAATTTCTTTTGAGGCTGCAGCCTATCTGTTTCAGCGCTTGTCCAATTATCCCAGCGTGCCCTTGCAAACCACCATCTTAGGTGGCCCATTTGGCTACACTAACCAGCACATCTTTGGACTGTGGGAGGAAACTGGAGCGCCCGGAGGAAACCCACACAGACACGGGGAGAATGTGCAAACTCCACACAGACAGTGACCCGAGGCTGAAATTGAGCCTGTGAGGTAGCAGCGCTGACCACTGTGCCATCGTGCTGCCCATAAAAGTTACTTTATTTTAGGAGCTTCTCACTCTCAACTTGTTTTGTTTATTTGTGCTGTATTTCCCATTTGATAAATCACAGGAAGAATTATGATTAATTGGCAAGAATAATAATGAATAAAATTTGAAGTTTCATAGATCATAGAATCCCTACAGTGCAGAAGGAGGCCATTCAGCCCATCGAGTCTGCACCGACAACAATCCCACCCAGACCCTATCCCTCACATATTTACCCTGCTAATCCCCCTGACACTAAGGAGCAATTTAGCATGCCCAATCAACCTAACCTGCACATCTTCGTTTCAATAGCAAAATTTAATGACTGATATAGAAGGAAACAAAGGAATTCTGATTCGCCAGGTCATTAAAATGGTGCCGAGGACCATTCCAGTAGCATTACCATCAGCAAAAGCAAATTCTTCAGATCCAAGTGAAGGTATCGTTATCGTTCAGAAAATAAATGCTTCTTTTTCTTGTTGAATTGAAACAGTAAAGTTCCACAATAACTGCTTTATGGTTAATCCACAAGCTGCTTCAACATCCCTTTATGGACTTCAGTGAGCTATAAGGTACAATAGTGAGGAGTTGGGATGCAAAATCTTGGTTTTGATTTGGTCTCTAAAGTCCCACAAATTGAATATTCAGAGCTATTACCAAATAATGGAAGCCGGTGATTACTGGTTAGCATATGTCTCTTAAACGAGAAAGTAATCAGAGAATCTCGTTGTATGGGTGGAATAGTTGGAAACAAACTGCAAAATGTGCAGAATGGCTGCGTCTATGAAAAAGGAGCATTAAGTCTTGATTTAATCGCAAAATTAGGACTGCGGATGAGTTAAGAGTATGGTTTGAGAAAAAAAATGACTTTTCTCTATTTTATTTGCACTTTTCCATGCTTGAATATGGGCAGCACAAGAGCATGCTGTCACATCAGGATGGGAAGTTTATCATTCAAGATGCTGGCCACGGGAATTGCAGTGCACGAGGGGCGCTCCATGGGAACGTTCGTTGACCTTGGGTGGGATTTAACGATTTGGGATGAGCGAGGCTGTAAAATCCTGGGCTATCTTTAATTAGCAGCCCAATAAGACATAGTTCAACACCAGAGAGTTGAGGATGGGGTCAGGGATCATGAGTTTCCCTTCCTTTGTCTCAGCAGGTTTGATCTGAATGAGTCAAAGAAACGTACAGACAGTTCTCAACTTCTGGAGTTAGAGCTGGTCACTTCAGCAATGCGGATTTTGTAAAGTTGGATAAGTCAAAAAGCAACTTTTGATGTTTTGATACTAATAACAGCAATAGAAATCTCACAAATCTCAATATAGAAATGGCATTAGATTAAAAAATGAGCC
Source organism: Mustelus asterias (assembly GCF_964213995.1). Taxonomy (NCBI): domain Eukaryota; kingdom Metazoa; phylum Chordata; class Chondrichthyes; order Carcharhiniformes; family Triakidae; genus Mustelus; species Mustelus asterias. Next base: position 58,877,518 of record NC_135802.1, read on the forward strand.
ATTTTCTTGGTTTACAATTGTCCTTCTCTTACTCAAGGCTTTTCATTCTGCCTTCTACAAAATCAATGTGGCTTGGGACTATGAGATCAAAATACCCAGTTTTTTACTCATGTTCCACAGGATTGTTCTACCATCTAGTAAATATTAGAAAAGAAAAGAATAGAATTCTATGGTGCAGAAGGAGGCCATTTGGTCCATCAAGTCTGCACCGACCACAATCCCACCCAGGCATAACCCCATAACCCCATGCATTTACTTTAGCTAGTCCCCCGACACTAAGGGGCAATTTAGCATGGCCAATCCACTTAACCCACACATCTTTGGATTGTGGGAGGAAACCGGAGCTCCCAGAGGAAACCCACGCAGAAACGGGGAGAATGTGCAAACTCCACACAGATTTATATATTGATATATTGTATAATAAAACTACGTTTTTAAAGTTTAAAGTTTTAAAGTTTATTTATTAGTGTCACAAGTAGGCTTCCATTAACACTGCAGTGAAGTTACTGTGAAAATCTCCTAGTCGCCACGCTCCAGCACTTATTCGGGTACACTGAGGGAGAATTTAGCATGGCCAATGCACCTAACCGGTACGTCTTTTGGACTGTGAGGAAACCGGAGCACCCGGAGGAAACCCACGCAGACACGGGGAGAACATGCAGACTCCGCACAGTGACCCAAGCCGGGAATCGAAACCTGGTCCCTGGTGCTGTGAGGCAGCAATACTAACCACTGTGCCACTGTGCCACCCCTTGTGCCGCCGTGCCACCCCGAGGAAATTTACTTCAGAGTTTGCCTGGTGATGGTGAATCTAAAAGTCTATCTAGTGTAGATCTGAAATGGACATGCCTGCAACTTCAGCTCAATTCCACTGCTCTTTTCCAGATGTTGATGGAACCAGCACAAACATCTGTGGAATGTTAAGCACAGTTTTCATTTGGCGCAACTCAGGTTTCTGCGACCTTTTGCGCTTGTTTTAAAAACATTGTGACAGACACAGGTCCCACCTCTGAACCTAGTCACACCTCCAACCAAACAAATCACCATCTACCAGTGCAGAGACGCACACCTCAGTGAGCAGAATTAGCTGAAAGGATTCAGGACCATGATCTGGTGAGCATCACACAGTTGCTTATGCACATCAGGTAGAGGTGAGCACTTCCAAGGGATCGGGCAGAGGTCTACTGGATGTCAAGAAACAGTTTGCCCTCAGCCAGATGCCGAGCTGCTGGAAGAAGTTCTCCCAAAGCTGCTGGAGATGCAGAGGCAGATCCGAAGGTTGCAGGAGGGGGTAGCCATGGGAGTCAGGGTCCAAGGCATGGGCGAGTCTCAGAGGACAATGGCTGAGGACCTCGGGAGTATGTGCCAGACACAGTGGGCAATTGCAGGGGGCTCCAGAGCTTGGTCCAGACTCAGAGGGCTATCGCCAAGGGCTCTCACACCATGGTGCAGACAATATTGAATCTTCAGGACTGGCAGCAACAAGTGATGCAGAGGCTTCTGGGACTCAGTCCAGCTGCCCCTCTTCCCCATAGAGTGTCCCAGGGGCCCACGCAAACCCCGAGGGAGGAGGAAGCACTGGAGGTCATCCCGGGGACTCCCACCCAGGAGACCCCGGCAGTCTCCAGCCGTTCTGAATCCCCTTACCTGAAGCCAAGTTAGCTACTAGTCTCTGTGAGGGATTATATCACATGCTCTCTGGAAGCCATATAAATAACATCCATATACATTTCCCTGTCCCCTTACTGTGGCATCAGGTTGGCAATGTACCATGTGGGGCTCTCAATTCTTCTTACAAAGGATGTTACCTGTCCACTTAATTATTGAATCTCCTATAACTAACACATAACATTTTCCCGCCTCTTCCTACTCCTCTTCCCTTTGGGCAGCTTCTTACACCAAAATGTCATGGTCCAGATTCTGGCTGGCCTTCTGAGAATCCTAATCCTTATCCCTACAGTACGCTGTAACTGTTTGATAGGGTCAGTTTCTGCAGAAGCACATTCTCTATCTCACTTTATTCTGTACATTTTGAGTCACACCAACCCTCGTTCTGAACCTGCACTTCTCCACAAGGGGTAAGCAAAGTCTGGAGCCAACTATCCAGATACTTTCCCCCTCCCCTTAAATGTCAGAGTGTCTCCAACACTTTGGCTCAATGACCCTGAATCAGAGAGATTCGAAATGGAAAGATCAAGTGCAGATTTGTTCACTTGGGGCAGTCCCGCTGTTCACGTCCTCCCATTTAATGCAGCCCAGCCATACAACCAGTTTGGTCATATCTTAGTCTAGATTATTTGTATTGCTTTTGCCTGCTATTTAGTTTGTGGTAAGTTTTGATCTTTTTCCTGCACACTGACTTGAATTAAAGCATTAAAACAATGGGCACAAAATGTAAATACTCTCTGCCTAAGTTTACATGAGGTACTAGAAGTACTGGAGACAAGAAAGCAGCACCTCCTTCTCCCTCTGCATCAAATTGCCACTTTTACCAAAACCAATCCCCAGCTTTTGCCTTTATTTGCAATGGTCTCCTATTACAACTAACCTGTGAGTGACTTTATCGTCTTTTTGAGCCACACCTAAGTTATCATATTCTTGCACATAGCAATTAGCATCTATTCAGGCAATCACAACTGATTGACAGTTGCCACTGACAGGCAGCTCCCTGTTAACTACCATGGAGTTTCTTTTACATGTATTTGAAGTTCTAATTTAAAATCAAACATTAAACCAAATTGTTTGAGAGTTACTCACCACTTAGCAGAATATTCTCACTCTCATCAAATAGCAAACTTTTGCATTCTATTTACAATGCACTCCTGATGATAGACACTGGTATTCTGCAGGTACTGCAGAAACTTGGCAACTTTCAAAACAGCCACAATCTGAGCCAGATTCAAACATAATGCCCAAAGCAGGAACTCTAATCTCAGTCCCTGAAATGATGAAAGTGTAAAATAATGTGATAGAAGTTGGTTAGGTTCTTTTCTTTAGGTCTGAAGCAAAACATGGGTCACAACCATTTGCAAGTGCAAATTGGATATCCAGAAGCAACTCCTCAGTTTGGGAGCGGACAGTTTGCACTAACTAGGTCATGGGCAGAGCTTTTCCAGTACGTCAGGATGCAGGGGTGTGCGGGAATGAGAATGGGATGGGCCTAGCACTTGTTCGCAGTAAAGCTGCAGGAACTGGACAAACACCCCAGCTCTTCCTGAGCTCCACATGAGAGCAAGATTAAAAGAGGACAACTTATTGTCCTCCGCCAGACTGCAGGTTAGGCCATTGAAGCTCCCCCCAAAAAACTGATGAAACATGAATTGGCCCCTCATTGGCACATGGAAAGGACCTATAATGTTTGTTTTGGATATTATCACCCAGTTCATGGGAGACACCATTGGAAAATTAATGCTTTTTCTCCCCCCATCCTCTGTACAAAATATGGACACAACAGGGGCCATTCACTTCTGAAAGTTTTTATTGATCTTTTCACTAATATTGGTTATTTTGCTTTCCTTCTTTTGGGTTTCTCCTTTCCACATTGTCCAGTGGTTAGTTAATCCCTTTTCAAGCCTCTGAGAATTACATTTCACAGCCTACCACTGGAAAATGTACAAAAGTTGTATTGAGTAGGAACTGAATTGGGCTCTTTTGCATCCATTGTGGGGAGCAATCAGGCCTCTTAAATTACAAAAACATTGTCCACAATAAACACTTCTGATAAGAAATATGTCGGGCATCATTTTTGTAAAGGGTTAGCCCGAAGGTACCTCACAGCCATCAGGAGGTGACAGCCTAGTGGTATTATCGCTAGACTATTAATCCAGAAACTCAGCTGATGTTCTGGGGACCCACGTTCGAATTCCGCCGCGGCAGATGGTGGAATTTGAATTCAATACAAAAAATCTGGAATTAAGAATCTACTGATGACTGTGAAACCATTGTCGATTGTCGGAAAAACCCATCTGGTTCACTAATGTCCCTTCAGGGAAGGAAATCTGCCATCCTTACCTGGTCCGGCCTACATGTGACTCCAGAGTCACGGTAATGTGTTTGACTCTGAACTGCCCTCAGACAGCTAGGGATGGGCAATAAATGCTGGCCAGCCAGTGACACCCGTGGCCCACGAATGAATAAAAAATTGATTGTGCGGGTGAAGCAGATCATGATGCCAATCAGTATGCAATGCTGATTTCAAACCAGCAATGTCATTATGGAGTCCAACGCTTCACAACACCATCTCTTCAGCTCACACAGCAGAACACACATTCCAAAGGGTGAAGGAACCCCTCCCCTGCCTACCCCACATGACCAATACAATTTAAAAGGATCATCAACTATTTGCAGATTAGCTGCTAAGTGATATTTTTTGCTACATTTCTACAAATGCTTTGTGCTTTTCATAGTTCTTTCAAGTTGCAGAAGTATTTTAGGGGTGGTCGGCAGACACTGAAGTATATTTTGCTGGAGTCAAGGCCTCTGCACAAACCTGTTGCTCCCAGAAATTGGTGCAGTATTCAGTCTTCTTCTTGAATTTAGTTTGATCCCTAATCTGCTCATCTACATTGGAACAATCAATGATGTTAACTTGCCTCCCTATCCAGTGCCATGGGTTGGGGGGTGTGGTGGTGGGGGGCAGCTCCCAATCCTCCAGTGCTGCAAGTTGCATGAGCGAGGATAGATCCTTGCTCAGCTATGAATTCCTGCACTATTTGAAGGAAGATTTCCTTGCTGTTTCTTTAAGAGGATTTTAAAAATTCTTTTATAGGATGCCCAGCATTTTCATTGTTTATTCCTCATTGCCCTTGGGGAGGTGGTGGTGAACCACCTGCTTGAACTGCTGCAGTCCATATGGTTTAGGTACACCCACAGTGCGGCTAGGGAGGAAGTTCCTGCATTTTGACCCTGTGACAATGAAGTTACGGCGGTGTAGTTTTAAGTTAGGATGGTGCGTGGCTTGGAGGGGAACTTGGAGGTGGTGGTGTTCCCATGCATCAGCTGTCCTTGTCCTTTTAGGTGGTAGACATTATGGGTTTGGAAGGCCCTGTCAAAGGAGCTTGGTGAGTTGCTGCAGAGCACCTCGTAGATGGCATACACTGCTGCTACTGTGCGTTGGCGATGGAGTGAGTGGATGTTGAAGATGGTGCTAGTGGTGCTAACTGAACAGGCTGCTTTGTCCTGAATAGTGTTGAGCTACTTTAGTGTTGCTGAAGCTGCGCTCATCCAGGCAAGCGGAGAATATTCCATCACACTCCTGACTTGTGTCTTGTAGGCGGTGGACAGGTTTTAGGGAGTCAGGAGGTGAGTTACTCATTACAGAATTCTCAGCCTCTGACCTGCTCTTGTAGCCACAGTATTTATATGGCTAGGCCAGCTCAGTTTTTGGTCAGTGGTAACACCCAGGATGCTGATAGTGGGATTCAATGAGAATAATGCCATTGAATGTCAAGGGGAAATGAATGGATTCTCTCTTGTTGGAGATTGTCATTGCCTGTGTTACAAGGATGTGCTTTTTTTTTAAAGAGAAAGATTTAATTTCTAATGCTGTTTTTCCTGGCTGTACTTTTAATAAACTATAATCCTATTAGTACTATGGTAATACTGCCAGTCAGATGAATATGAAATTTGCATTCCACCGAGAGTGGGATGATAAGAAACAGACTTTCAAAGCAGACACCACTATAGGGAACATGAAAGACCCCATCTTGTGTTGACTTTTACACTATTACTCTTCAAATGTTTCTGAGATGAGAAACAAAAAGAAATTACCTGCTCTGCAGCACAATAACTACACCAGACATGGTAATCAAATTCCTATGGAATATACAAGCAGCAAGGCTTTTTAAGAACTGTTTTTACCAAGTCAGAGCAGAGGTTGGAAAGATATACTGAAAGGCTGCAAGCGACCTGAGTTTCTCTCTCTCTTGAAAGTATTGTATCTGCTTTTCAAAGAACAATCCTGAGAAATGTACTGCACACCAAGATCTTTTCGGGGTAAAACATGGGAATCTGCTCCATACAACTGCACCCAGGGACAGAACTGAACAAAATGGCTGCAACGCGGAATCACCACATCGAGACCAGCCAAAGGACAGTTAACTATACTTCCCTTTCATTAGTTATCTTTTTCACCAACTGTAAAATATCATTAAGTCTATCCTCTTATTTTACCATCTGTACTTGTGTGTGTTTGGGCTCCAGAGAATGTGTGTGTGCATGAATGGTGATTATGATTTGCCTCATTTTTTTAATTCGGGAAGCAGGATCAATTAACTTATCCCTTTCTTTGATTTAAACCCAGAAAACCTGTCTGATTAATTCTTTATAATCTGAAAATGGGACTTCTGCAGCATTGGTAAAGCACATCCTTGCTAAATTCACAACAAAACCTGTTACAGCCAGGAGTGGTAAATTAGAGGAGTCAATTGTCACCCCTCCTCACATGGTCATAATGGAAATTTTGTGTATAACAACTGGGATTGGATCCCACAAACAGCAAGAGAATTGGAGTTGGGAAAGTTCCCTAAAAGCAAATTTTCTTTAAAGAAACATGACAGCCTCTGGCCTCCTTTGGTTTACAATATTAACATGCAAGAATGTCTACATTTGAAGCCAGGACCTTTCTTGAACCGATGGGGAAATTATTTCCAATAATTTAAAAGTCTGACCCTCAAAGAGTTGAAAAGTGTACGAAGAAGTTGGATTTGGAATTTTGCCCAAAAAACAGGAAACCTGATATTTTAAAAGTAATGGCCGGAATAGATTGCAAACATGGAAATGTTGCAACAGATGGCCTAACTTAAGAGAAATTACAGATAGAACAGAGACAGCTAGAGTGAAAATTTTAAGCTAGTGAAAGAGAGCAAGAGAGAGGAAGAGAGGAAAGATGAGAGAGAAAAAAAGACAAATGTGAGAGAGAATGAGCATACCAAAGAGAGCAGCAAGAAAGGGAGATAAGAATATATCTCTTGTGGCCACTGAAGGCACTCCTAGTTCAGGTCTGCATACTGAGTTATTCAAGTTTACCCATTTAATTCTTCAGTTTGATGAGGAAGAGGTGGAAGCTTTCTTCATCTCTTTTGAGATTTTGCAACATTTTTCAGCTCAAAGATTTCCTTTTTGCCCTCCCCTTGATAGTTCCAGAATCATGCCGATGACTGGAAGTCAGATTCCCCTGAGCCCATAGAGTGGTGTAACTATTGTTCAAAGCCACAGTTCTTTGTCCGATGGGAAAAGAACACTGACTCTTGAGTCCAATTTAAGGTTTGTGAGATGGCCATTAATCAAAACATCTGCATTCCAAAATGAAAATCCACGATCTTTCACCCCACCTAATGAGTATTGCTGTATGCCCTCTTGGTCTCGACCTCATGAAACATCTTAGGATCTTCTTGCAAGATCCTAAGATGTTTCATGAGGTTTTGACCTTGCACAGTTTTCCAAAGTGCCCAATTCTTTTACTTTGAAAGCATTGGGATGAAACTGCAAAACGTTGGTCTCACCTGTGGGGGTGGTTTGCTCCACAGTGGTTGCTCTACTGGTTGGTTAGTATATTGCTCCCTAGGCCTGGAGTGTCCCTGATTATGTACAGTTTAGCTAATTAGACTGTGGGGTTTCCTTTGTACCATGGGCTAATTTCTCCTTTTGAAATGGGCCTGTGCTGCACATGGCGTTCAGACTACTGAACAATCTGGATAGCTTTCTCAAGGGTTAGATCTTCTTTGCTTCCTGCAAATCAAATCCTAGTGGAAACATGGCTTACTTGGAAACTTGTATTCTGAAAAGAGGAAGAAAAGTACTGGTCTCAGCACAAAGAAATCTAGTATCACTTTTGGGATTTTGAAAATGCAAATTAAAAGATTTATTAACAAGAAGAAAAGAAAACTTAAGCTCACAAGATTACACCTACATAGTTAAAATTAGCTGTATAAAACATTCTCCTGAAAGACTCCCTACTTGATCAAAGTCATAAGTAAACACCTTCCAGTCAACACTCCCTTATAGATGTTCAGCTAAAATCTAGTAATACTGCCCAAGGCAAAGTTGCTGTTGCTTTAATAAGATATACCACACAGCATCTTAAACTCACTTCCACTCTGCTGTGGAAATTGAAGAAACCTTCCGAAACAAGACTGCCTTTTGCAGCTCAAGGATTTTCTGGCTTGGCTGCATGGCTGGTTCAAACTGAACCTTCTCCCAGCCCTCAGCTGTTTCTAGGAGATCCTCCTCACACAGCCAACCTCTAATCAACTCAATGTCTCCCTTTGATCATGCTTTTCCCTTTCATCTACTGTTCCCAGCACTTCTTTGAATTTGAATTTTCTAAAATATAAAAATCTTCCATGTTTTCCTATGGCCCCCACTTTCAGGTCAAATAAAATATAATAATCTTCCCTTGTTTCCTTAAGAAATCTTTGCATGTTTTCAAAGTTCCTGACTCTTCCTTGAAATTTAACAGCTAATGAAAGTCCTTATCTATCTCCTCATGCAAATTTCTATTGCACATTTACTTTTAAAAACACTTGGCCTTGTTTAATTACAAATGCACGCATTTAACACCTTCACTCTTTTTCACATCTGAATTTGTCCAGACAATTGTTTACCATTAACCCTTTCCCAGTTGAATTAAATCATTTGCACATTCAGACAGCCTACTTTACAGAATGCACAATATTCCCCAAAAAAGTTATAAAAAATAACCTCCACACTCAGCCTTCAGCCACCTTGTGTGAATCATTAATGAATGAATCGACAGGTTCTCCTGGCTGCTGGACACACTTTGTAAATGTAGTCTTTTCAAAGATTTTGTTTCTTCCTAGGTTAAAATAAACATGGAATGATATTAATACGTCTTCAAATTTAGCAGATGATTCATTGCTTCTTTATCTAGCAATAACGTTGTCCACTATCAGGCCTTTCGAATAACACAGTATGCTGACTTTTTCAGCTTCTGTCTTTTTATCCAGACCTGAAGTGATCATGTATTTGAGGAATCTCTTTCTCCAAACTCTCCAATTATGTGATTGATTTGGGCTTTGTTTACTTGGCATTTTTTGCAAGGTTTCGGGTTCTCCTATTCGCTGCCACCATGCTGCAGGTTGTTGGATACCATTCAGTAGATCTTAATGAAGTCTTCGTAGTAGGTTGACTGTATGTATTTATTAATGACAAGAATTGTGTACATATATACAATAAATTGTTCGAGCTAGGACTTGTCTCCATGCTTGCCTTTGCACACTGCTCCGTCCAATGCTAGACTCACACTTATGTGCGGGTGATGTGTTCTCTTACATCATTTTGCGAATGGTACTGTACTCGGTCCCACATTAATGTGGCAGACTTATAGTACAGCTTGAGCCTGGCTCACTACCCTGAGGAACTCCTGCAGTGATGTCCTGGGACTGAGATGATTGAGCTCCAACAGCCATAACTGATAAATATTCTTTTGAGGCAATTTAATGCTTTTCAATTCATTTCTTGGTTGAAATAAATTAAAAGTTATGTGCAAATGTTATTAATTTCTTCTTTGTGCATACATTTCACTGAATAGCATCATAGTAACGGGCTCAGTTCCATATTAACGTAATACATATGCATACATAAAGACACTGATCTTTTTCCTACAGCTTTGTCCAAATACAAACCAATGTTTATTCCGAGGTAAATTTGTATTCCTGCATTCTTGGAGAGAAAGCAAAACTACTATAGCTAATTCAAACTTCATAATCTAAAATCTATTTTAGTGGAGTTTAGAAAAATATTGTTTAAGTGTCAGATTTTCATTTTATTTTTACACATTTAAAGTGATCAAAACAGTACTCTTTCCAAATTATAATTTAACTGGATTAACAATCAATTTGAGATAGCTTGGCATATAAACATTCAGCGCATTTAATTCCACTCAACTATCTCTGCTGCTCACCTGCCTAAGAATAAATGGGAAATACACAGCTCCATGAAACACACTCAACTCACATTTTCAATGACTTCAGGCTGGTTTCCTTGTGTAGGTTACATCTGGCCATTAGTTTACATGAGCTGTTTATCTCATTTGGTGAAACAAACATCAGGTGAAAATGGGGTGCCATTCCTCTTTTTCACAAAACACAATCGAAGAATGCTATTTTACACCATAACCATCTCCCTTCTACAGGAATTCCATTAAGAGAAATTTTAAAATCAAATCTAGATATGCCTGTGATTTTGATATTGAGCCATTGTTATGGAAACAAATGAGTATTCTCCTCAGTTAATGTGCCATTGTTGTAACATGTTTGCACAATACCTGGAAAAATCTACATCTAATTATTTCCAAAATATGCTATTTTTCTTTACTCTATTTGGTTAGTATGTTGCCTAAATATATCTGAACAGTTCCTTTTCCATAGTTTCAGAAGTTTAAAAAGAATTGCTTTTGCAGATGTTGAATTACGACAGAAATGTACTTGCATTTTTTAGTGGGCGGCACGGTGGCACAGTGGTTAGCACTGCTACCTCACAGAGCCAGGGACCCAGGTTCAATTCCGGCGGCCTGTCTGTGTGCAGTTTGCACATTCTCCCTGTGTCTGCGTGGGTTTCCTCCGGGTGCTCCGGTTTCCTCCCACAGTCCAAAGATGTGTGGGTCAAGTGGATTAGCCATGCTAAATTGACCCTAGTGTCAGAGGGATTAGCAGGGTAAATATGTGGGGTTGCAGGAATAGAGCCTGGGTGGGATTGTGGTTTGTGCAAATTCAATGGGCCGAATGGCCTCCTTCTGTACTGTGCAGATTCTATGATTAAACTGCAAATTAATTCAGCTGTTTCTACAAAGCTGAATATTCTTTATATAACTCTCAAAACATCTCTCTGCATTTACATCAGGCCCAAGAAATGAAATACCTGGGTGTAGGCAGCATGCATGTTATGCTCTGGAAAGGAATATGAAAAATACACTTGTGATAACTGGCAACAGATCACAAAAGCTCAATCACAACGACTACGATTTTGTGCTCGTGTTCGCCACAAACACAAAATCAACGTGGGTGCAAAATTCCGCAAGAGGCCAAAAATGAGAATCTTGCCAGTGAGATCACATGATGTATCATCCTCTGCACCCTCCAGTGACGTAACGAGATTCACACCCAGGAGGATTGAGAACCTCATTTGAATGCGTTTTATATCATTAGCAGGCAGTCTCGCTGTAACCTCCCCTTCATTGTAAATTCCGACCTCGCCAGTGTGATATCACTCCGGTGCGGTTTGCAACAGGTTTTTAAAAAGGTGAACCTGGTGACCTCACCTCGAAGGGGGCAGAGAGTGCGGGTGACAGCTGTGACGACTCTTCAATGGTAATGTCAGAGAATTCATCTCCAAATCCACACTTGTGGATGGATCAGGGCTGCTCCACTGATTTCCCTGCAAGGGAAGAAAGATAGCATAAGTGCATGGCATGGGGCATAAAGATAGGAGAGAGACAGTTCACATGAGGCCGCCAGATGGATCATTGTGTTGTGTGACCTTACTTTTTTCTCTTGCGCCACCTTGTCCTCAGCGCAGAAGTAGCCCTCTTCTTCCCCAGCAAGCTAGAGGGCTCTATCCTCAAACGGTGAGAGGACTTCCAGTTCATGCATGCCTCCGCCAGTCTTTGCTCTCCTCTTTATCATTCTCCTCCTAAGCAATGGCATAGTGGTATTATAGCTAGACTGTTAATCCAGAATCTCAGGTAATGTTCTGGGGACACAGGTTCGAATCCCACCATGGCAGGTGGTGGAATTTGAATTCAATAAAAAATATCTGGAATTAAGAATCAATCGATGACCATGAAACCATTGTCGATTGGTGGAAAAACCTATTTGGTTCATGAATGTCCTTCAGGGAAGGAAAACTGTCGTCCTTACCTGGTCTGGCTTAAATGTGACTCCAGAGCCACGGCAATGTGGTTGACTCTCAACTGCCCTTGGGCAATTGGAAATGGGCAATAAATGCTGGCCAGCCAGCAACGCCCATATCCCATGAATGAATAAAATAAAAGCCAATTTGTCCTACAAGGAGATAGATGGCGACAGGACCCATGCCAGGTCAAATGGTAAGGGTGCCTGGCAGTGGGGGTAAATGGGTGTTTTTCTGGTTGGCGATCAGTGACTAGTGGTGTGCCTCAGAGATCAGTGTTGGGACTGCAATTGTTTACGATTTACATAGATGATTTGGAGTTGGAGACCAAGTGTAGTGTATCAAAATTCACAGATGACACTAAGATGAGTGGCAGAGCAAAGTGTGCAGAGGATGCTGAAAGTCTGCAAAGGGATATAGATAATCTAAGTGAGCGGGCGAGGGTCTGGCAGATGGAGTACAATGTTGGTAAATGTGAGGTCATCCATTTTGGTAGGAATAACAGCAAAATAGACTCTTATTTAAATGGTAAAAAATTGCAGCATGCTGCTGTGCAGAAGGACCTGGGTGTCCTTGTGCAAGAATCTCAAGGAGTTAGTTTGCAGGTGCAGCAGGTAATTAAGAAGGCAAATAGAATTTTGTCCTTCATTGCTAGAGGGATGGAGTTTAAAAACAGCGAGGTTATGTTGCAGCTGTATAAGGTGCTGGTGAGGCCACACCTGGAGAACTGTGTACTGTTTTGGTCTCCTTACTTGAGAAAGGCTATACTGGCACTGGAGGGGGTGCAGGGGAGATTCACTAGGTTGATTCCGGAGTTGAGAGAGTTGGCTTATGAGGAGAGACTGAGTAAACTGGGGCTATACTCATTGGAATTCAGAAGAATGAGGGGAGATCTTATAGAAACATATAAGATTATAAGAGAATAGATAAGATAGAAGCAGGGAAAGTGTTTCCACTGACAGGTGAAACTAGAACTAGGGGGCATAGCCTCAAAATAAGGGGAAGCAGATTTAGGACTGAGTTGAGGACGAACTTCTTCACACGAAGAGTTGTGAATCTGTGGAATTCCCTGCCCAATGAAGCAGTTGAGGCTACCTCATTGAATGTTTTTAAGGCAAGGATAGATAAATTTTTGAACAGTAAAGGAATTAAGGGTTATGGTGAGCGGACGGGTAAGCGGAGCTGAGTCCACAAAAAGACCAGCCATGATCTTATTGAATGGTGGAGCAGGCTCGAGGGGCCAGATGGCCTACTCCTGCTCCTAGTTCTTATGTTCTTGTGTTCTTATGTATGGTTGGTGAGTGGGAGCTGGGATGTGATGTGGAGAGGAGACACGGGGGTGATGAGAAAGCTTGTGGGAGAGCAAGTAGTGAGGCTTCCTGAGGTGACAGTGAGTATTCTCTGGATGTGTGATGGGTGGGTGAGTGTTGACAAATGAGAAGAGTGACCTACCCTGGCTGTGCAGAGGAGGTCATTCATCTTCTTCCTGCATTGGAAGTCCATCCCATCCCATTGCACAGGGAGCTTGTGTTTACCAGCACTGCCTCTGCCTTCCATCGGGGTTGGTAACCTTGCTGGTTGGCCTTTGCCAATCCGAGGGTACAATATGTCCTGTCTCTCCTCCACCCCATTCAGCATTCGGGTCAGTGATCCCTCAGAAAACCTCAGCGCAACCTTCATAGCAGCCATCCTCTTGACTAAACCTGGAACAAGTGCTGTGGAGGCATTTAAATGGAGAGCACCCCTGATTGAAGTGCTCAACAGATGGTGAGGTGAGTGACACAGAGTTAGCCCACCATGGGCATGGCTTGAAACTCATGCAAAGTTTTTAAATTCAAGGTTCCTAAAAGTATGGTGTGAAAACTCACCAGCATCACCGGTGGGATACTCACCACTTTTCTCGCCCTAAGTGACATTTGGCAAAAAAAATGAGAAAATTTCACCTGCCCATCATATCAGTTCACCTAGCACTATAAATATTCAATATTCCCATTTACTGCTGCCATCTGGATAGGGCACTAACTTTCTCAATTCCTGGCAAGCCAGGGCTTCTGCAACATTGAATCACTGCTCTGCAGCTTTGTCTCTTACCTGCCTTCTACTTACAACTGCTTTACTGTACTATCTGAGAACTCCAAACATTCCCCATGTGGTCCTTGTTACACTATAATCTGTCAACGTCTTCCACATCTTGAACTCTCAGCTCACATCACAAGTTGTGAATTAACTACTATTGGTCTGCTCAAAAGGAAGACATTGTGCTGACACTACTTACCAGTAGTTCAGCATACAGTATTGACTAGTAACAGATTTAGACTCAGGCAATCAGTTATCTAGTAAACCGTTGAAGCTGCTCGTTTTTATGAGGGCAATTGCTACAAATATAGCCTGAATTGGAGCAGGATGAAAACAGGAGGGAATGCAGAAATTGTGATTACTTAGCAGGTCCGAGGACAACTCTGGAAGGGACAGACACAATGCAGAGTGAGTGGGCTGCATGGTGGCACAGTGGTTAGCACTGCTGCCTCACAGTGCCAGGGAGCTGGGTTCAATTCTGGCTTGGGTCATTGTCTGTGCAGAGTCTGCACGTTCTTCCTGTGTCTGCGTGACTTTCCTCCGGGTACTCTGGTTTCCTCCCACAGTCTGAAAGACGTGCTGGTTCGGTGCATTGGCCGTGCTAAATTCTCCCTCAGTGTATCTGAACAGGCACCAGAGTGTGGCGACTCGGGGATTTTCACAGTAATTGCATTGCAGTGTTAATGTAAGCCTAATTGTGACTCTAATAAATAAACTTTAAAATGCTCAGGATGCGGTTTCAATGGAGATGGGAATCAGCAAAATAAGTTAAAAGATTTTTGTTTCCAATAATCTGATTTGTTGTGGGATCACATGGTTAACACAAACCAATCAGCAACATCGCAGATTTGCTAGCATTATAATCTAAGAATTTTGCACACAGGTAAGTTCACTAATTTAGATAGACTGATATTTCAAGAGAGTTTCTTTTCCTTGTCTTATCCTCGAAGCTGATTCACGGTATGTGTTGCTGCTGAACAGTGTGTAGCTTGAATCCTTAAGATGTGCCCTCTTACTGGGTGCCAATAGAAAAGGCAACTTCCATACAAGGTATGCAGGCAGCAAGACCATAAGTGGAGCCATATTTGAGACGGGCAGACACCAAGTACAAAAGCAAACTATTGTTGAGTTTGAGCAGAGGATTAAAAATGACTGATTTTACATTGATCATCTTTACTCTTTTGTGTTATTTTATATAATTCCGTCCAAATCATAAACAATGACGAAGAATGATTGTAGTCATTGCGGCAGAATGTTTCAGCTGGTAGTACTTGAATATTTAAATTCTAACAGCTCTCCATCTTGTCGCTGATCACCTGATAAAGCTGTTATAATTCTTTAATGTCACCAACTGTTGTGATTTTTGTAACTGATGTGTCTAACTAAACATTACTGTAACCATGCCAACAGGATAGTATGACATGAAACTGGAGCATCGCTCTTTTTTGCTATTTCTCCCCTACCGTGACCCTGATCTTTTGCAGTAAGTACCAGGGCAATCCATTTACTACAGAGTATGAAGATGGTAGAATGTCATTTCACAAAGAAAGACAAAAGGCAGATTCTTTAAAAATGTGCTTGCTATTTTGAAACATCTTTTTAGCCAACATCCTAAAAGTGGTAATGACACTGATCAGAGTTTAACCGTTTGGAGCAGAGATACCATGTGGAACTGTCGAGCTGTTTTTAGTGGGAACTAGTCACTGCCTGCTGCTTTTTGGCAATGAGTTATATCAGCCCTTTCATACTGGGCCTTACATAAACCAGCCATAAAATACTCACTCAGACTGGATAACAAACAGGCTTTCATACATAAAACAGAATAGACAGAGGATCAATATAGCATTTAAAGCATGATAATTTTCAAAATTCAATAGTGAATAGGCTATTGATATCCCAGGCAGCAACACTCTCAAACTAAAACTTCTGTGTCGGTACAGGAAAAGATATCAATATCAAAACATTGATATGGTTCCTTGAATTTCTTGTAATAAAAATGGACTTGTTCGGTTAGCATAAATCAGTTGCTCTGTTAATGAAATAGGAAAATATGTTTTTCCAGTCATGCTGAATAAAGTCATGTTTGGCTAACATTGGGGTCACGATGTGAAACAAATCTATAAATGTTTCCTTTCAGAAAGAGCTTAAAGGTTTGCTAGGAATACTGAACGGAGGAGGTTTTCATCAAAGCTCAAGTGAGAACTAGGGTCAAGTCATTGCAAGGTTGAGGATCCCCGGTTATCCTCGGCCTTGTGAGATGGTGTCGTGGGAAAGCTGGGTGGAGAAAGGTGGACCAGACAGGGATCATTATTTGCAAGAGTGATCCACACATTGCCTCAACTGTCACCATCAATTACAAGCTTTTAGGAATGTCCTTCAGGGTCAAACCAACATTTTTAGTCACTTGCCCACCCAAATAAGTGCAAGCTTTCAGAACAAGCACAATTCAGCAACTTGAGACAGAGGCCAAGTTTTTCCATTCCCGGATGATGTTGGAGCATACGTCAGAGCGAAATGTAGAAAAGAGGACTGCTGCCAAATTCCTCCCCAAAAATAACCTCTTCTGTTTTCCTCCCAGTGGGGAAGGAGTTCACCCGCTGCCACTCTGCTGCCCCACTGCCTACAAGACAATGAGAGTGTAGCTAAGTGGATTGGCCTACTTGGCTTCCTAGCCACATCCGGGCCACCTTGTAAAACCCTGACCCCATTGGAAAAGGCATTAAGACCTATTTGTGGCAGGCTAGATGCACAACAGGGTAAAATACCACAGGTTTCAAATAATGTTTCAAGTGCTTTAAAACAGACTCAAACTTTGAATATTTTAAAGTTTAATATTGCACACCAGGCCTTGGGAACCAGTGGAGTCTCTCAGAAGCTTTTCACTGTTCCTCCGCTATGGAAAGGTGAGTGTTTTTTTTTGGGGGGGGGGACACAAGCATCTTAGTTTGCCTCTGATCACTGCCCCCTGGTGCCAGCCCTTTTCTGTCTCCAGCTCTAGACAAGGCTCTGACTCCCGGCAATGTTACACCTCTCTCATGAAACAATAACTGAGGCATACTAGCTGTGAACATAGTTACAAAGGGAAATCTTCCACTGACTAAGTTACAAATCCTTTGGCTTTCTTCAGAGTGCAGCTTTACCAAGAAACTCCACTCAATCACTTGTGAACAGATCGCTCCCCTCCTCAGTAACAGACTCCCATTTGGAGATTGTTCTGCCATACATTCGTATCAGCATTCATACCCACATCATTCCACACAGATGCTGTTGGTGATATCAAACCTGATCACGTTCCTACTGCATAAGACAACTGTACTTCCTGATTGGTGCGCTTCCTCCTTCTATATGAATATTTAATAAGGTTGCAACAAGAAAATTTTAACTCATTGGACCCAAATTTCCACTTATGAGATGAAGTACAGTGGCGGGCAGTTTTGGCAGTGCCCACCCCGCTGGGTGGAATGGTAGGAACTCGCACCCCATTCTGTGCTCAATAATTATGCACAGACAAGTATTGACCCAAATCAACTGGCAGGGCAGGAGCTGTTTCATCTGAACACCATCAGTTGCCGGGGTCGAAGGTCCGGGAATCAAATTTAAACACCAGTCCAACATGTACATTGCACTCTCTCCGGCCTAAGGGGGGAATTTTCCCTTCCCACCCACCACAAGAATCATAGTGGGCGGACGGCGGACCTTAGAAAGGTCCGTCGACCTTGGGCGGGATTTTGCCATTTTGGGGTGAGTGTGGCCAGAGAATTCACCTCAAGTGTCTTCAAGACATGTGCAGAGATGTCTTCCAGCCACAAGATGAAGGCCAAAAGCCTCAAGATGAAGGCAACAATGCACTTCACCCACCAGGCCCTTGCGCCCTTGATCAGAGGAATGCAGGCCCACAGGCATGTCTTAAATCCCAGGAATGACTCTGGGAAGCACACCTCTCCAACCTGGGAGGACGTGGCAGAGCAGGTCAGAGTGGCTGGCAACTGCTCCCAAAACACCATCCGGTGCAAGAAGCGGGTGAAAGATCTCATCGCTCTGCCAGGGTAAGTCATCCTTCAACTCCCTCCAATATCAAATTCTCATCATGACGCCTCTGACAAGGGATGTCACTTTCTATTGCGAGGGGAGGGGTGTGGGGGACATACCAGCACTCATTCTCTCACAGACATTTTCACATCGCCACCATCCCATCTGTCATGTTGCTCACACTCCATCCTCTGGCCTTCTGGGGAGGACTCACCACACACAGGGGACATGCATCTTTCCCATCCTCTGCTCCATCCTTCCTTAACACAGGCCTTTCTTTCAACTTCATACAAGACAAGCTGGTGCATAACGGGCGTGAAAGATTGCAGACATTTGACATCATTGCCCTCATTGAGTTTGAGGAGGCTACAGCTGAGCAGGATGGGGAGGACAGAGATCGCTTCTGTGGGGGAGGGGAGATCAGCCTCTCCCAGAAACGTATTATGGATCTTACACAAAAACAGAAAATGCTGGAAAATGTCAGCATGTCTGACAGGCCTGTGAAAAGAAAATATTCTGTCAGACCTGCTAAGATTTTCCAGCATTTTCTGTTTTTGTTTCAGATTCCAGCATCCGCAGGATTTTGTTTTTGTAAGTTTATTTATTGGTGTCACAAGTAGGCTTACATTAACGCTGCAATGAAGTTACTGTGAAAATCCCCTAGTCGCCACACTCCAGCGCCTGTTCGGGTACACTGAGGGAGAACATCCCACCAGGTGCATCATCTCCTGCAGGAGTCAGGGCAGGGCCCTTGGACACCCATAGGGAGGATGAACATCAGCCAGACACCCCAGGGGCCACTTCTCAGGACAACCCAAGGGTGTGCAGCCGCTCACAGTCCCCTTTGCCTGTGACCCCATCCACTCCAGCTGCTAAAACTGCCAAAGGTGCATCTACCTCTAAGCAGTAGACGCTTATCAGGCCAGGACCCTCCAGGCCTCAGGTCACCAGTGGACACCCATCAAGGTCATCACAGACATTAGGACATAGCAGTCAGCAGGCTGCTTCCACCTCTGCTGCAGATGTTGGGGCTGCACCCAGGTGTAATGGTATGTTTAGGAAGGTTAAGAAATGTTGATATCACTTTTGGATCACAAGTGTGCTACCACTTTTGTGAATACATTTTCCGGTTACGTGAACACTTTGGTCAACTGAAGACATTATGATTTTTTTACATTGGAATCTTGAGTTTTAGCCATCCTCGCACTCAGCAATAGTGTCCCATAGATTAATATTCATGTGATGTCAACCTCATTTGAACTAGTCTCCGCACCCTTGTGTGATGTCAGGGAGATGTGTTTAAATCTTTATTTTAAGAATGCAACGTAAGCGTTTCTAAGCCTCAAGGAACACCACTGAGTGAGGGCAGCTCATTGGCATTGATATTCTAGCCGTATCTGTGTCTCTTCAGTGGTGGTGGCAGAAGACAAGACATGCACATAAGTAGGAGATCCCTCGGCATGTCCACGTTTCAGTGCATCAGTGTTTGTATCATTATCTGGCAGAGAAAACTTCAAATCTTCTCTCACTTTGCTTTTGTTCCTCAGTGGGCACTCAGATCCCAGAGTGAGGGCGTTCACAGAACACCGCAGACCGACGCAGAGATCACGGCCTGGCAATTCATGAGGCCAGAATGTGAAAGTGAGAATGACGGACTCATTCTCACTGCAAATGGTTGGACATCACCTAAGATGAAAGAGAGTTGCATTGAGGATCAGGAGAGATGTGGCCAAATGCCCCACACTTAACTTTACTCTTCCAGGAACCTGTCAACGATGATAATATCAGATACATCTCCCGTGTCTTCCTTCCTCTATGGCATCACCGTGTTCATACTGAGTCTCAGCATCCTCCTGAGATTTCTGAACTTCTGCATCGTACCCTCTGATGAGCTCTCATCCTCCTCCAGTTCACTCTTTGCAAGGGGATCACCTCTTTTCATTGCCAGATTGTAAAAGAGTGGAACACACTGATTATGCGTGAAAACCTATCGGGAATGCATTGTTGTGAGCCACCTGAGTGGTCCAAGCATCTGAAGCACAATTTCAGAAGCCTTAAGGTCTGCTCTACAAGGCAGTGTGTGGAGCTATAAGCAGCATTGTACCTCTCCTCAAAACAACTCTGAGGGCGATGCACCAGAGTCATCAGACAATGTTCCAGTGGGTATCCCTCATCCCCAAACATCCATCCCTGCAGATGTGTTGGCCCCTTGAAAATCTCAGGTACCTGGGAGTGACTCGGGATGTAAGAATCATGGCAACTCCTAGAATACTGTGCACAAATGTGAAGTATGTGCTTCCAATGATCACACGCCAGTTGTACATTGATGGAATGATAGTCTTTGTGGTTTATAAACATTAGGGGTTGCTGCCATGGAGCCTGTATAGCCACATGGGTGCAATCCATTGCACGCTGCGCTCTTGGGAAACCTGAGATGCTGCAAGGCCAGTGAATCTCACAGTCTGGCTATCTTCATCCAGAGGAAACCTGACATAATGATGGACCTGCCAGTAAAGGGAATCTGTAATCTCTCTTTAAACAATATGATTCACCAGGATAAGCCTTTCTCTGCATGGAGGTCAGTGACCAGTGGAGTGCCCCAGGGATCTGTTCTGGGACCCTTGCTGTTTGTCATTTTCATAAATGACCTGGATGAGGAAGTGGAGGGATGGGTTGGTAAGTTTGCTGACGACACCAAGGTAGGTGGTGTTGTGGATAGTTTGGAGGGATGTCAGAAGTTGCAGCGAGACATAGATAGAATGCAAGACTGGGCGGAGAAGTGGCAGATGGACTTCAACCCGGATAAGTGTGTGGTGATCCATTTTGGCAGATCCAATGGGATGAAGCAGCAGTATAATATGAAGGGTACCATTCTTAGCAGTGTAGAGGATCAGAAGGACCTTGGGGTCCGGGTCCATAGGACTCTTAAATCGGCCTCGCAGGTGGAGGATGCGGTCAAGAAGGCGTACGGCGTACTGGCCTTCATTAATCGAGGGATTGAGTTTAGGAGTCGGGAGATAATGCTGCAGCTTTATAGGACCCTGGTTAGACCCCACTTGGAGTACTGCGCGCAGTTCTGGTCACCTCATTACAGGAAAGATGTTGAAGCCATTGAAAGGGTGCAGAGGAGATTTACAAGGATGTTGCCTGGATTGGGGGGCATGCCTTATGAGGATAGGTTGAGGGAGCTTGGTCTCTTCTCCCTGGAGAGACGAAGGATGAGAGGTGACCTGATAGAGGTTTACAAGATGTTGAGAGGTCTGGATAGGGTAGACTCTCAGAGGCTATTTCCAAGGGCTGAAATGGTTGCTACGAGAGGACACAGGTTTAAGGTGCTGGGGGGTAGGTACAGAGGAGATGTCAGGGGTAAGTTTTTCACTCAGAGGGTGGTGGGTGAGTGGAATCGGCTGACGTCGGTGGTGGTGGAGGCAAACTCGTTGGGGTCTTTTAAGAGACTTCTGGATGAGTACATGGGATTTAATGGGATTGAGGGCTATAGATAGGCCTAGAGGTGGGGATGTGATCGGCGCAACTTGTGGGCCGAAGGGCCTGTTTGTGCTGTGGCTTTCTATGTTCTATGTTCTATGTTCTAAGCCAACAAAATCCATTCTCCCCTAATTCTTGTGATCATGACGCTCCTTTATGGCCACTGCTGATTTACTTACCCTGATTCTGAATCAATTAATCCTCTGACTTGCTCCTTGAGTACCATTAGGGGTAAATCATGGCTGGTTCGGATGTCTGCAATCCAAAGATGATTCTTGCCTCTGATAAGCTTTTCAGTTGAGGTTTGAGGTCTGTGCAAGTGGCAGAATTTGAACTACCGGAGCTGAAAGTGGAAGGCACATTATTGCGGTGGACAATAAAGTGGCCTCACCAGCGCCACTTTCTAATTAACGGCAGCAGCTGGCCCCCAAGTGCTGGTGATCCAATAAGAGAGCTGGAAGATCAGCCTGAGCAGCGCCACCAATAGCAGTGACCATTGCTAAGTCTGCAGCTGCAGAGAGAGAGCACCACAAAGGATAGAACTTTAAGGCCAGGGACCCAGGTTCAATTCCCAGCTTAGGTTACTGTCTGTGGAGTTTGCACATTCTCCCAGTGTCTGTGTGTGTTTCCACCGTGTAGGTGCTCCGGTTTCCTCCCACAATCCAAAAATGTGCGGGTTAGGTTGATTGGGCATGCTAAATTGACCCTAGTGTCAGGGGATGAACAGGTTAAATGTGTGGGTTTACGGGAATACAGCCTGGGTGGGATTGTGGTCAGTGCAGACTCGATAGGCCGAATGGCCTCCTTCTGCACTGTAGGGATTCTATGAACCTGTCCAGAGGTACTGCCTAGAACCAAATCCCAGGACAGTCCTCAAGGTACATCCTGGAGCTCCTGGAGACAGGAGGGTAGGAGTTGCCCTGGGAATTAGGAGGGGAGCGGGGGGGGGGGGGGCAATCACAGTGTCAGGAAGTTGGCTCAGTTGGGAAAGAGAGGGCCAGAGCTCAAGATCCCAGAGGGAAGGCAACTCCAAATCTGAAGGGGCCTTCACCCCATTCCCCACCTCCAAGCCCACATAGCATCTCACCACCTGGCAGTGGACCTTCGTGATGTGAGGAAATGCTAATTGAGGTTGGAAGTAACCCTAATTGGCCATGTAAGTAATATAATTGGGCTCCCAGTGGACAGCCAATCTGCCACCTTTCCCACTTCTGACAAAATGGTATGTGTGGACAGGGCATTGCAATACTTTGAGAAAGCACAGGTGAGTATTGTCCATCCTTCTCTTTCTAACTCATCTTTAACCTAACCCATTTCTATAAGCTCTCAGCTTCCAATGCCTATGAAGTCTAATGTTTCCTTTCCCCATGTACTCAGTGTTTTCAATCATTGTGCTCCATCCCCAGTTATCCACCTGCAGCATTGGTTGTAGGTCATTTGTAATCTTTGAAAAGAGGAAAGACAATGTTACAGTGACATGGAGACTTCCTCCATCGGAGGTCATATATGCTATGATGACAGGTGAAGGAATCTTGTCCTTTTTAAAGATGTGAGCTTGGAGTTGAGCAGAAGCCATTGTGGTGCAAATCATGAGTTGAAAGTAATTTTGAGTAACAAAACATTCTGCCAGTTGGAGATGTTGTAGGAGTGAGTTTCCTGACACCCAGGTGTTCAGAGAAAGATTTTGAAGTGAAGGAAGTGATATGAGTTTTTTATTAGTGTCACAAGTAAGCTTACATTAACACTGCAATGAAGTTATTGTGAAAATCCTCTTGTTGCCACACTCCGGTGCGTGTTCGGGTACACTGAGGGAAAATTTAGCATGGCCAATGCACCTAGTGGTTGATGATATGTGTTGGCACCTGAACTATGATTTATATTATGAGGTTCTGAACTCTCCATGAATGGGTGTGGCAATTCTTGGGAAAGTTGTACTGATTGCCTTTTCTAGATAATCTGCACCTTATCTCAGAAAGACTCTTGTCATCTGTGCCCATCAGATAGTCACTACTGACTCTCAGTTCAGTATCAATGAGACACCACCACTACAGCATAAAGAACCCATATAGAGAGTAGTTCTTCCAGATTGTTCTCTGACCATGTGACTACCTGCATCACGCTGAAGGCGATGCCACTCTCTCCAGTCTCAGGTTAACACTTGATCTGTTGAGCAGCTTACATTCTAATGCATGCAGGCACATGTCATCACATTCCCCTTCTTTTTCAAAAACTTTCCTCCCTTCTAACAAAGAATATTCTACAATGTTTACTTCCTATCACAATACAACATGGTCTTAATTCGTGACAGTTCTTTCACACCTCGGTCTGTCACATGTGAAGGAATGGCAGTGGTACTCAAGTGCTCCTAGTCTTTAGGTCATATGGTAAAGTTTCTTTCTCCGCTAACAGGAAACTGCATTCTAAAGATAGCTTTTCATGTCTTTCTCTTCTTTAACTAATCTTTCAAAGATATGACTATATCTTTCATTGCTTTAGTTTGCTTAGCAAAACTTCCTTTCCCTCAGTTACTTTTTTATTTCTTGTTTAATAACTGGGAGCTCGTCCTTGACAGACAATAGCTCAGTTTCCAAAGGCTTTTTAGATAGGTTGATATTTGGTTCTTTTTCTTTCCAGCATTTCAATTCAGCATCTTTTTCATCGGCCACTTTATCATATTGGGGCTTGTGCTTTTCCATTAATGTGACCATTTCAGCTATCTTGCTCTGGCATGTAATCACCATTTCTTTTTGTGTCTGACTTGCCGCTTCTGCTGTCAATCACAAAGTTTTTACCTCTTCAGTTAATTTTTTATTATCAAGCTTCCTTCCTTCTGAAGGCTTTGAAAAGTTTCATCAGATCCCTTGTTGAGACTTGACAGTCCCAAATTCAATTGTTCTATCTCAGTTTTATAAGAACTGCATTGTTTAGTTTCTTCTATAGACTTCTTCTGCAAGCTCTTATTCTCCTGATTCAATTCTTAGAGTCATAAAGTCATAGAATCATACAGAAGGAGGACATTCAGCCCATTGAGTCTGCACCGACCACAATCCCACCCAGTCCCTATCCCCACAACCCCAAACATTTACCCCAGCTGATCCCCCTGACACTAAAGGGCAATTTAGCATGGCCAATCCATCTAACCTGCACATCTTTGGACTGCACATCTTCAATGGACTTATTTTTATTTTCTAGTTGGTTTTTCATGGAGTTCAGTTTATTTTCCATTGTCGATATTGGATCTCCTATTGGGAAATGAGTTAGGGCAGTTGATGGATGTGAGTGTGAGGGAACACTTTGGATCCAGTGATCATAATTTCAACCTGATCATGGATAAGGATAGATCTGGTCCTCGGGTTGAAGTTCTGAACTGGAAAAAGGCCAAATTTGATGAAATGAGAAGGGATCTGGGAAGTGTAGATTGGCACAGGCTGTTCTCTGGTAAGGATGTAAATGGAAAGTGGGAGGCCTTCAAAGGAGAAATTTTGAGAGTGCAGAGTTTGTATGTTCCTGTCAGGATTAAAGGCAAAGTAAATAGGAATAAGGAACCTTGGTTCTCGAGGGAGATTGTAACACTGATTAAGAGGAAGAGAGAGTTGTATGAAATGTACAGGCAGCAAGGAACACATCAGATGCTCGAGGAGTATAAAAAGTGCAAGAAGCTACTTAAGAGGGAAATCAGGAGGGCTAAAAGAAGACATGAGGTTGCTTTGGCAGACAAAGTGAAGGAAAACCCAAAGAGCTTCTATAGGTATGTTAGGAGCAAAAGGATAGTGAGGGATAAAATTGGTCCTCTTGAAGACCAGAATGGTACACTGTGTATGGAACCAAAAGAGATGGGGGAGATACTAAATGGTTTTTTTGCATCTGTATTTACTGAGGAAACGGGCATGGAGTCTACGGAAATAGGGCAAACTGGTAGGGAGGCCATGGAACCTTTACAGATTAAAGGGGAGGAGGTGCTCGCTGTCTTGAGGCAAATCAGAGTGGATAAATCCCCAGGACCGGACAGGGTATTCCCACGGACCTTGAGGGAGGCTAGTGTTGAACTTGCAGGGGCCCTGGCAGACATATTTAAAATGTCAGTATTCACGGGGGAGGTGCCGGATGATTGGAGGGTGGCTCATGTTGTTCCATTGTTTAAAAAAGGTTCCAAAAGAAATCCGGGAAATTATAGGCCAGTAAGTTTGACGTCGGTGGTGGGCAAGTTATTGGAAGGTGTGATAAGGGATAGGATCTACAAATATTTGGATAGACAGGGACCTATTAGGGAGAGTCAACATGGCTTTGTGCGTGGTAGGTCATGTTTGACCAATCTATTAGAGTTTTTCGAGGAAAGTGGATGAAGGGAAGGCGGTGGATGTTGTCTACCTGGATTTCAGAAAGGCCTTTGACAAGGTCCCTCATGGGAGGTTAGTTAGGAAGGTTCAGTCACTGGGTATACATGGGGAGGTAGTAAATTGGATAAGACACTGTCTCAATGGAAGAAGCCAGAGAGTGGTTGTGGAGGATTGCTTCTCTGAGTGGAGGCCTGTGACTAGTGGTGTGCTGCAGGGATCGGTGTTGGGTCCATTGTTGTTTGTCATCTATATCAATGATCTGGATGATAATGTGGTCAATTGGATCAGCAAGTTTGCTGATGATACAAAGATTGGAGGTGTAGTGGACAGTGAGGAAGGTTTTCAAAGCTTGCAGAGGGATTTGGACCAACTAGAAAAATGGGCTGAAAAATGGCAAATGGAATTTAACGCAGACAAGTGTGAGATATTGCACTTTGGAAGGACAAACCAAAGAAGAACATACAGGGTAAATGGTAGGACTCTGAAGAGTGCAGTTGAACAGAGGGATCTGGGAATACAGGTACAGAGTTCCCTAAAAGTGACGTCACAGGTGGATAGGGTCGTAAAGAGTGCCTTTGGTACATTGGCCTTTATAAATCGGAGTATCGAGTATAAAAGTTGGAGTGTTATGGTAAGGTTGTATAAGGCATTGGTGAGGCCGAATTTGGAGTATTGTGTACAGTTTTGGTCACCTAGTTACAGGAAGGATGTAAATAAGATTGAAAGAGTGCAGAGAAGGTTCACAAGGATGTTGCCGGGACTTGAGAAGCTGAGTTACAGAGAGAGATTGAATAGGTTGGGACTTTATTCCCTGGAGCGTAGAAGATTGAGGGGAGATTTGATAGAGGTGTATAAGATTTTGATGGGTATAGATAGAGTGAATGCGAGCAGGCTTTTTCCGCTGAGGCTAGGAGAGAAAAAAACCAGAGGGTATGGGTTAAGGGTGAAAGGAGAAAAGTTTAAAGGGAATATTAGGGGGGGCTTCTTCACGCAGAGAGTGGTGGGAGTGTGGAATGAGCTGCCGGATAAAGTGGTAAATGCGGGGTCACTTTTAACATTTAAGAAAAACTTGGACGGGTTCATGGATGAGAGGGGTGTGGAGGGATATGGTCCAAGTGCAGGTCAGTGGGACTAGGCAAAAAATGGTTCGGCACAGACAAGAAGGGCCAAAAGGCCTGTTTCTGAGCTGTAATTTTCTATGGTTCTATGGTCTTCATTAATTTCTCCCTCTTATCTTCATTTTGTAAATTTTTGCAACTATCATCTTTTTTCTTCAAATTTGCTGTCAGCCATTTCATTTTGTTTTAATGTTTTCTCTAGAGCTTTAATTCATTTTGCTGATTCCTCTTGATCTTCAATAAATTTAGAATAAGTCTTTGGAGGCAGAAGTCCCTTCACCAAAATCCTTCATTTACAAACTCTAACAGCGGTACATAGAATGCTAGCAGTTAGCAGTCTATCTCCGGGTGTGTCAGAGGAACTGACACTCCCAGTTAAGTACAAGACAAAGACTCCCTGATTGGCCCAGCAATTGCCTCCTTAATCAGGGAGTTCATACTCCAATAGGCCAACCTCAATGGCTTGATTGAAGTCATTACAAAATTCTAGTTTCTTTTAGAGGTCTTTTGTTGCCCTCACTCTGGGGTCTTTCACTGTTCTCTCCTGGGATCTTTCGTTACCCTCCTTCTGGGGTTTTCAGTTGCCCTCCATCAGTGGTCTTTCATTGCTCTCCATCACAGGTCTTGTGTTCCCGCTTCTTTGAGATCCTTGTTTTAAATTTAAAACAACAACCTCTCTATGTCTGCTTTTTGACCTTTGCAGCAATTAGGGATGGGCCAAAAATATTGGCTTTGATAGCAATGCTCACATCTCATGAAATAATAAAATAGAGTCTTTGTACATATACATTGGCCTTTTACTGTGGATTGGTTCATTAAAGTACTCGCCTGAGTCCTCTACAGCAGAACATGCACATGGTCTCACCCGCCTGGGTTTCTGCACTGCCCTTTTCTATGGTCTGAATGCAGCCCACTCAATCCTGACGACTCACCACATGTGAATCTCTCTTCCATTCTGCCCTCTGAAGTATACACAATGCCACTATCTGAGCTGGTGGTTGCAAGTGCCAGGTCAAGTATTGGTGTGTCCTCTACCTCAGTCTGCTCTTCTTTTAGGCATTGTACCTCAGAACCATTTTCTGACCAGGTGTCAGTTGTTAGATGTCTAAAAGTACAAAGGTAAAAAATCAGGATTGGGTGAGGGAATGAGGGGAAAAAAGAAGTACATGGTTACACCATCAGCAGATTGTAAAACATAACAACTTAAGGCAGCAGTACATTCAGGCCCTCAGTGCCAGACTGTTAGCATTTACTGTCATGAGCACATGCTCCCCACCTTCTGAACAGTCATCCAGAAGGTCTCCTGGTCCCCACAGCGAAGGGAGCCTCTCTCTGCCAGTTCAACTCCTGCACCAGCAACCCCAGTACAATATCAGAAAACTTGCCTGTTGTGTCATTTTGGGCCCTTGCTGGAGTTCTTTCAATGCCGTACAAGCAATTCCAGGCCCTGCTACAAACAGAATGCACCTTTACGTTGATGCTTAAAGGGTGCTGTCTGACTTTAATTAGTGCAGACTTTCAAAAGTCTTAACACCATCCATAACAAGCAACACGCTTGATCAGCACCCTTTTTTAAAATTTAATTTGGTTTGATTTGATTTATTATTGTCACATGTATTAGCATACAGTGAAAAGTATTGTTTCTTGCGCGCTATACAGACAAAGTATACCGTTCATAGAGAAGGATAGGAGAGGATGCAGAATGTAGTGTTACAATCATAGCTAGGGTGTAGAGAAAGAGTTAGAATGGAGTTTTAAAAGCATAGAACAAGAGTAAAAGATGAAATTAGAGCGTATGCTGGGCACAGCTTACAAAATGTCACCACGCTCCTGCGCCACCTTACAATCTTGCTTATCCACCACCTGAAACATTCACTCTTTCCACTACTGATTCACAGTGGCAGCAGTGTGTATGATCTACACGATTCACTGCAGCAACTCACCAAGGCTTCTTTGAAAGCACCTTCCAAACCCACAGCCTCTACCATCTAGAAGGACAAGGGCAGCAGACACACTGGAACCCCACCACCTGCGAGTTCCCCTTCAATTCACTCTCTATCCTGACTTGGAAATATATCACTGTTTGTTCATTGTCGCTGGGTCAACATCGTGGAACTTCTCTCCCACAAACAGCACTATGGGTGTACCTACAGCACAGGGACTGCAATGGTTCAAAAAGGCAGTTCAGTACCACCTTCTAAACGGTAATTAGGGATAGGCAATAAATGCTGGCCTAGTCAGCGAAGTCCACAACCTATGAATGAATATGTTTTTAAAAGATGGCTTACATAAATGTCAGCTCCCTGCTGAGTTGTGGAACCACGAAGCAGCCCATTCAGTGCTGGGCTGTGGACCATAATCATGGAAGTGAGCAGACAGCATCAAGTTCAGGTGCTGCCTTCATCCCTCCGATCTGGGGCAGGGGAACCACAATCCTGGCAGCCTATTCCAGGAGTTATCAAATTTCTAGCCCATTAGCTGCCCATTGTCACATCGCAATTTATCCTATTTCCAGATCTAAATTGTCTGCCACATTTCCCTAATTTACAACAGTAAACACAATTCCAAAACTCTTCATTAACTGGAATGAGCTTTGGGATATCCAAGGTCATGAAAGGCAAAGCCTTTCTTTCATTTTTATCAATCAGTGGAGAACCCAGGTCACTGAATCTCAATGTAGGTGTGGATTAGTGGCCAAGGCTTAAAGAAGGAAAGGGAGGAAGTGAAACAGACAACATTGGGGGAGGCGGGGGGGGGGGGGGGGGGGTGGAGGGGGGGTAGAGAAGGAAGTGTTGCAATGAATTGGATGTGAGGAAGAAAACTGAGTTCAGATCAAAAATGCTCCAACATGAAACAGAAAACAAAGACAGGAGCAAAATACTGCAGATAAAATCAGAAAATTCTGGAAATACAGCAGGTCAGGCAACATCTGCAAAGAATGAAATGGCATTTCAAACCATTAACCAGATGCTGCTTGACTTGCTGAGTATTCCCGGCACTTTCTGTTTTTATTGAGGGAGACATGAAGATTGATGGAGTTTGAGCTGACCTTCCAAACCCATGACCACACCTTCCATCTAGAAGGACAAGGGCAGCAGACACACAGTAACACCACCATCTGCAAATTCCCCTCCAAGTCACTCACCATCCTGACTTGGAAATACATGATGTTCCTTCGCAGTCGCTGGCTCAACACCCTGGAATTCCCTCCGTAACGGCATTGTGGGTTAACCCACACCACGTGGGCTGCAGCAATTCATGAAGGCAACACACCACCACCTTCTCAAGGGCAACTAGGGATGGGCAATAAATGCTGGCCAGCCAGCGACGCCCATGTCCCCACGAATGAATAAAAAAAATGATGGAACACAAGTGTTTGAGTGTCATTTTAGTGGCATTTTAGCTAGAGAAAGTTACGAGTCCCCAGAGTAGCAATGGCCTTGGGGTGGAACGAGGTGGCAAAGAGATAGAATAGAGTCTCACCAGCGTACATGTGGAATCTAATATCCACAGTGGTAATTTATGGGCTTATATGTCGTAAATGAGAGAATATTACACAAGTGTTTTCAAGACAAGCTGTGTGGTGAGAGAAGGGTGTGAAGAAGAAAGCAAGCTTCCTCAGGAGCTGTAAATATCAGTAAAGGAAGCAAATCATGTACAGTGAACCTGTTGCTCCACAGCCATGCGGTACAATTTAAAAGTGACATTGGAGCAGATGTTAGTGCGGCTTCCGATTTAATTCATGTGCAAAGAATTTAATATGATTCCACTTGATCGAGGAAAAGAACAGTTAGCTATACAGGGTGTCTTTCTGTGGACAGGAATGAAAGCATCAAATGAAAAACAAAAATACAAATAAAAAATGTCCCAAACTGTTTCAAAGTTTTGAGGGAATTGAAGACAAGTGCACCAAGATGCTCAAGTCTGACAAGGCCATTCACAGTCGTGACTGCGTGATACACTCCATTTCCTCTAGAGAGTCAACTTTACAATTTGCTGCATTCAGTCCAGAGTTTTGTACAACAGGAGCACACATTGGAATTTTGGAGACATTGATCAACACACACAATATGTTGTCCACCTAATTTTCCAACCACTAAAATATGAAAAATCACAAGTTGGGCATATATAACCTCTGAACCTGAACTCCCGAAATGTGGCAGCCATTTAGTGAAGTTCCTAAAACTGGGTATTTAATGTGATGAACTGGACAGTACAAAGCAGATGGGAATAATAGTTTGGCGAAGAGGGATAGAATGATACAGGGAAATTGGAGTCTTGCTCCTCTGAGTGTTGGACATAGTCATGATGTGGAGATGCCGACGTTGGACTGGGGTAAACACAGTAAGAAGTTTAACAACACCAGGTTAAAGTCAACAAGTTTATTTGGTAGCAAAAGCCGCACAAGCTTTCAGAGCTCCAAGCCCCTTCTTCAGGTGAGTCTGAAGAAGGGGCTTCGAGCTCCGAAAGCTTGTGTAGCTTTTGCTACCAAATAAACCTGTTGGACTTTAACCTGGTGTTGTTAAACTTCTTACTGTGTTGGACATAGGGGCAGTGAGGGGGAAGATCCCGACTCCTTGCCAGCAGTTGAACACGGCAGACAGGAAAGCGGTGATCTGCAGCGGGCCTGGTAGGGGCAAGGGGAGATGAATTGAGGTCAGGGTAATGAAATGGTTAATAGGTCTCGAAGCTTAATTTTGTCTGCTTTACTGCAGCTGTCCCCACCTGATAAAGGAAAATCTGTCCGACAGCAGCTGAATGTATGGACTGAGGGGAGGACTGATACAGGTAGGTCAGGGTAATTCCTGTATGTAACGATATTTTTATTAAAAACATTAATCAAACTGATCATAACAATAATGATGTGATACTTCTTCAGTGGTCGAAATGTCAGTGCAATGCAAGTTCACATTTCGTTTATGGTGATTCCCACAGAAGCTGCTTGGGCCAATTCCTCCCCCTGCTGGTAGTGCATAACTCCAGGGTTATCAGGTACAATAAGTGTTACTCCTGACCCCACACAATGGTGACACTGCATCAGACACTATTACAATGTCCTGCTTGTGACTGCCTGCTGGTTTTAAGCACATGTTCCAATGTCTTCAGCAAGAAATATAAATTACATCTATCAGCACCTCACTGTGATCTGTTGGTATTTACTATTGTTTCAAATAAAAATATTTAAGAATACTCAATATTATGGATTAGGAGATGTTCGATTTATAATCAAATATATTGCATAGATAAACTTTACAGCTAATGGAATTATCATTAGAATAAATAGGGGTGATTTTGAAATTTGTACAAGCTTTTAAATAATAGTTTACCAAGATTATTCAGGCCCAATGGTACTTTCTCTTCTGTGTGTGTTTGTATGTCTGTCATTCTGTCTGTCTGTGTGTCAGTGTGTGTGCGCGTGTCTGCATATCACTCTGTCTCTGTGTGTCTCACTCTGTCTCTGCCTATGTTTGTGTGTGCGTCTCTGTCATGTCTGTTTATGTGTTTGAGTGTGTGTCTCTGTCACTGTCTCTGTCAGTCTGTGTGTCATTGTGTGTGTCTCTGTCACTCTGTCTCTGTCAGTCTGTGTGTGTCTCTGTCACTCCATGTATCACTGTCGCTCTGTCTGTGTGTGTGTGTGCATCTATTACTCTGTCTGTGTGTATCTGTCATTGTATGTGTCTGTGTGTGTCTGTGTGTGTGTGTGTATATCTATCTGTCACTGTGTGTGTGTGTCTGTGTGCATGTGTGTCCGTATGTGTGTCTCTGTCACTCTGTGTATCACTGTCACTCTGTGTGTGTGTGTGTGTGTGGGCGGCATGGTAGCACAGTGGTTAGCACTGCTGCTTCACACCTCCAGGGACCTGGGTTCGATTCCCAGCTTGGGTCACTGTCTGTGTGGAGTTTGCACATTCTTCTCATGTCTGCGTGGGTTTCCTCTGGGTGCTCCAGTTTCCTCCCACAGTCCAAAGATGTGCGGATTAGGTTAATTGGCCATGCTAAATTGCCCCTTAGTGTCCCGGGATGCGTAGGTTAGAGGGATTAGCGGGTAAATATGTAGGGATATGGGGATAGGGCCTGGGTGGGATCGTGGTCGGTGCAGACTCGATGGGCCGAATGGCCTCTTTCTGCACTGTAGGGTTTCTATGATGATTTCTATGTGTGTGTGTGCCTGTTACTCTGTCTGTGTGTTTGTGTGTATATGTGTGCCACTCTGTCTGCGTGTGTCTCTGTCACCGTGGGTGTGTCTCTGTCACTTTGTGTGTGTCTGTCTGTCACTGTGTGTGTGTGTGTGTGTATCTGTGTCTGTGTATGTCTGTCACTCTGTCTGTGTTTGTGTATGCATGTGTGTGCCACTCTTTCTGTGTGTGTGTCTGTCACTTAGTCTGCGTGTGTGTGTCTGTCACTGTGTCTGTCTGTGCCTGTGTGTCTGTGTATGTGTTTGTGTCTGTCACTCTGCGTCTGTGTGTGCCTGTGTGTCTGTGTGTGCCTGTGTGTCTGTGTGTGTCTGTCTGTCACTCTGTGTCTGTGTGTGCCTGTGTGTGTGTCTGTCTGTCTGCCACTCTGTCTAATTGTGTGTGTCTGTGTGTGTGTGTGTGCGTGTCTGTCACTCTGTGTCTATGTGTGTCTGTGTGTGTGTGTGTGTC
The DNA here is from genome assembly GCF_964213995.1 of Mustelus asterias. Lineage (NCBI taxonomy): Eukaryota > Metazoa > Chordata > Chondrichthyes > Carcharhiniformes > Triakidae > Mustelus > Mustelus asterias. The sequence continues at coordinate 58,911,076 of NC_135802.1, forward strand.
TGTGTGCATCTGTTGCTCTGTTTCTGTGTGTGTCTGTGTGTCTCAATCACACTGTTCCCAAGGTGTGAGCACTTTGAAAGCTGATGATGCACCCCATAGAGTGCATCACAAGAGAATGACTTCCTCTCCACATCATTTCCTGAAGGCCTGCTCTCTGCTTTCTATTTTGAAGATTGTACTCATTTTCCACACACAAACTGACAGGTTGCATGTTGCTCCCAGAGTGTTGCAGCATGTTTGCAGGATCCAATATTGCTTCACACCAGCCAAGCCTTAACCTTTCGAAAGTGCAGCTTCCGTGCTGACCAGCTGCCTGTCATTTGTAATCCTCAACATTGGCACACACAATACAAAGGCGATATGGCAAATTATCAAGAGATTAATTCATTTACAAAATTTTAAATTCTATTTGATTTGAACAGTTCAATGTGATTCTTGTAGATTTCTGCACTGCAAATGACAAAAATCAATGGAACAAATATCGGGCACTTTCTGTAAAGGGTGGGTGAGCCATTCTCTTGGATTACCATCCTGGCAACATCATTGAAAATTACTCCCCACCACTCCCACCCAGTTGGTCACATTCTTCCCTCTAAATAGAAGGAGATGAAGCCTTAAATTCCTTTGCACCCCAGACTGTGTAAACGGTGGCACACTGCCACAATACAGCAGAATGGAAAGGCCTGAAAACCAAACTAAGTTCATTCTTGGACATCATCTTCATAGACAGGTGAGCTGCGAACAGTAATTTGGCATTCTGGTGAAGGCTCACCTGTCCAGCCTAAACAGTTTTGTTTGGCATTGAGGTAAATTCAGACATGGAATAGGAAGCAGTTGGAGGAATAGGAAGCAGAAGAACACCTTTCAACTCCACAAATGATGCAAGTCAGTAGAATTGCAGGACAATTTATTTAATGGATTCAGAGGGCCCTGTAATGGGCTTGGCAGTTCCTGGTTTTCTGCTGTGGAAAACACATTTCCCTCCTGGAGTCCTGGGCCTCATTTCTTCTTTCTATGAGGAAAGGCACATTTCCATCAGTTACAATGGAGCAACATCAGGCATTGTCAAGATCAGCGGTGGAGTAAAGCAGGGCTACATCCTGGCGCCAAATCTCTTCAGCATGTTCTTCTCCATGCTGCTATTGTACACTTTCGGTGACTCAAATGTAGGCGTCTATCTGCATACCAGAGCTGCTGGCAAGCTGTTCAATTTGGCAAGGTTGAACCAAGCTCAAAATGCGGAAAAGTGCTGTTTGCTGATACACATATACATACATATGAAATAGGAAGAAGAGTAAGCCACTTGGCCCCTTGAGCCTTTTCTGCCATTCAATAAGATCATGGCTGATCTGATTATGACCTGATGATTCTGCACTGGCATCCCTCACTGAAGTTCACTTGCAGCAGCTTGTAAATCAGTTCTCCCAGGCCTCCAAGAGGTTTGGACTGATAATCTGCACCAGGAAGGTCAAAGTTGTGGATCATAGAGTTATAGAGTCATAGAGGTTTGCAGCACGGAAACAGGCCCTTCGGCCCAACTTGTCCATGCTGCCCTCAATCAGGACATAGAGGCTCCACCTTCCATCAATATTGACAACCACATCCTGGAGGTCGTCAACAGTTTCACCTACTTTGGATCAACAATTACTCGTGGCCTGTCCCCTGATGCCAAAATGAGCACCAGGGTTGCCAACTTCAAAGCTGTCTTGTCGAACTTGAGAGGTTGCGTGTAGACCAACAGCAAACAAACTGAAATACAAAGCTCTGTGTGTACCAGGGTTGCGTTCTCAGCATTGTGGCATTGTGGGTCAGCCCACAGCACGTGGACTAGTGTTTCAAGAAGGAAGCTCAACACCATCTTTTCAAGGGCAACTAGGGATGGGCAATAAATGCTGGCCAGCCAGCGACGCCCATGTCCCACGAATGAATAAAAAAAAACCCTCCTTTACAGGAATGAAGCATGGACAACTTATACAAGCCAAAAAAAGTGGCTGAACAGGTTCCACCTCCACAACGTCAATGAATATTGGGCATTTCCTGGAAAGACAAGAGTACTGAACAGGGAGGTACACCAGCATGCAGGGATCCCTGGCATGTTTGCCTTGTCAGCAGTGACTCCATTGGCTGGATCATGTAAGCTGAGTGGGTAATGGCTGCATTCCCAAAGACATGCTCTTATGAGTGAGCTTGTTAACAGCAGGTCGCCCGTGTCTATAATACAAGGATGTCTGCAAGTGAGGCTTCAAGTTGACTGGGATCAGAGTCAATGCATGGGAATTTCTTGTTACTTATCAGAGTGTCTGGAGACAAGCAGTCAGGAAGTGCATGGGAAAAGCACAGGATCAAAGAAACAACCATATGGCAGAAAAGTGTGCGGCAAAAAACATCAGTCACCTCAGGAAAACACGATTCATCTGTGCCAGCTGCAGAAGGAACTGCCACTCACAAATCAGCCTCTACAGCCACAACAGACAATGTTCAATACAGAATTGCATAGACCCTGGCCTCAGTCCATCATCTTTCAAGGTGGACAAATGCCTACTAAAAAGGAAGTTCAAGATCCAAAAGACTAGTCAGAACTTGTACATTGTAAGAGCAGATTAGACTGGAGCATATTTAGGATTTTGTTCTGAATTGGGAATAGGGATCTTATTTCAATATTAAAATGAGGTCTGTGTTCAATTTCTTTTCCTGATTTTTCTCTTTTCTATAAATCTTATAATTTACTTATCGTCCCCATCCCTTTCCCAGCAATTGTGTTTTCACCCCGTCTCTCACAAAGTATTATCCGTATTTACAGCACAGAGGCAGGCCATTTGAACCAATCGTTTAATGCTATTACCTATGCTCCAGATGAGCCTCTTCCCACTTTTCGAATCCCATAAACAGATCCTTGTATTCATTCTCCCTGACGTCAGCATCTAGCCGAGCCTTAAATGTGCTATTTATCTCACATATTTCTTGTGTTAGCAAATTCTAACCGTTCCCTGACTAAAGAGCTATCTCTGGAATTCCCTATTGGGTTTGTAAGTGACTATCTTATATTAATGGTGCAATTTCTGGTCTGCCCCACAAGTGAGAACTTTAGGCTGGATTTTCACGGAGTTGGAAGGATTCCGGAGCCATTTAAAAATGGTGGGCTGGACCCAATTCCATGATTTTGACACCATTCTCCATGCCCCTAATTTTTTGCTGGCATGGGATAAGAGTGTTGGTACCGAGCCCATACTCGCTACATGGGGAAATGTATCTCCTAGCCCCCCACAGTTTTCACAGAGTTGGACCAATTTCTTCATGGGCATCCATGTGATAGAAATAAAATTTGAGCCTCAACCATCACTATCCATAGTTCCAGACTACAATATGCATGTAAAATTTTATGTTGCCACAGCAACTTAGGCTCCTTCAGGGAGCAATTTGGCCCAGTTGGCTGGACAGCCAGTGTGGTTCAGATTGGTGTCAACAACATGGGATTGATCCACATCTTGGCTGGGATGGATTGAGGACCTGCCTCCTTGGCCGACCCATGATGGAGGTCATGGTGCTGTGGATCAGACCTGACATTGAACTTAGAATTGAAGAAGGTGATGACATAGTGTATGTCTGGTGAATGGGCATGGAAGAGTCATGAGTTAGCATGGAAGTTATGAGGGGTCATTGGTGGTTGGGAAGTATGCACTTGCATTGAGTTGTTAGGGAGCACAAAGCGAGAAAGAGAGAAATTACAGGAGGTATGAAACACTGATGTGCTAAGAGCCCCCAGATTCTGTGATGCTTCCACTGATGTATTGTTGGCTGAAATAAAGTCAAAAGATAATGGTTCCTCAGCAATGATAAAAGGAAACCAAAAAAGAAGAGCGTGAAGACCTTACAGAGAGAGTGACTCATGTGATAACTTACACACACACATGATGAGGGAAAAGTTTAATTCCCTATGATGTTGGCCAAGATAACTGTAGGTATGAGTACCTTTACAAGTTTTTGAATATTGTTAGATGCATGACTTACCTCCATACCCAATGTGCCTTCATGCTGTCATTGATGGAGCATTACAGAAAAATATCACTCCACACGCGCACACACGTCATCACACTGAGTCAACTATTAGTGACTGAGAGCAACATTTGGAACACATCTTGTTACATCCCACTAGTCAGGGAGTTTTTTCTTTATTCCAACTCTGCCTTCTACCTTCCAATAAATCTCCAATTCAGTATGCTTTCGGTTTTGACAGTAATCTTTTGAGTGTAATTTCTTCACGGCCTCTGAAAGTCCATATAGACAACATCCACATTCACTGCTGGATCTACCATGCCAGTGACCACCTCAAAAAAACTCAAATAACAGAGTTAGACATGACCTATTATTCAAAAAGAAATGTCATTGGTGTTACATACTCACTGCACATTAACAGATTAACCCCCTAAAATTAAGTAGCCCCTCCCAGATGCCTTCAGTATAAGTAAGATCAACAATCTCTAGCTGGAATATCCTGCTCGTCTATGAAATTTGACTGTTCATTCTCTTGGCCTGACAGGATCCATAGAGAGAGGAAATCATTGAAAAACCCACCAAGATCATCCTAACATCCTTGACCATCTTAAGGCACTGGCTGATGTATTGAAATCACCAAGGCGACCTGAAAGGACTTCAGTAGCATTTAAATTCAACTTTGTGGCTGTTTAGTATTGTGACTACTGACAGCTACTAACAAGGCTGTGCTCTTTGTTGAGGTGGTTACAAGCCTGCTGTCAACAATTGTCATCATTCCTGCATTATTTATGTGAGGGCGGGTGTGTTGGTATAGGGGTGGTTGGGGAGTGGAGGGGGGGAGCGGTATTGTGGTATCGGGGCAGCAAATGTTCCACAAAATTCTAAGGCTCTGCTTCCGTGAAATGTCAAAATATGGCCTCTGAGATCAGTACATCCTATCGAGTAAATATCCATGAATCGGACGTTGATGTCTTCATTTTTCCTCCATTTACTCACTTTTCCTCCATTTACTCTTCCTCCATATTCTCACTCTTTATTACACAAGAGCAAGGGCATGCCCATAAAAAATTCTTATTTTCTTCAAAATATTATAAATGCTTTTCCTCACTATAAATTTCAGTACCATTGAGTGCCTAAAATGTGAACTGGCTCCAAAACTTGCAGACTATTAGAGATTTGCAGGCTTAAAGATTGACTGGAGTTTTGGAGAGACATTTCCCCTTTAAAGATTTCAGATACTTGATCAGTGGAGCCCGGTAATCCCAGGGGAAGACCCTGTCCATTTTGTGGACTGGGTCCCATTAGCTGCGACTAACATTGAGTGTTCTGGGATAGCCCGTTGGCTCTGCTTAGGAAGAAGATAGGTCAATGGGATGAAGTTCAGGACGGTCAACCTTTTTTTTGTTATTCATTCGTGGGACATGGGCGTCGTTGGGATGGCCAGCATTTATTGCCCATCCCTAAATGGTTTTGGAGGGCAGTTGAGAATCAACCACATTGCTATGGCTCCGGAGTCACATGTAGGCCAGACCGGGTAAGAACAGATTTCCTTGCCTAAACGACATTAGTGAACCAAATGTGTTTTTCTGAGGATCAACAATGGTTTCATGGTCATCAGTAGATTCTTAATTCCAGATACTTTTCAGCTGCAGTGGCGGGATTTGAACCCAGGTCCCCAGAAAATTAGCTGAGTTTCTGGATTAATAGTCTCGTGGTAATACTGCTAGGCCATTGCCTCCCCTAACTGCTCTATTATTTCCTTATATGGCTTGGTGTTGAATTTTATTTTGATCACATTCCTGTGAAGGATATGGGGACATTTTACTGTGTTAAATATAAATGTAAGTTGTTGCTGTTGTAATGCAGACTCCCATTTCCTTTTGCAATATATCTTCTTTGAAGGCAAATGAGAAGCAACAACATCCCTTTATAACTGAAGAAATTTAACTGGGACTCCTTAAACCTGCTAACTACTTGTTGCTCTCTCACTCCGAGTAGGAAATCCAACACCCACCTTGGCCTGTACTCAGCCCCCACAACACCTGGTTAAAAACAGAAGCCTCACAGTCAGACAAACCCTGTACCTACACCGTCATTCTTCCAGCCCATGAATGTTTCCCCCATTCCTCTATCTTCTGCTTGGCACCAAGATGTTGCCCTTTCACTATAGCTCCCTCCATAGCAGACTCCAATAGCTACTCCTGCTCAAAGTGTTGCTGCTGTCCCAGGAATGACGCAAATGATATTCACAGAAGGTAGACTCCTTAATATAATCGGAAGCACCAGAGACCTTCACATTTTTGCTTCCAGCTGACAGAAAGGATTAGATCATGCTCAATTATTCATACCAGCTGACAAAATAAAGACCAAAGCTTCAATAAACAATACCAACTGGCTACATTTATGCATTCCCTGCACACGACTTTTACAGTACCTGCCTTCATGGTGCCACTGCCTTTAGGTTCCAAAGTGCTGCCAAATAGCCTTTCCTCATGGTCCAGTAGTATGGCCACACATGTGCTTAACAGCCATCCTCAACATGCAGACAATAAGTGTTAACCAAGTGCTGATTCCCTCCTCTGTTGCTCATCTGCTCAGGAATATTGTCCCTCTCTTGTCTGTTTCCATGTCTGTTTTCCCTTGTTCTTCTGCTTCATCGTTTTGTCTCTTTTCCATTTCCCTCCGCCTGTGTAGCAGAGGAAAGCATTGAACGAGGAGGAGGTGGAGAAGAGGCGCATCTAGTACAGTGAGGAGGAAACTGCTCTTCCCAAGAGGAAATCTAACCTTTATGAAATTGGAACGCAATCAGCAGGCTATTAGAAATAACATAATATCAAATTTGACCCGGTTTGATCTGTAAATTATCTTTATTAGGGAATAAACGCATGGAAAATGAGCTCTATCATTACATAATACAGAGTTTAAATGTGATTTGAGATAACATATTAATGAACTATGAGTTGGATCTGATTTGTATGCACTGTTAAAATTTCTTACAAGACACACCACTGCAACTTAAAACTTTCATAAAAATGGGAGTGTATTGGTAAGTTTAGTATTTATCCAACATTAGGAACTCTACATTACCACCACATGTTCAGTTTTATATTCTGTAAATGCAAGTTTACAGGCAAAGTACCATCGATTTCATCCAATGATATATATATTTTTTAATTTTAGCTTATTTTTTTCTTACTTCTTTCATATCAATATTGATGAAACTGGACAGGATTTTCTGGCCTTTCCCACCAGTGGGATCTTACGGTCCTGCCGCAGGGAACCCTCTGCGACGGTTCCCCGGCAGCAGGACAAGTGAGCCACACAAAATGCCGCAGACATCAGTGGGACCGGCCAATATCAAGCTGCCTTCGCTGCTGGAAAACACACCAGGGGAGACCGAAAAATCCCACCCACGGTGTTTCATTCTATTACCAAAATTCACCAGCCCATTTACCCTGCCTTCCCCAATTTTCTGTCCCCTCCCGCCCCCACCCCATCATCAGTCGCTTCTCCCCACCCCCAACCCCTGATCATTGGCCCCTCCCCCCTCACCTTCAGCACCCACCACTACAGCCCACCCTCAACGACCATCACCAGCATCCACGGGGGAGGCTCCTCCGACCACCCCCAGTTACCACCACATCTAAATGAATCCCTTCCTCCCCCATGAGGCTCCCACTGGGGCCCATCCTTGGCACAGGTTGGCACCGCCAGGTTGACATGGGCATAGTGCCAATAGTGCCAACCTGTGCGAAGGAGCAGTGCCAGGGGAGTTGCCAGGGCACTGCCTGGCCATGTCCCTCTCCCCCGGGGCTATATTACCTTTGTGCCCATGGGGAGGCCCCCACAATAGGTTCACATCTGTTCATGTCTGTATGAACCTGTTGTAAACTGTGCCGATGTGACGTCACGTCGGCATGGTGTCAATATATACCGGTGGGGGAGTGAGGGGGGTGGGGGGGGGGGTTCGATGCGCGACGAGGGGGCAGGTTCATGATACTAAAATCTATTCTAATCCGTGTAAAGCATCTTGAGCCACCGTCATTATTCGTATGGATGCCGAACATTGGCTCAAGATCGCCCCCAATGAAAGAGAAATAGATTTTAATTTTTGTTTTTAAAGGTAATTTCCTCTGGCAACCATCCGCCTCATGAGACAATGGTTTGTGCCTTGGTGGAATACCCTGTGTTCAGGAGTGTCTTCTCCAGGGAGGAAGCCTGCGTAAAATGGATGGAGACTCTAGACTACCCAAATATAAATGTTACCCTTTCCATCACTTTAGTTGGATTCAAGAAATGCAGAGAACTTATCTTGGCACTGGTTTGGTTGGTTAGGCAGGAGCAGGAGTGGGCAATTCAGCCTCTCGAGCCTGCTCCACCAGCCAATGTTCTTGGCTAATCTTGCCTCGGTCTTAACTCCACTTTCTACCCATTCTCCATAACTATTCAACCCCATGATTAATTAAAAATCTGTCCATCTCCTCCTTAAATTTACTCAATGTCCCACATCCGCCACACTCTGGGGTAGTGAATTCCACAGATTCATAACCCTTTGAGAAAAGTAGTTTCAGCCATCTCTGTTTTAAATCTGCTATCCCTTAATCTAAAACTCTGACCTCCTGTCCTAGATTGCCCTACAGAGGGTGGCGGGCGAGTGGAATCGGCTGTCGTCAGTGGTGGTGGAGGCAAACTCAATAGGGTCTTTTAAGGGACACCTGGATGAGTACATGGGACTTAATAGGATGGAGGGTTATAGGTAGGTCTAAAAGGTAGGGATATGTTCGGCACAACTTGTGGGGCCGAAGGGCCTGTTTTGTGCTGTAGCTTTTCTATGTTCTATGTTTCTAAAAGGAAGCATCCGCTCTACCTCTACTTTGTCAATTCCTTTTATCATTTACATACGTCAATTAGATCTCCTCTCATTTTACCAAACTCTGGAGAGTATTCGCCTAAACTGCTCAATCTCTCTTCATAAGTCAAACCCCTCATCTCTGGAATCAATTTATTGAACCTTTTCTGAACTGCCTCTAATGCCACTGCATCTTTCCTCAAATAAGGAGCTCAAAACTGTGCACAATACTCCAGGTGTGGTCTCACCAGTGCCTGGTATAGCCGCAACAACATTTCCTTACTTTTATATTTTATTCCTTGAGCTAGAAATGCTAAAATTCCATTTGTTTTCCTTATTATGCCATGCCTGCATACCAGTTTACTATGACTCATGCATGAGGATATGCAGATCCCTCTGCACCAAATACCCCGAAGCTCTCTCCATTTAGCTAAGAAGTTGCCTTTCCATTTTTCTGACCAAAATGGATAACCTCCCACTTATTCACGTTAATGTCATGAGACTTCATGGGGTCCAGAGTCAATGTTGCAGCTAGATAGTCAACATCTTTTCCCAAAGGTAGGGGAGTCTAAAACTAGAGAACATAGGTTTAAGGTGAGAGGGGAGAGATACAAAAGGGTCCAGAGGGGCAGTTTTTTCGCAGAGAGGGTGGCGAGTGTCTGGAACGAGCTGCCAGAGGTAGTAGTAGGCTAGGCACAATTTTGTCTTTTAAAAAGCATTTAGGCAGTTACATGGGTAAGATGGGTACAGAGGGACATGGACCAAACGTGGGCAATTGGGATTAGCTTAGTGGTTAAAAAAAAAGGCAGCATGGACAAGTTGGGCGAAGGGCCTGTTTCCATGCTGTAAGTCTCTATGGCTCTGTGACTCTATTCCCAGCACAACTCCCTCCTGACTGTGTACCACTGTGCTGCCAGCTCTTGTGGGGGTTTGTCCTGATGTTGAGCCACGGCAGACTCAGGAATGGTAATCGCTGTCCTTTCTGCAGTGCTACCATCCAGCGATGTCAGCTGAAAGTGAGAGACACATGAGCACATAAAAAGCAAGCAGCATACCAACCCTCTTCAGTCACACGCTAGATACATCACATTGACCCAAAGGACACGCAACAAAAGTAATTTAAATCATGAGGTCTCCCTAATTGCCTGCTCTAGCTTTGGTCATAGACCCTGCTGTTTGCCATTTCAACTCACCATCTTGCTCTCATGCCCACATATCCATCCTTGGCCTGCTGCAGTGTTGCATTGAAGTCCATTGCAAGTTAGAGGAACAGCTCTTCATCTTCTAATTAGTTACTTTACAGCCTTCTGGGCTCAACATTGAGTTCAGCAACTTTAGGCTGTGAACTTCCCTCTCCACCTTGATCTCCCTTTTTAAACATCCAATTGTTTTTTGTCCCAATGCAAAAACCCCTCCTGTAGAGGGCCGTCCATCACTTGTTCTTTAGTTTTTCTTTCACAGAGCGCTGACTTTTGTTCTGCCATTAACACATTCTACTGTCTTACTTTTATTCCACTATCAGCAGCTTTCTTAGTCCTCAACACTGCCATTAATATTTCCTTTGTCTTCGGCACTAAACACCTTCTTCCAATCTCTGCTGAGTTCACACCTATCCCAGGCTGTGCTCCACCCTGTCTTAAACAGTATAAAATCCATCACCTTACTCTCTCTCTCTTTAACTCTGAAGAAGAGTCATACCAACTCGAAACATGGGGCTGAATTTTACCGGCATGTCTGCCCGTGGTTCGTACGATCCCGCCCGAGGCCAACAGAGAATACCATTCCCCGAGCCTCGTCCGCCCCCAGAATCCCGGCAGGTGTGTCGGTAACATTCCGGCCATTCACTCTATTTCTCTCTCCACAGATGTTGCCAGACCTGCTGAGATTTTCCAGCATTTCCTGCTTTTATTTGATTGTAGATCACTTGTCCTCCACCGATATAAAGCTGGTTACATTACTTCCTAGTCCTGCTGGAGAAGCCCTGCAGGAAAACACGGCGATTTTCTCATTAGTGAGGGTATAAGTTTAATTTGACTGAATTATTTGAGGTTCCCACTTTGTACTTGGGTTTTTAATCACTTTTCATCAATCTCACTTTAATTATACTTCCCCACAATGTACATATTGTGTGATTGGTGTCTTATTTCATCTTTATATTTTTAAAATATTAAGAACCATTGGGGATTAAATTGGATAGCCTTCAAAGATGGGAGCAGAGATTGCAATGTACAATTAACCCACGCCCATTGACTGCAGTGCACTAGGCAGCATGCCAACTTCATGCTGCCTGTTCATTTGAAGGCCTCTGCATCCAGCGAGCACTAACCACAGGTGGTCACTATTGTGAATGGTTGGACCACTTAAAGCTACCCGGCACCACTTAAAGCTACATGGCATTGCTTAAGGCTAGCTTGCCGTTCTTAAAGGGGAGGTGCATTGTGACTGGAGCAGGTGCTAGCAATTGTTCAGGAAATGAAAAAGCAAAAGAAGCACGAACATCCTGCTGGGAAAGTCGGCAGAGTTAGTTCCAGCTATCTAGAGATGACTATGTTACAGTGCAGAAGAAGGATCGGCCTCTCAAGGGTGACAGTAACCTCAATCCATGAGATGATAGGGCCTGAGATGGCATCCAACTATCCACATGGGCACCCAATACCAATGGTGCTGAAAGTGACTGTCACCCTCAATTTTTACACCTCAGGTTCCTTCCAAGATCCTCATAGGTTCATAGAGCTTTACAGCACAGCTCATGATGACTGTGCTGGCCGTCAATCTCCTATCTATTTTAATCCCATTTTCAAGCATTTGCATGCTGTGGCATCTCAAGTGCTCATCTAAATACTTCTTAAATGTTGTGAGGGTTCCAGCCTCTAACACCCTTTCACGCAGTGAGTTCCAGATTCCCAGCACCCTCTGGGTGAAAAAAGTTTTTCCTTAAATTCCCCCTAAATCTTCTGCCCCTTACCTTAAATCTGTGCCCTTGGGTTACTGACCTCTCCACAAAGGGGAAAAGTTTCTTCCTATCTACCCTATCTATGTCCCTCATCATCTTGTACATCTCAGTCAGGTCCCCCCTCAGCCTTCTCTGCTCTAAGGAAAACAACCCCAGTCTAACCAGCCCCTCTTCACAGCTGAAACTCTCCTGCACAGACAACATTTTGGTGAATCTCTTCTGCACCCTTTCTAGTGCAATCACATCCTTCCTATAGTGTGGCGACCAGAACTGCACACAGTACTCTAGCTGTGACCTAACCAGCATCTTATACAGCTCCATCATAACCTCCCTGCACTTGTATTCTGTGCCTTAGCTAATAAAGGCAAGTATCCCACATACCTTCTTAACCACCTTATCTACTCATCCTGATGCCTTCAGGGATCTATGGACATGCACCCCAAGGTCCCTCAGATCCTCTGCACTTCCTAGCCTCATACATTCATTCATTGTGTATTCCCCTTGCCTTGTTAGTCTTCCCAAAATGCACCACCTCACACTTTTCGGGGTTAAGTTCCACTTGCCACTGTTCTGCCCATCTAACCAGCCCATCTGAATCATCCTGTAATCTAAGGCTTTCCTCTGCGCTAATTATCACACCACCATAGAGTCATAGAGTCATAGATGTTTACAGCATGGAAACAGGCTCTTTGGTCCAACTTGTCCATGCCGCCCTTTTTTTAAAAAACCCCTAAACTAATTCCAATTGCCCGCATTTGGCCCATATCCCTCTATACCCATCGTACCCATGTAACTATCTAAATGCTTTTTAAATGATAAAATTGTACCCGCCTCTACTACTACCTCTGGCAGCTTGTTCTAGACACTCACCACTCTCTGTGTGAAAAAATTGCCCCTCTGGACACTTTTGTATCTCTCCCCTCTCACCTTAAACCTATGCCCTCTAGTTTTAAACTCCCTTACCTTTGGGAAAAGATATTGACTATCTACCTTGTCTATGTCCCTCATTATTTTATAGACCTCTATAAGGTCACCCCTCCGCCTCCTACGCTCCAGAGAAAAAAGTCCCAGTCTATTCAGCCTCTCCTTATAACTCAATCCATCAAGTCCCAATAGCATCCGAGTAAATCTTTTCTGCACTCTTTCTAGCTTAATAATATCCTTTCTATAATAGGGTGACCAGAATTGCACACAGTATTCCAAGTGTGGCCTTACCAATGTCTTGTACAACTTCAACAAGACGTCCCAACTCCTGTATTCAATACAATTTCCATGTCTTCTGCATACTTACTTATCATACCCCCTGCCCCCACATTCACATCTCGATTATTAATGTACACTACAAACAGCAACATCACCCCCTGCATCCTGTCACTAAGCCTTACTGAAGTCCATGTAGACTCATCTAGTCACCTTCTTCAAAAATTTAATCAAATTTGTTAGACATGATCTCCGTTTGAGGAAGCCATGCTGACTGTCCTTGATTAATGCTTGTCTCTCCAAGTGGCAATTCTGTCCCTCAGAATTGTTTTCCAGTAATTCCCCTACCACTGAATGGAACTGAGGTGACTAGCTCCAAAAGACACAATCATATTCCTTTGTGCCACATAACTCCAATTAGTGGAGGGTCCTTCCCCTGATTCCCATTGACTCCAGGTTGGCTCAGACTCCTTGATGCTATACTTGGTCAAATGCTGCCATGATGTCAAGGGCAGTCACTGTCACCTTACTCAGGTGTTCAGCTTTTTTGTCCATGTTTGAACCAAGGCTGTAAAGAGGTCAGGATCTGAGTGATCCTGGCAGAAGCCAAAATGAACGTCAGTGAGCAGGTTACTGCTAAGCAAGTACTGCTTGATAGCACTACTGATGACTCTGTCCATCACTTTACTGATAATCGAGATTAGACAGATGGGGCAGTGATTGGCTATGTTGGATTTGTCCTTTCTCTTTGTACAGGACATACCTGGGCAATTTTCCACATTGCCGAGTAGATGCCAGTATTGTAGCTGTACTGGAACAATTTGGCTAGGGCCACAGCGAGTTCTGGAACACAATACTTCAGTATAATTGCTGGAATATTGTCAGAGCCCATAATCTTTCTAGTATCCAGTGTCTTCAGGCCATTCTTTAAATTGTGTGCATTGAATCAAATTGTCTGAAAGCTGGCATCTGTGATGCTGGGGATCTGCAGAGAAGATTGAGATGGATCATTCACTCAGGTACTTCTCCAGAATCCAAAGATCTTTGGAAAATTACTACCAATGTATCCATTATCTCTGTAGTTACTTCTTTTAGGATCCTAGAATGCAAGCTATCAGGATCAGGGGACTATATGCCATTAGCTTTTCCAATACTACTTCCCTAGTGATGGTGATGTTACTTAATTCCTCCCCGTATTCTTTAGTATTAATGGGATCTTCAAAGCACCTTCCACCGTAAAGACTGATACAAAATATTGGTTTAACTCCTCTGACATTTCCATATTCCTGATAACTATCTCCCCAAATTCATTTTCTAAGGGGTCTATGTTCACATTGACCTCTCTCTTCCTTTTTATATATTTAAAGAAGATCTTCTGGTTAGTTTTTATATTCTTCGCTAGCTTGTCCTCGGTGTTTCTTTTCTCTCTCTTCATTATCTTTTAGGTCCTCCTTTGCTGGGTTCTGAATTTATCCCAGTCTTCGGGGCTATCACTGACTTTTGCTTCCTTAAATGCTTTTTCTTTCAACTTAATACTCTCCTTAAACTCCTTGGTTAGCCACAGTTAGTTTATTCCTCCTTACTGGGATATATACTGGGGTGGCACGGTAGCACAGTGGTTAGCACTGCTGCTTCACATCTCCAGGGACCTGGGTTCGATTCCCAGCTTGGGTCACTGTCTGTGTGGAGTTTGCACATTCTCCTCGTGTCTGCGTGAGTTTCCTCCGGGTGCTCCGGTTTCCTCCCACAGTCCAAAGATGTGCAGGTTAGGTTGATTAGCCATGCTAAAATTACCCATTAGTGTCCTGAGATGTGTAGGTTAGAGGGATTATGTGGGTAAAATATATGGGGATAGGGCCTGGGTGGGATTGTGGTCGGTGCAGACTCGATGGGCGAAGGGTCTCTTTCTGCACTGTAGGCTATCTATCTATATTTATGCTGAGAATCATGAATTACTTCCTCAAATGCCTGCTATTGCTTTCTTACTGTCTTTCCTGCTAATCTATCTGCCCAGTCCACTTTGGCTATCACTATCCTGATTTAATTGTAATTCCCTTTAAATTAAACACAGTTCTTTCCAACTAAGTTTCTCACTCTCAAACTGAATATTAAATTCTATCATGTTATGATCACTACTTCCAAGGGGACCTTTTACTCTGAGGTCATTTATTAAACCTGCCTCATTACCCATTACCAGATCCAAGATATCCTGTTCCCTAGTTGGCTCCATGACATTTTGCTCCAGGAAACTATCCGTAATGCACTTTATGAATTTGTTGTCATAGCTACCCTTTCCAACTTCATTAAACAATCAACATGAAGATTAGAGTCGCCCATAATTATTGCTCTATTCTTTTTGCATGCTCCTATTATTTGTTGATTTATACCCTTGTTGCTACTGTGTGGGGATCAATACCCTACTCCTACCAATGGCTTCGTTCCTTGCTGTTTTTTACCTCCACCCAAATGGACTCCACATCATCCGATTGTCTCTCACAGCTGACCTCATTTCATCTCTTACTAATAGTGCTACCACCACCTTTTCCTTCCCTCCTGTCTTTCCGAAAGGTCAAATATTCCTGAATATTAAGCTCCCAGTTTTATCTTCTTTTAACCATGTCTCCATGATGGCTATGAGATCATATCCATTTACCTCAATTTGCACTGTCAGTTTGTCGACCATATTCTGAATGTTTCATGCATTAAGATACAAAGCCTTTAGATGTGCCTTTTTGCAATTTGTAATAATCTTAACCTTTTTTGTACTACGGCCCTATGTACCACTCACCCTTGATTGCCCTGTCTACCTCTTTTACATTTTACTGTTCATTCTTTTATTACTGTCCTTGGTTCTCTTTCCCTTGTCACCCTGCTTATATTCTCCCTGTTATTCTAATTTAAACCCTCCCCAATCACACCAGCAAATACTTGCCCGAGGACATCAGTCCAGTCCTGCCCATGTGTAACCCATCCAGTTTGTACTGGTCCCACCTCCCCTCGAACCGGTTCCAATCTGGTTTGTTAGCTACTTGTGGAAGGCAGGCCTCTCATGACACACAGCTAGCTCTGGATGGATGACTGCTGGTGATGGCTGCAGATGAGCCCCTGTATTCAACAGAGGAACAGAGGGAAAGTTAGAAAACATTTCCCCTGATATTAAACTTTGGCTCCTTATTTTGTTAATTTTTCATCTCTTTGTAAGATGATTTTTTTTTACCTATGGAAATACTTTAAGATATACATATTATTAAATTATGTGCAGAAACACAGCATGTTATTTTAAATACCCAAAACATGCTTCCTGATAGCTCAGTGAGTTTATCCAGTAAGTAGAACATAGAACATTACAGCACAGAACAGGCCCTTCGGCCCACGATGTTGTGCCAAGCTTTGTCTGAAACCAAGATCAAGCTATCCCACTCCCTATCATCCTGGTGTGCTCCATGTGCCTATCCAATAACCGCTTAAATGTTCCTAAAGTGTCTGACTCCACTATCACTGCAGGCAGTCCATTCCACACCCCAACCACTCTCTGCGTAAAGAACCTACCTCTGATGTCCTTCCTATATCTCCCACCATGAACCCTATAGTTATGCCCCCTTGTAATAGCTCCATCCACCCGAGGAAATAGTCTTTGAACGTTCACTCTATCTATCCCCTTCATCATTTTATAAACCTCTATTAAGCTTCCTCCGCTCCAGAGAGAACAGCCCGAGCTCCCTCAACCTTTCCTCATAAGACCTACCCTCCAAACCAGGCAGCATCCTGGTAAATCTCCTCTGCATTCTTTCCAGCGCTTCCACATCCTTCTTATAGTGAGGTGACCAGAACTGCACACAATATTCCAAATGTGGTCTCACCAAGGTCCTGTACAGTTGCAACATAACCCCACAGCTCTTAAACTCCAACCCCCTGTTAATAAAAGCTAACACAAAGGTGAGTGGCAACCTTTAGAGATCTGTGGATATGGACCCCAAGATCTCTCTGTTCCTCCACAGTCTTCAGAACCCTACCTTTGACCCTGTAATCCACATTTAAATTAGTCCTACCAAAATGAATCACCTCACATTTATCAGAGTTAAACTCCATTTGCCATTTTTCAGCCCAGCTTTGCAAACTATCTATGTCTCTTTGCAGCCTACAACAGCCCTCCACCTCATCCACCACTCCACCAATCTTGGTGTCATCAGCAAATTTACTGATCCACCCTTCAGCCCCCTACTCTAAGTCATTAATAAAAATCACAAAGAGCAGAGGACCAAGCACTGATCCCTGTGGCACTCCGCTAGCAACCTGCCTCCAGTCCGAAAATTTTCCATCCACCATCACCCTCTGTCTTCAATCAGACAGTAAGAAGTCTCACAACACCAGGTTAAAGTCCAACAGGTTTATTTGGTAGCAAATACCATAAGCTTTCGGAGCAATGCTCCTTCGTCAGATGGAGTGGTCTCTGTTCTCAAACAGGGCACAGACACAGAAATCAAATTACAGAATACTGATTAGAATGCAAATCTCTACAGCCAGCCAGGTCTTAAATGCACAGACAATGTGGGTGGAGGGAGCATTCAACACAGGTTAAAGAGATGTGTATTGTCTCCAGACAGTACAGCTTGTGAAATTGTGCAAGTCCAGGAGTCAAGCTGTGGGGGTTACTGATAATGTGACATAAATCCAACATCCCGGTTTAGACCGTCCTCATGTGTGCAGAACTTGGCTATCAGTTTCTGCTCAGTGACTCTGCGCTGTCGTGTGTCGTGAAGGCCGCCTTGGAGAACGCTTACCTGAAGATCCAAGGCTGAATGCCCGTGACTGCTGAAGTGCTCCCCCACAGGAAGAGAACAGTCTTGCCTGGTGATTGTCGAGCGGTGTTCATTCATCCGTTGTCGTAGCGTCTGCATGGTTTCCCCAATGTACCATGCCTCGGGACATCCTTTCTTGCAGCGTATCAGGTAGACAACGTTGGCCGAGTTGCAAGAGTAGGTACCATGTACCTGGTAGATGGTGTTCTCACATGAGATGATGGCATCCGTGTTGATGATCCGGCACGTCTTGCAGAGGTTGCCGTGGCAGGGTTGTGTGGTGTCGTGGTCACTGTTCTCCTGAAGGCTGGGTAGTTTGCTGCGAATTTGCTTGCACAATTTCACAAGCTGTACTGTCTGGAGACAATACACATCTCTTTAACCTGTGTTGAATGCTCCCTCCACCCACATTGTCTGTGCATTTAAGACCTGGCTGGCTGTAGAGATTTGCATTCTAATCAGTATTCTGTAATTTGATTTCTGTGTCTGTGCCCTGTTTGAGAACAGAGACCACTCCATCTGACGAAGGAGCATTGCTCCGAAAGCTTATGGTATTTGCTACCAAATAAACCTGTTGGACTTTAACCTGGTGTTGTGAGACTTCTTACTGTGCTTACCCCAGTCCAACGCCGGCATCTCCACTTCAATCAGACAGCCAGTTACCTATCCAATCGGCCAACTTTCCCTCTATCCCACACCTCCTCACTTTCATCATAAGCCGACCATGGGGGACCTTATCAAACGCCTTACTAAAATCCATGTATATGACATCAACTGCCCTACCTGAACTATACGGACCAGGAAGGTCAGTAGATGAACCTCTGTCTGAAGATTATTCATGGTAACTAGTGTCCAAAGAACAAAGAACAGTACAGCACAGGAAACAGGCCCTTCGGCCCTCTAAGCCTGTGCCGCTCCTTGGTCCAACTAGACCAATCGTTTGTATCCCTCCATTCCCAGGCTGCTCATGTGACTGTCCAGGTAAGTCTTAAACAATGTCAGCGTGTCTGCCTCCACCACCCTACTTGGCAGCGCATTCCAGGCCCCCACCACCCTCTGTGTAAAAAACATCCCTCTGATATCTGAGTTATACTTCGCCCCTCTCACCTTGAGCCCGTGACCCCTCGTGATCGTCACCTCCGACTAGCAGACAACAGGGGAGGTGGTGGTGCAGTGGTATTGTTACTAGACTAGTAATCTAGGAAACCCAGGATAATCCTCTGGGAACCTGGGTTCAAATCCAACCACAGCAGATGGTGAAATTTGAATTCAATAAAAATCTGGTGACAATGAAACCATTGTCAACTGCTGCAAAAGCTACTGTAGCTCAGTTACTTTTTTATTAAGCTTTTGGGCAGCATGTTTTGGGTATTTTAACATGCTGTGTTAATGCACATAATTTATTAATATGCATATCTTAAAGTACATTGAAAGAACATCTTAAAAAGAGATGAAAATGTAAAAAATAAGGAGCCAAAGGTTAACATCTGCAGAAATGTTCCTAACTTCCCCTAAAGAAGGAGTCTGCTACACAATCTGCAGTATATCCACTTTTAAAATTATCAATGCACAACTGATCCTTTGTATGTTTGCATCCAGTAAAATATCAATACATCACAATGATGTGATTACTCGATTAAACCAAAGGATGTATGGAAATCATATGGAGTTTTATAGCAATTCAGAAGTTCCAAATTCAAATTCCACCCTTGGATGTTGTGAAATTGTCTTCACTAGATCTGCCATTTTAATATTTTAAATGAGATAGAACATAGAAAGCCACAGCACAAACAGGCCCTTCGGCCCACAAGTTGCGCCGATCACATCCCCACCTCTAGGCCTATCTATAGCCCTCAATCCCATTAAATCCCATGTACTCATCCAGAAGTCTCTTAAAAGACCCCAACGAGTTTGCCTCCACCACCACCGACGTCAGCCGATTCCACTCACCCACCACCCTCTGAGTGAAAAACTTACCCCTGACATCTCCTCTGTACCTACCCCCCAGCACCTTAAACCTGTGTCCTCTCGTAGCAACCATTTCAGCCCTTGGAAATAGCCTCTGAGAGTCTACCCTATCCAGACCTCTCAACATCTTGTAAACCTCTATCAGGTCACCTCTCATCCTTCGTCTCTCCAGGGAGAAGAGACCAAGCTCCCTCAACCTATCCTCATAAGGCATGCCCCCCAATCCAGGCAACATCCTTGTAAATCTCCTCTGCACCCTTTCAATGGCTTCAACATCTTTCCTGTAATGAGGTGACCAGAACTGCGCGCAGTACTCCAAGTGGGGTCTAACCAGGGTCCTATAAAGCTGCAGCATTATCTCCCGACTCCTAAACTCAATCCCTCGATTAATGATGTTAATCTAAGGTCCAGTCTGGCCTCTAAAGTGGATGTTAAATATTTCATGACACTATTCAAAGAAAAGAAGGGGAAGGTCGTTTGTATCCCTTCATTCCCAGGCTGCTCATGTGATTATCCAGGTAAGTCTTAAACGATGTCAGCGTGCCTGCCTCCACCACCCTACTTGGCAGCATAACATCCACTTTAGATAAATCCCCAGGACCGGACAGGGTATTCCCACAGACCTTGAGGGAAGCTAGTGTTGAACTTGCAGGGGCCCTGGCAGACATATTTAAAATGTCAGTATTCACGGGGGAGGTGCCGGATGATTGGAGGGTGGCTCATGTTGTTCCGTTGTTTAAAAAAGGTTCCAAAAGAAATCCGGGAAATTATCGGCCAGTAAGTTTGACATCGGTGGTGGGCAAGTTATTGGAAGGTGTGATAAGGGATAGGATCTACAAATATTTGGATAGACAGGGACTTATTAGGGAGAGTCAACATGGCTTTGTGCGTGGTAGGTCATGTTTGACCAATCTATTAGAGTTTTTCGAGGAGGTTACCAGGAAAGTGGATGAAGGGAAGGCGGTGGATGTTGTCTACCTGGATTTCAGCAAGGCCTTTGACAAGGTCCCTCATGGGTTCAGTCGCTAGGTATACATGGGGAGGTAGTAAATTGGATAAGACACTGGCTCAATGTCACATTGTTTCGTTTCTTAAAGACTTGATTAGTTGTAAGTATTCGCATTCCAATCATTATTCATGTAAATTGAGTCTGTGTCTTTATAAGCTCTGTTTGTGAACAGAATTCCAACTCACCTGAAGAAGGGGCTAAGAGCTCCGAAAGCTTGTGTGGTTTTTGCTACCAAATAAACCTGTTGGACTTTAACTTGGTGTTGTTAAACTTCTTACTGTCAATGGAAGAACAGAGTGGTTGTGGAGGATTGCTTCTCTGAGTGGAGGCCTGTGACTAGTGGTGTGCCGCAGGGATCGGTGTTGGGTCCATTGTTGTTTGTCATCTATATCAATGATCTGGATGATAATGTGGTCAATTGGATCAGCAAGTTTGCTGATGATACAAAGATTGGAGGTGTAGTGGACAGTGAGGAAGGTTTTCAAAGCTTGCAGAGGGATTTGGACCAACTAGAAAAATGGGCTGAAAAATGGCAAATGGAGTTTAACGCAGACAAGTGTGAGATATTGCACTTTGGAGGGACAAACCAAAGAAGAACATACAGGGTAAATGGTAGGACTCTGAAGAGTGCAGTTAAACAGAGGGATCTGGGAATACAGGTACAGAATTCCCTAAAAGTGACGTCACAGGTGGATAGGGTCGTAAAGAGTGCCTTTGGTACATTGGCCTTTATAAATCGGAGTATCGAGTATAAAAGTTGGAGTGTTATGGTAAGGTTATATAAGGCATTGGTGAGGCCGAATTTGGAGTATTGTGTACAGTTTTGGTCACCTAGTTACAGGAAGGATGTAAATAAGATTGAAAGAGTGCAGAGAAGGTTCACAAGGATGTTGCCGGGACTTGAGAAGCTGAGTTACAGAGAGAGATTGAATAGGTTGGGACTTTATTCCCTGGAGCGTAGAAGATTGAGGGGAGATTTGATAGAGGTGTATAAGATTTTGATGGGTATAGATAGAGTGAATGCGAGCAGGCTTTTTCCGCTGAGGCTAGGGGAGAAAAAAACCAGAGGGCATGGGTTAAGGGTGAAAGGAGAAAAGTTTAAAGGGAATATTAGGGGGGGCTTCTTCACGCAGAGAGTGGTGGGAGTGTGGAATGAGCTGCCGGATAAAGTGGTAAATGCGCGGTCACTTTTAACATTTAAGAAAAACTTGGACGGGTTCATGGATGAGAGGGGTGTGGAGGGATATGGTCCAAGTGCAGGTCAGTGGGACTGGGCATAAAATGATTCGGCACAGACAAGAAGGGCCAAAAGGCCTGTTTCTGAGCTGTAATTTTCTATGGTTCTATGGTCTGCCCAGTGTGCTGGCCAATATTCAGCCCTCAACCAAGATTAGTAAACCAGGTTATCCACCACTGATATTTGTGGGATGCTGCTGTGCACAAACTGCATGCTACATTTCCTTCGATCACAAGATAAATTCCCCA
Organism: Mustelus asterias; assembly: GCF_964213995.1. Taxonomy (NCBI): domain Eukaryota; kingdom Metazoa; phylum Chordata; class Chondrichthyes; order Carcharhiniformes; family Triakidae; genus Mustelus; species Mustelus asterias. The sequence goes on from NC_135802.1 coordinate 58,933,332, forward strand.
TAGTCCCAGATGACCATACACTGCTCTCCATTTTGAGGGGGAGAGCTGACTGGTGATGATTTAACCTGAGGATCACCACACCTCAGGTAAGGGGCAAGGTTGAGAAAGGAAGTCTTCATAAATGACCTTAGTCATTATGGAGAATTGAACCCTTGTTGTTGGCATAACTCTACATTACACACCAGTCGTCCAGCCAACTGAGCTAACTGGCTCCCCAATAACTACGCTTCTGAAATACTTAATTGGCTTTGAAGTGCTTTTGCACCCTCTGAGATCATGAGATGAGTTATATAAATGCAGGCTCCCTTGCTTCCTCTTTTAATCTGTGGGCGAGCACCAAGAACAGAAAAGGAACAATACAAGCTGCTGGATTGTTGTAACTGTGGCAAGAATGTTCTTCTGCCAAACTCTCCTACATGCCCCTACTCAGTCTAAATGATATTTGACTGCAGTCACACATTATGTGATTAGTTGTTGGTTTTCCTAGAAACTCAAAGGGTGGGCATTCAATTCCCGCCCCAGTGTCCATGCGCTCCCTGAAGAAATATAATATCAATTACTGCAGAATTATGTTATGCATTCTTGTTTACTCCTCACCCCACACCAGTACCCACCCCTTCACAAAGTTATTGCTCCGAGATTCACTTAGCTTTCAGCAAATGAAATATCTTTTCCCATTAGCCTGGACTGTGCTGGATCCCAAGATAAAGGGTCAATATTCTATTTCACCAAGCAACATGGTTCCCTTGGTGATCTTGTTTCCGTTGTTATTGCCATTGAGCACAATGCCGTCTCTAGAATTCGGAAAGCCTTGTCCCATTCAGTTGCACAAAGTCCAAGTCACAAACAAGAAACTTAAAATAAAAGGAACATCCCAGCAAGGTCCCCAAACCTACTATTTGTCACTACTTGTTCTCCTTAAACTGGAAGATAAATTCCCCTGACATTAAACATTGGCCCCTTATTTTGTTCATTTTTCATCTCTTTGTAAGATGATTTTTTTTTAACCTATGGAAATACACTAGTGACCATGAGTAATCTTCAGACAGAGGCTCATCTGCTGGCCTTTTTGGTCTGTATAGTTCAGTTACTTACTGAATAAACTCACTGAGCTATCAGGCAGCATGTTTTGGGTATTCAAAATATGTTGTGTTTCTGCACATAATTTAGCAATATGCGTATCTTAATTTCTGAATACATCATTGCTGCTTCATCATCAACTAACAAGAGCTGCCTCTCCAACAATACAAGTCTTACCATAACCTTTTCTATCCCACCCTTCCTCTGGTGTAATTGCACTGTTGTGTACTGAGCTATCCGGTGACCTACCCTCTGAGGGAGACTGAAGTCAAATTTCTGCCACGACAGGATTCTAAATTCGGGCATTTCAAATGGAAGTCCAGCGATGGCCAGCTGTCTGTGTCTATGCAAGGAAATGATATGGGGCAGAATTCATTGTCATGATTTAAAATACACTCTAAATTACAGCCTATTTGTATTGATAGTGTCTATATAATGAAACAAATATTTGGATGTTTTTGGCACAATGTCTTGTGAAATGAATCCATCTCTCTTCACTTAGGCTGAATTGATCATTAATACAGAGCTCATCTCGTCTATTTTGTTTTAGTTAGGAATGTCCTGCTGTTGCATCAATACATGCTAATGCTGACGACTTCACGTCAGGAAATATCCTGATTCCCCTAACCGTTAGTGGTGTTTTTGGATGAGATAGTAGGAACCTGAGTGCTGTAAATGCTATCTAAAATTGTACCAACTCTTTGGAGATTCAGCAGAAATCATGCAAAGTCCACGAGGAATTAACTATCCTCAAGGCTGAGTTTAGCATTGAGGTGAAAGTCACTCGTACAGAAAGCACCAATGTTGTTCCGCTGATCGGCAGATGAGATTGTTTTTCTCCACTGACAGAACATTCATTAGAAAATGAATAATCCTAATGAATATCAAACAGCTGAGACCAGCACCTTGTACAGAATTACACAGGAATACTACTGCATCTAAAAGAGGTGATCCACCTGGGCTTACAGTCAACAAGATATAACAACTTGACATTCTCTATCAAATGACAGATGTTGTCTTGGGTAGCAATTCTCTGTAGGACTTTTGGTCTAGATGACATTGGTATCAATTATCTTTTCCCCACAAGAAAGAGAGCGTTTATTCGCAGCTATCCAAGAAGATTTCTGGTGATCTTTTTTCTCCACCTTCTCTGCAAAGTAAATTCTCAACCATTACGCCAATGAATATGCCTTACTAGTCAGAGATTTTAGTATCTTAGCAGGTCACGTTAGTGGCCACAGAAGCTGCTGGCCATAATTTTTTTCTGGTCAGCGTTAAGAATCCTGTCAGCCTGTCTGTAACCATTTGGCAAAATGTTATTTATACTAAACAGCAAGCTAAGAGTGCTTGATCTACATCCTCCATTTCATTTCCAGCTATACTTTGCAACCCATACTGTAAAGTTTATTTATTAGTCACAAGTAAGACTTACATTAACACTGCAATGAAGTTACTGTGAAATTCCCCTAGTCACCACACTCCAGCACCTGTTCGGGTCACTGCACCTAACCTACATGTCTTTCAGAGGAGGAAACCGGAGCACCCAGAGGAGACCCACACAGACACAGGGAGAACATGCAAATTCCACATAGACAGTGACCCAAGCTGGGAACTGAACCCAGGTCTCTGGTGCTGTGAGGCAGCAGTGCTAATCACTGTGCAACTGTGCCGCCCATGTAGGATAGGATAATAAATACAACTTCAATTTCAAAGCACGAATGTGACCATTATAACTTGAAACACAAAGGGCAGAAAGTGTAATTTTCGGTGAGAAAATCGGTACGATTTCTGCCGGCCCTATTGGGTGCGATCCAGAACGCAATCTTCAGGCACTTAGAAAATTACACTTCCCCACGTGAAAAACACTGTGCCTGAGGTGCAAAACATCTGATTCTCCTGCCCTGGAGTTCAGCTGAGCACTGCAGTTAAACAGCTCCACAGCACTTTGATTTGATTCAAGCCAGGAGAATGGCAGCTAGGAAACCAGCTCCTGGGTTTACAGATGGGGCCCTCAGCCATTTGCTGGATGCTGTGGAGGAGAGGCTGGCTGCAATATATCCTCAGGCTGGAGAATTCCCTCCAGCAAGGCGACGAATCCCAGCTAGGAGACGGTGACAGCGCCAGTCAGTGCCAGCAACCTGACCAAGGGGACGGATGTGTAGTATAGGAAGAAGATGAGTGACCTACTATGATCAGCAAGGGTGAGTGCTCCCAGCCTCCTCCCCTTCCGTCACCACCTGGAATGTCATCTGGAACCCACATGCCACCCGCCACCTTACAGGTCCCCAGCAGCTGACCTCTCACCAACATCCTCATGCCACCCCCGCATTCCTCATCAGATCCCCCTCTCCACTTAGGTTCAGTGACTGCACAAGCGTGGTGCCATTGACTTCTGACCTACTAGGCATCCAGCTCACTTTATCCCCATTTGTGTTCCTGGAGGAGAAGTGTTCCCATTATCCCCATTTGCGTTCCTGTGGATCCTGGCTCCGTAGAAGGAGAAGGCCATGAAGCTGGCAGGAGAGGAGCAGGATTGGGCCTGCACAAAGACAGAGGTGGGTCTGAGAGAGAAGAGTGAGGAGTCACTGCGCCTTCATCCAGATGACCATTCCCAAGTGAGTTTTTTGCAGTCCAAACTCCTGACCAGGCCGCGTATTAAAACCATGTCCCCTGCCTTGCAGGAACATCAATCAAAGAGCCTGACCTGTCTACCAGCAGTGTCACAACACCCATCCTTGACACCACCTCAGAGGAGGTCTCCAAGGAGGACACGAATGAAGTGTCACAGCTATCACCCGCACCATCCACCATTGCAGAGACATACACCTCAGTGAGTGAACTTAGCAGACAGGCTTCTGGGTCACTACATGGTGAGCACGACGCAGCTTTTGATGCACATCAGGTGGAGACAGGTGCATCCCAAGGATTGGGCAGTTGGAAGTCTGCTGGATCCCAGGACTCAGCTGTGCCCCAACCAGGTGCCGGGTCTCTGGACACCGTCTGCCCCTCAGCTGCTGGAGATGCAAAGGCAGAGTCAGGAATACCAGGAGGGATTGTCAGTTACATTCCTGCGACTGCAAGGCCAAATGGAGGAGTCCCAGAGCTTTCGGTCACAGGAGATGTTGCTGGCATTGCATGGCACCCAGGCCAACACTGCAAAGCAAGCAGCCACAGTGGAAAGCCTGGGGCAAGACGTCAGTTTCATGACGGGAGAACTGCAATGCATTGCACAGTCTCTGAGGACAATGGCTGAGGGCTTCAACACCATGGTGCAGACACTGGAGGGCCTTCAGGACTGGCAGTGCCAGATGACATTGAGGCTTCTGGAGCTCACTCCAGCTGCTCCTCCACCCATGGAGTAACCCAGGGGCCTACCAATATCCGGATGGAGAAAGAGCCACTGAAAGACATTGCAGAGCCCTCCACATGGATTGACGATTGGCTGTCAGACAGAAGGCAGAGAGTTGGGATAAAAGGTTCTTTCTCAGAATGGCAACCGGTGACAAGTGGTGTCCCGCAGGGTTCAGTGTTGGGGCCACAGCTGTTCTCTTTATATATTAACGATCTAGATGACGGGACTGGGAGCATTCTGGCCAAGTTTGCCGATGATACAAAGATAGGTGGAGGGGCAGGTAGTATTGAGGAGGTGGGGAGGCTGCAGAAAGATTTAGACAGTTTAGGAGAGTGGTCCAAGAAGTGGCTGATGAAATTCAACGTGGGCAAGTGCGAGGTCGTACACTTTGGAAAAAAGAATAGAGGCATGGACTATTTTCTAAACGGTGACAAAATTCATAATGCTAAAGTGCAAAGGGACTTGGGAGTCCTAGTCCAGGATTCTCTAAAGGTAAACTTGCAGGTTGAGTCCGTAATTAAGAAAGCAAATGTAATGTTGTCATTTATCTCAAGAGGCTTGGAATACAAAAGCAGGGATGTACTTCTGAGGCTTTATAAAGCACTGGTTAGGCCCCATTTGGAGTACTGTGAGCAATTTTGGGCCCCACACCTCAGGAAGGACATACTGGCACTGGAGCGGGTCCAGCGGAGATTCACACGGATGATCCCAGGAATGGTAGGCCTGACATACGATGAACGTCTGAGGATCGTGGGATTATATTCATTGGAGTTTAGGAGGTTGAGGGGAGATCTGATAGAAACTTACAAGATAATGAACGGCTTAGATAGGATGGACGTAGGGAAGTTGTTTCCATTAACAGGGGAGACTAGGACGCGGGGGCACAGCCTTAGAATAAAAGGGAGTCACTTTAGAACAGAGATGAGGAGAAATTTCTTCAGCCAGAGAGTGGTGGGTCTGTGGAATTCATTGCCACAGAGGGCTGTGGAGGCCGAGACGTTGAGCGTCTTCAAGACAGAAATTGATAAATTCTTGATTTCTCGAGGAATTAAGGGCTATGGGGAGAGAGCGGGTAAATGGAGCTGAAATCAACCATGATTGAATGGTGGAGTGGACTCGATGGGCCGAATGGCCTTACTTCCGCTCCTATGTCTTATGGTCTTATGGTCTTATGTACTGCACTGTCTTCCTGGTGAGGCAGACTCTCCTACACACATGTTGTCCGACAGCTCCATGAAACCCCACCCGGGTCCTATAAACTCTCGGTCTCCTTCTTTGTCTTTGAGCCCCCTGTTCGACTGCTGCTGCCTCTGGCCCTTGATCCTGCCCTGCAGCCCCCTGGTCTCCTGGCAGTGGGTCTTCCCTGGGCACTGCCACTTGTTACTGCTGAAGTCTGTGCTCTGAGCAAAATTGCCAGTTCAGCTGGCTCCATGTCAATATTGCTCAGCAACTGTGAGAGGTCAGAGAGAGAGAGAGAATCAGGTTGATGTCACAGCCGCTTAACTTCAATACTTCCCATCACCCATTGGCCTCCCAGTCCTGGAAGCAGCCAATCCTACATCTTATCCAACAGCTACTGCTCACTCACATCTCAGTTGCCATCCCATCTCCATTGCATGACTGACCCCAGACTATGCCCTCACCAAGTCAGAGTCACCTTTGACCTCCCATCTGGCTTTTCCCCTCCCTTAATCTCTACATCACAGTGGGTTCTGACAGGAGATTTCTACAGTCTCCCATCCCTCATGGGCAGGGTCAACTGGATGACGATGTCAGTCTTGGGGGCTAATGAACCCTCAATGGCAGGCACTGGGACTGGCACTTGTGCAAACACAGTGTCCTCGATCTCATGAACCCAAGCGTTTATCCTTGAAACCTGAGTTCTCACCTCTTTCCTTGAATTTGAGACTGTGGGAGCTGACATTGTTTTAACACAGGTGAGTGCATTTGGCCAGTTCGTGTGGAACGAAGCCGTGACCTTGCTGTTATCAGCACCACGTTCCAACCATCTGCGCTGACCGGCCACCAAGGAGCTGGCATTGTTAAGGGTTAACTTTTGATGGCCAATTAGTTTGATGAACATGAGTCTCAGGAATGTTAAAGGCATGATTATTCTCTCAATCGGAGATAGACAAAGCTAAAAGACACCCTTCCTACTCAGGCTGCATCATTCCATGACTTCATTGTTGTCACGCCATTACACTTAAGACTCCTGAACAGCCACTCCATTAATTTTTAACAATTGCCCCCACCTTAATTATAACCCCATATAGCAACTGCTACTCACGAATCAACCTCTACAGCCACAAAAACATACCTTCCATAGAGTGCATAGGGGAAAAGGAAAAGGAGACGGTGTAGAATATAGTGTTACAGTTACAGGTACGGTGAAGAGAAAGATCATCTTAATATATGAAAGGACCATTCAAAAGTCTGATAGCAGCAGGGAAGAAGCTGTTCTTGAGTCAGTTGGTACGTGTTGTCAGACTTTTGTATCTTATTCCCAGTGGAAGAAGGTGGAAGAGAGTATATCTGGAGTCCGTGGGGACTTTAATTAAGCTGGCTGCTTTCCCAAGACAACGGGAAGTGCAGATGGAATCAATGGAGTCAAAGGTTGGTTTGCGTGATGGACTGGGCTATGTTCACAACCCTTTGTAGTTTCTTGTGGTCTTGGTCAGAGCAGGAGCTTTACCAAGCTGTGATAGGAATGGATGCTTTCTATGGTACATCTGTAAAAATTGATGAGAGTCATAGCAGACATGCTGAATTTCCTCCTGAGAAAGTAAAGACATTGGTGGGCTTTCTTAACTACAGCATCAGTGTGGAGGGTCCAGGACAGATTGTTGGTGATCTGAACACCTAGAAATGTGAAGTTCTTGACCATTTCCACTTCCTCACTGTTGATGTGGACAGGGGCATTTCCTCCACTACGTTTCCTGAAGTTGATAACTATCTCCTTCATTTTACTGACATTGGGGGAGAGATCATAGGCATCGCACCATTTCACCAAATTCTCTATCTCTTTCCTGTACTCCATCCCAACATTGGTCCTCTTACTTGAGAAAGAATATAATAGCATTAGAAGTAGTTCAGAAAAGGTTCACTCAACTGATTCCTGGGTAAATTGGTTATCCTGTACACCATCCCGTCATTGGTCCTCTTACTTGAGAAAGAATATAATAGCATTAGAAGTAGTTCAAAAAAAGTTCACTCTATTGATTCCTGGGATGAATGGGTTATTCTGGTGCGGCACGGTGGCACAGTGGTTAGCACTGCTGCCTCATAGCACCAGGGACCGGGGTTCAATTCTGGCCTTGGTTGACTGTGAGCAGTTTGCATGTTCTCCCCATGTCTGCATGGATTTCCTCCGGGTGCTCTGGTTTTCTCCCACGGTCAAATGATGTGCAGGTTAGGTGGACTGGCTATGCTAAATTGCCCCTTAGTGTCCCAGGATGTGTAGGTTAGGAGGATTAACCATATGCGGGGTTACAGGATTCTATCATTCTTATGAGGGAAGGTTGGATAGGCTAAGCCTGTATCCGTGGAGTTTGGAAGAAAGAAAGGTGACCTTGTTGAAACATATAAGATCCTGAGGGAAGTTGATTGAATGGTTGCTTCCCCTTATTGGAGAGACTAGAATTAGAGGACACAATTTAAAATAAGGGGTCTTTTATTGACGATGGAAATGAGAAGTAATGTTTTACTCAGGAGGCTGTTGGTCTGTGAAATTTTCTTCACCAAAGCGCAGTGGAGGCAAGGTCATTGACTATTTTAAGACTGAGTTAGATTCTTCATTGACAAGGGAATCAAAGGGTATTAGGATAGATAGGAAATTAGAGTTGAGGCCACAATCAGATCAGTCATGATCTAATCAAATGGCAGAGCATGTTCACGGGGCTTAATGACCTTCTGATTCTAATTTGTATCTATGTTTATATGTATGTTCCAGCATACATCGAGGGACACACCTGCATGGGATCTTCACCTACTTCCATGCCAGGCAGGTTGCACCGAAAGCGGTTGGCAGTACACTGAACACAGTGAAGCAGTGATATACCTCAACAGTATCACTCAACACAGTGCAACACTGATCTCAAATGGACTATCTGATGGTATTAGGAGATCAGGGGCGGGAAATTCCCATCCAAGGTCAACGGATCTTTTAAATTATCCGCCAAATTTTCTGTCCTGCCCACTATGATTCCCGCGGCGGGAAAATTCCACCCCACAATTCAAAAGTGACTGCGATGATTCAAGGAGGTGGCCCACCATTGCCCTTTCATGGGGAACTAGAAATGGGCAGGAAATGCCTACCTTGTCCCTGGCATTTACATCCCAAGAAAGAATAATAAAAAGAAGCGAGGTGTGAACAGAGAACAACTGGCTCCATGTCCTGGAAAACTTTAGGAACTGGAGTAAGAGATGTAATTACATCTGCTTGAATGTCGAAGTCTCTGCAGAATGGTGGTTATGCCAATCATGCTGTAGCACAAATGAGCTTACAAATTCATTTGTCCAGATGGACAGACAAAAACATAATTTATCATATCGAGGGATGTGAATTCATCTGGGTCAGAGAACTCAGCACATCCAAATTTACCTTGTTTGCTCAAAATGAGTTAAATCAAAACCTTTGCCAACTCTGTTATAATTTCTTTTACATTTTAATCATAATTATGCGCACAGAATACACTAACCTTCGAGCACACTGTGCAACTGGATAGAAATAGACAAATTCATGCCCATACTTTTCCACCCTTTGATGCCCTACCTTACCATCTTACCTTGCAACAAGCCCATTATTCCCTCTCTGTGTACTTCTCTTACCCCCTCGATCCATCCATCGCTGTCACTCAGCCTGATTTTTAAGCAATTTGATCGCTTTCCTTGTCAGTCACCCTTATCAAATGCACTCTAGCCATTGATTGAAAACAAACCATTGCTATCGCTCACAGCCTTCTACTGCAGAAGAGAGTGCAGAGTACAAGGGAGAAATGCGGATGTGGTCCTTCACAGTTTTCCCAGCTGACAACTGCAAAGGAGAAAATGCTGGAGATAAATGGTGATTAAACATCCTTAACCATCAGTGGTGGAACAATGGAGACCTCACAGTTAGCTGGTAACAAAATTAAATATCAGCGACCCTCATGTCATACAACATTCAATCATGTTGATTTGATTTCAGTGGAAAGTGAAATATGTTCATCTTTGTAATTCTAAGTTACAGCATTCTTACCTTACCAGTGCTAATTCACATCGTTTCTCTCCGCCAGGGCCTTCAAAATTACATAAGCAGCCACTGAAGCTAACAGTCAATGAATCCTGAAGATTCCTCCTGAGGGTGAACTATCACAGGAGCCATACTCAGAATGCACCAGCTCAGATATTCACACCACTGAGACAGAGGCTTTTCACATGGTAACTCACATTTCAGAACTGAGCTACAGAAAACAGTGGTGGCAGAGGCAGAAGTGGAGAGTTCATGTTGGAGGATATAGCCCTCTCCAAATTCTGTTCAGCTCATTACAAAACCTGTATCCTAAGGACCATCAATGAAAAGGATAATCCTTGAGGGGCAGCAGAAAATCTGCAATTTACTGTCAGGACTTCCGCGCACACTGGCCACAAACTTCCACCCCAAATGTGAATGGGTTCACACTACGGGGCGGCAGGGTGGCACAGTGGTTAGCGCTGCTGCCTCACAACGCCAAGGACCCGGGTTCGATTCCTGGCTTGGGTCACTGTCTGTGTGGAGTTTGCACATTCTCCCCATGTCTGCGTGGGTTTCCTCCGGGTGCTCTGGTTTCCTCCCACACTCCAAAGATGTGCGGGTTAGGTGGATTGGTCATGCTAAATTGCCCCTTAGTGTCAAGGAGACTAGCTAGGGTAAATGCATGGGATTGTGGGGATAGGGCTTGGATGGAATTGTGGTCAGTGCAGACTCGATGGGCCAAATGGCCTCCTTCTGCACGATTCTATGATCTTCTTCGATTGATAGAGTGGCCACATGTTTAAAATCTTATATTGCAGCAATCATATATTAATGCAAGTCTTGAGCACTGCCTTTTAGACACTGAATGCCAACCTGTGCGCCGTCTTCAGTAGGATAACATATTCCTCTCTCCCATTGGCTGAGCCTACCTCTGGCAGGTGCGGGGGAAGCAGTCTTTGGTTGGACTATTAAAGGCGCCAACATCCAGAGCTCGTCACTGATGGGCTTCCCAGCATTCCGAATGGGGATCTAAGCAACCTGCCTCTACCTCTGCTCAAACCATAGGAGTTGCAACATGTAGAAATAGTAGGAAGTGTTACCATCATAGTTGCATAAAGAAATACACACGGGTGTATGAGGAACTCTAAATTTCCATTACTTCATGAAATCACATAAAATGTATTACTTTGCAGACCAGATGCAATCTAAAGTGGCCATGGTACCACCCATGCTGTTATCTTGAATACTAATATCTTCAACACAAGTACTCTTACAAATCCTTTCAGTAGGGAACAGAGCAGCTTTGAACACTGACCACTTATTATTGTCATAAGTCTGACTTTGAATGAACCTCATGAATTGCTGTTCCTTTCCCACATTGGTTTCAATAGTGAATTTCATGAAGCACGGGCAATCCAAGCATGTTTCATTCAATTTAAATACTGGGTCGAAACCCCCTGCAGTTCACAGATCTAAAAATTCAAGACATTATCCTGCTTCAATGGAGGGGTTACACATACAGAATGAAACGCACTGAGGTTAAACCTGGGAGTTGATACCAAAAGAGAAACCTGGAAGTTGGTATGTCGGAACTGGTTTCCACAGAAGTAATATCTTCCACAACTTTAAACCTCCCACCCATATCCATGAGCACCTCAATGTTAAAATTCCCCCTAATGGCTTCAAACAACTGGATCTGAAAGGTTTATTTGATATTCAGATCCAATAAAAAGGTGAAAAGCAAAATAATGTGGATTCTAGAATCTGCAACAAAAACGCTGGAAAAACTCAGCAGTTTTGAGTCAGGATGCCCCTTTGTCAGAGTGTCACAGCTCTGACGAAGGGTCACCCTGACTTGAAATGTTAGCTCTATTCTCTTTCCACAGATGCTGTCAGCCTGCTGAGTTTTTCTAGCATTTTCTGTTTTGGTCCAATAAAAAGGTTACTTTGCAGCACTATAGGAAAATAAAAAAGAGATATTTTATGACACGTACACTTTGAATGGTTGGGACAAACAGCTTCAGAAAAGTCTCAATATCTTCACTTCGAGAAACAAAGTAGGCAGTTCAATCAACTCAATTCTGAGAACAACATTTTAAATGCTCAGAACCACAAATAAGAGAAAAGCACTAAGGATTTGTACGAATATAATAAAATGACACAGAAAAAGACCAATCTATCCATCCTGATCAATTCAAGCAATTGTGATGCCCTATGCATCAAACACTCCCTTACCCTCCTGGAGCAATGTAATCCCTTCGGAAAGGCAAAGAAAAATGAAAACAGGCTAATTAAGAAAATAGATCTGGAAAATTCCTCTCTAATAAGCACTGTATTATTTTATAAACCTTCATTAACTTATCTGTTTTGCTAAAGTATACAGACCTAGTTCTTTTAGTTTATCTGAGTAACTAAGCCTTCTTAGACTGAGAATGAATCTTGTGTCATATCTTTGCATCCTTCACAAAGCCTCAATAGTGTTTCAAATTAGCATTATTGAGTTGTTCTGCATGTGTTTTTGTTAATATTGTTAGCGTTAGACGGTGTAGCAATATTGCTTAAAATCTGCGTAACTTATGTAAAATAAACTAGGCTGAGACAAACTAGAAAGTGGTGTAGTGTGTTGGGCTACCATTGCATAGTGCTATTGAGTGGAAGGACATAGGTTCAAACTCCCAGATCACTGAATTCCTAATCTTAGTAAACTGTTGGGCAAAGGTTTGTCCTTATGTCAGCAGTGTTGGCGGCTACATGGGAACTCATTGACGGTCCTCTTGGTTACAATTAATTTGAGTTTCAGGGAGATCAAAGGGAACTGGGAGAAAACAGAGGCCGCTCACTTGTTAATTGGATATTTCTGCTTGCTGAAAAAAAATACATTATGTCAATGGAAAGCCAACTCGTACTTTGTATTTATATATTTATATGAGAAATATAATCTGACATGCATAACATATGAATTGACAGAACCCATTATGGATGTGATTGATAGATGAAACATGAAACATATGGTCAGAATGTTGTCTGGAACCCATTGATTCGATTACTGAATTTTATAATCACACTCATTGTTCTTTATTCTGGGAGAGTAGTATGAAATGTGTAATTGAGATAGATGTATGAGTAGGCTTATAGCATATTTAAAGTATGATATGCTCTGATGACATGTCCCACCCCAAACATTAATCAATCTTGTTTTTTTTCAGATGCTGACTGAACTGCTTTGCATTTACAACATTTATTGTTTTTTGCTTCACATTTGCATTTTTTTAAATCTCTGATTAATGGTTTAATGCTTGAGTTGTATTAAAATATATCGATTATTGATATCCTTGGACTGAAAAATTCACAATAATATGGTGGTGAACTTCATAAAAAATGAAAACATGTAATTGTAACCCTGGTATTACTCATTCATAAGGCTGCAATTAGGATACTATATGCAACACTTCCTCTACAGTTCAGCACATTAATACATTGAATAAATGTACAATACGGACTAAAAGTTCCCAAATTCTATCCCTTTTTTGTGCCAGATTGGTCTCAGTTAAGAAAGCATTACAGTTACTCCCAGTGCCTTTGGATTAGATAGTGGCAAAACAACCAAGATCTCCACACATGATCGGCATCCAACAACCCATTAGCTGAGATAGGAGTTAGCTGTGATAGCCCCTGTGATTGATTAATCTGCTGACACTTACCGCTAAGAGCCATGTATGAATGATGGTCACTTAGGTACAGTGCAATGCCCCAGAAAGGAGGATATGCCTTCAATTTAAACTGGGCGGAGAATTATGGGGGAAATTTTGGCTAAAAAAACATTCAAACCTTCATTAAGGGCATTAGTTCATTAATGGGAATCATAAAGGACCACAAAAATGACTTCTCAGGGTCAATATTCTGGAGCTATCCTGGAAGTTAGGAAAAAAACGTTCCAGATTCTTTTCTTTAAGATTAATTTCCATCCTCGGTAAATTGAATGGGTTTGGATAGTTTCCTTAAAAGAGAAAATTGTTCATCATTTATGAAGGAAATGGGCTTGCTGAATGTAGTAGACGTTTCTCAGTTCACATTTCTTATTTTACGAATTGCAACTTCACATTGTCTTAAAGAATTAAATGTCATTTCTCTTTAGTAGTCTTACCAGTTTCAGGCATTAATTTTGGTAATGTTAAAAAAGAAGTATGTTAAAATTGCAAACTATTCTGAAATTGGGGTTGCGATTGTATTATTACTTAATTCCAAAATTATTATATAATGTTAACTTTAAACATAATTATTTACAAATAACGTTAACCCACAGTGACTTTAGTTTAATAAAAAGCTTATGTTTCAGGGGTAGCACGGAGAAAAATGAAAACGGCATAAGTGAGTTGGAGTTCAATTTCTGGGTTTCTGCTAGGGTCTCCATTTTGTTTTGATAAATCATTGTTATTGTCCCATCATCCCCTTCAGCCCTTGTTTTTGCAGAAGTAAAAGGAAGACAAATAACAGAAAACGCTAGAAGTGCATTGTATATGTGATTTGGTTGCTCCCATATGAATGATTTTCATTGTGGATATTATGATAATGTTGCAGCTTATTTCTGGCATTCAGTCTAATTCTGGGCAAATTGCCAGTCAATTTAAGGATATTGAACTGAATCAGCCTATTCAACCAAATAACACATGGTATAAATCCACGGCTCAGAGGTAGTTATCTCTGGTTGCCTCAAGCGAAGGAATGGCTGTATTGTTGAAGCTGAGCCGAGAGTTGACTGTAGATATGAAATCTCTATTCTTAAGCAGACTGCATTTGTGAGCCCAGCTGTTAAAAATGAAAGATTCAATTCAGGGACTTAAATTACAAATAAGTGAAGTATGAAACAGATGTGATTGGTAAGAAGTTGAAAATGCTCTGCTCAAAAGCCATATCCCGGCTTTACCAGGGAATGTGGACTGTCTGGAGACTGCATATAAAAAACAACCTGCTGTTTTATAAACTCCCTGATGATAGCACAGGCTCTGGATTGTAAAAGCCTGGTAAAGCAAGTCATTAAACCAAAATTGGCTATAACTAAATTTAAATCTGTGATAAAAATGCAGAGGACCAGCAGAAAATGAGTTAGTCAATGTCGTTGTAATAAAAAGAATGTGTTCTGTCAGCTGCTAAGGAACAAGAGAAAATGAATTGGTGTCCACTTTGTTAAAGCTAATGCCATAACACAGGAATTGTAAGCAAGTAATATCCATTTATAGGTATATGTGCTAATGACACTTTTCAAAAATGTAAGTGGCTAAACTGTGCAGTTTTGTATGAAAGGAATAGGGTGTAGTAAAATCCCCATGTGTTAGTTTTCATGTTTTGTCAACAAATTTCTAACACAAATCAATTGAAATGAAGCCAATTAAATAGCACTAACAGCTGCTTAGTATCATGTTCCAAATCATACCACCATCTGATGGTGTCTCCCTGCTTTTGAACTAAACATGGTGAGGTTCAAGGCACAGTATATCTTGTAACATATAGGTTATCTGTTTCTAGTGGTCAGGATCTATGGACTAAATATTTCAATAATAAGAAACAGCACAATATTTTTCAATATACGTTGTTTTTTGCTTGCTGCATTGTTGTAAATTCCCTCGTACTAATTTTTTAGATGGCAGTGGATTTCTATCTTACACATAGAAGATTGCTATTACCTAGTTAAATAATTAAATTCTGCGTGTGTCTGTGTGTGTGTGTGCTTGTATAAGACCGCGATCTGTGTCGTTCAACACTGACTGGCACAGAATGATTCTGGCTTTGATTAAGATGCGAAGTGAATGTGCCTTTTGATACTTCACTGTTTATTATTTCAACAGGAATAAAAAGAAATGAGAATAAGCACATAATCACATAAATACACTTGAGGTGCAAGTGTAAATCATAATTTGAGAAATATAAGCGTTGTTGTAAATTATTAGCAAGGACAAATGCAGGCAATTAAAATGGAATAAGACAAGGTACGTTGCAAACAGGGATATATATCTGGAATGATGTTGACAAAAGGTTGAAACTCTGGAAAAGCCATCACTGACAAACAGGAGGCTGAGGGGCAGAGAGGAGGCAGCAACAAAAGCCACAGTGGACATTGAGATCAAGTTCAAGTTTTGAAAGGAGGTTAAAATGAGCCCTTCAATGGACTCTGGGTGTCACTGGAGAAAGGAAGTGATGTTCTCTGCCTAAATTGTTTGAAATCTTAAGGAAAAAAGGTAAATGATCTATTCTACCATGCAACCATCATGATAGGCAACATTAGTGACCTAGAAATGGGCTACAAGTAAAGGATTAAGTAGGCTACAGGTTTTGGGGTTGTAGTAAAATCTTCAAGAAATTTTTAAAAAGACACAAACAGGAGACGTTGCAATTTAATTTGACCACCAATGCAGGCTGTAGAGAATACACCATTCTATAGAACCTCATGGGTGTTAAATGTCATTCGTGGAATCAGATGAATGTCTCACGGGCTGAACCTAAGGTGCTTCACCTTTCATTGCTTGAGACAGCACATTGATTGCTCAATTTCAGACTGCTTACATAATCACTACTATAAAATCATAGAAACATCAGAATATTACATATTATCAGCAGCTACTTATTTTCTAGTTTGTTCATCAAGGTGAGAAATGACATGAGTAAATTGAATGGGTGTAATTCTCTGGCCGCGCTAGTCTAAATGCCGGAAATTCCCGCTCGACCGTCAATGGCGTTTCACATTCTCCACAACCCGCCCGCTAAAATTCCAGAATCGGGCAGGATGGGAGACTTCCGGTCAAGGGCGGCACGGTAGCACAGTCGTTAGCACTGCTGCTTCACAGCTCCAGGGTCCTGGGTTCGATTCCCGGCTCGGGTCACCTCCACAAGGTGTGGAGTTTGCACATTCTCCTCGTGTCTGCGTGGGTTTCCTCCGGGTGCGCCGGTTTCCTCCCACAGTCCAAAGATGTGCGGGTTAGGTTGATTGGCCAGGTTAAAAATTGCCCCTTCGAGTCCTGGGATGCGTAGGTTAGAGGGATTAGCGGGTAAATATGTGGGGGTAGGGCCTGGGTGGGATTGTGGTCGGTGCAGACTCGATGGGCCGAATGGCCTCCTTCTGCACTGTAGGGTTTCTATGATTTCTATATTTTTCACTTTGAATCAAAATCAAACAATTGCAATTAAAATACAGTCTAATTGATTGTTAAGTGGTTTCATGTCCAAATTGTTTCCATCCAGATGCATTTTCAATATTTAACACCATGAAATATAATTGTTGCAGTATTCATGTAAAAAGAAAACAAGACAACAGCCGGGATTTTCCAGTGTGTCCCCATCCCCAGCAGCAGGTTTTCCAGTGATGGAGGTGCATCACCATTGGCCGGTGTGTTTTCCAACGGTGATGCTGGCAAGCAACGCAAACTGCAAATGGTCTGATCTGATTTGATTTATTATTGTAATTATTATACAGACAAAACATACCATTCATAGAGTACATAGGGGAGAAGGGAAGGAGTGGGTGCAGAATGCAGTGTTACAGTCAAAGCTTGCGTATAGAGAAAGATCAACTTAATATGAGGTAGGTCCATTCAAAAGTCTGATAACAGCAGGGAAGAAGCTGTTCTTGAGTCAGTTGGTACGTGACCTCAGACTTTTGTATTTTTCCCAAAGGAAGAAGGTGGAAAAGAGAATGTCCGGGGTCTGTGGGGTCCTTAATTATGCTGGCTGCTTTACCAAGGCAGCAGGAAGTGTCAATAAATGGGAGGCTGGTTTGCGTGAGGGACTGGATTACGTTCACAACCCTTTGTAGTTTCTTGCGGTCTTGGTCAGAGCAGGAACCATACCAAACTATGATTGACTTCGGCAGGATTGGAAGATCCTGCCAGCAGCGAATGGCGAGCCACCGCCACTTCCAGAAGACCCACTGCGAAGGGGCCAAAAAATTCCTGTCAATAGGTATCTTCCAGATTTCATAAGAAATATTGGGGGACTGAGAAAGGTGGTGGTTAAGAACTAAAAATTTTGAAGTGCAATCCCAACCCAAGGTTGAGTGGTATAATCTGTATCCTGCTCTCAAGGGGTGGACACTTCACTATAATATTTAAATCTGGCTACCCCTGTGCCGTTGGGAGCCTGAATTAAATTTAACACTGATCGGCCAGGTTTCTGAGGCTTGATGAAACTTAGCAGTGAGACGGAGATGTGAGAAACCAGGTCAAACAGCTAAGGGTATTTTCTAGAACAAGCTGTGAATCAGTAGGAGCAAGCGTGTTCTTCAGGATCCTGAAACAAAGCTCCCATTGTTTGCAGCCTGTAATGCCCGAACTATGTTAGTGGTTGTGGGTTTTACGAAATCTTATCAGCTCGCCACGCTGGTCAATCAGAAAGGGTTCAAAGCCTATTTGCATAGGATTGCCTACATTTAAATATAGTTACCGGGTTCAGCACAGCTATTTCCACCCTCCCAGATGCTTCTTCCCTCAGCGGCAAGTATCACTGATGCTCTGCAATAGCAGGGACCAAGCGCCATATCTACACCGGGCGCATGGCTGGGCACCCTGGCAGTGATGATTGGGCACCATAAGTGTGTCAAGGAGGTAGTGCCTAAGTGGGGATGAGCCTGAATGGGAATGGGGGGGATGCACAATGGTGGGGGATATGCAGGGGCTGCCTACGAAAGGGGGAAGCTCTGCAAGAGGTGGGAGTCATGCAAGGGGGGGGGGGCCGTGCAGGGGTGGGTCTTTGAGGGGATCATGACAGGGTGAGGCATCATGATGTGGAGATGCCGGCGTTGGACTGGGGTAAACACAGTAAGAAGTATAACAACACCAGGTTAAAGTCCAACAGATTTATTTGGTAGCAAAGTGTAAATTTTATATGCCGAATACCATTTACTTTGAAATAATCCTCAAACCCTTGTGAAATAAACTGTGAACGTTTCTCGCTAACAATCTGTTGCAGTTCACCAAATCTTCCAAAAGTTTCATCAAGTTTTTCAATGGTTTGTGCAGATGTAGTAGATCTCATGGTAACAACCTCTGGCCACTTTGAGTGTGCATCAATTATGACTCAGACCATGGCACCTTCAAACAGACCAGCAAAATCTATATGCAATCATTGCCATGGCGTTTTAGGTCACTCCTAAGGATGTAAAAGAGACAATGTTGGTATATTTCTTATTCATGCAAAGGATTGACATTGTCCCACTTTTTCTTCAATCTGAGCATCCAGACCCAGCCACCAAAAATAACAACATGTCCTCTTTTAATTGATCTTGAATTAAAGGAAACAGATATTGATCAGCATTCAACACTGGATTTATAGTTGTTTTAAAATCACCACAAATACGAACTGAGTCATCTAGTTTCATGACAGGTATGATTAGCCCAGTCATCATTGTAACTGGCTCTAACACACCAGTGTTAACAAGTCATATAAAGTCAGGACTTTAACCTGGTGTTGTGAGACTTCTTACTGTGCCTACCCCAGTCCAACGCCGGCATCTCCACATCATATTAATTCTTCTTTGATCTTGGGATGAATTGCATATGGCACTGCATATGGTTAACTTTAAAACCTAATCTTGAGTTTCACTTGAACTCCTTTCATTGAGCAAGTGTCCCTTCAAATACACCTTGTATTTATCCAGATGGTGCTGTAGGTGTTTTGACCTTAGCCGATCTGTTGACAGCACTCCAGTTCAGCTTTATCTTCTCCAACCATGCTCTCCCAAATAGAGCTGGAAAATTACCATAGATCACATGGAGAGGCAACTCCGCTATTTGTTCGCTCAACTCTATGTTGAAAATGATGTCACCATTTAATGGCTAAAATCGCATCAGCTGGTTTTAAAGAAAGATGCTTCTGCTTTTGTTAGTATGTAGTCTCAGGAATTAAAGATAGAGTAGCACCTGTGTCAACCTCCATCCTAATTGGTTGTTGACTTAACTTTGGAATGACCCAGAATCTATGTGATTCACCCTGAATGGATAAGACATTCAGTTGGAGCTCTTCATCATATTTCCAGATATTCTCTTCATAGTTGTAATTCTTTTCTTTCATGGTGTAAATTATTTTTGTAGAATGCAACTTGTTCTTCTTCTTGAAAGTGCTCAGATTCTTGTTCAGAATATTCTTCTAAAGGGAAGCTGGTCGAGCCCAACGAGTATTTGCAATGTGACCTATTTTGCCACAATTTTTACATTGACTATCCTTGCTCCAGCATTCACTTACTGAATGGCCCATTTTGACATATCTGTGACATGTTGTTTTGACTTCTTATGGGCAGTTCCCAACTTGTGAATCTTCATTCCTGCACCAAATTGCTCTTCAAGGATCTTTGTCAAGACATCGTAGGTTTTGGTTCCTGGCATTGCCGGATGAACCACGCTCTGGAGAAAACTGAAGGTTTTACTTCCTATTGTTCTGAGAAAAGCTGGTGCGAGCAACTCGTTTTCAATTTTATTCACTTGTACGAAATACTGGAAATTCTCTACATAAGAACTCCATGATTCATCTTCTTCATTAAAAGGACCCATTGCTCCTAACTGACCCACCATTTCTCTTGCTGACACTAGCAACTAACCATTTAAATATATAACACAGCCTCTGCTTACTGCTGCTATCAGTTGGATGCTCCCTTCAACCTCTGATCTTTGCCTCCCTCCCTAGCAAATTGCCATGTTCCTATCCCCTAACCCACCTCACCACTCCTACTATGTCACAATCTTAACCTCACTTCCTCCCACCTGAGTGCCATGAACCAAAACTCCCACCACGACACAATCTTTTCTAGTTGGTGGATATTGTCCTCAATGGTGCCTAGCTACGGGATTCTCACCAGTAGCTGGCTAGTGTGTTGATCAATCCTGCTATTGGCTTAGAAACAGAATAAATTAATGATAATTAGGTCCGTCTGTTAAATTCAGTAGAAAGCCCACATTCCCAGGATTTCGAGGAACCCTCCGCAACTGTATGTTCCCACTCCTATTCTACCTCCATGTAAATATCAGGGCTCAGTTTATTTCTTCCCAAGAAGACAATGGAAAGACATGCTGACATTTTTGTTGGTTTAGAAATACTGCATGAAGGTAAAATGTATGCAAAGAATTCAAGGTCACCAATATATTAAAGTATGATAAATCATAGAAACAAACAGAGAAGGTGTGTATAGGGAAAGAAACTTCTATGTATGGGCTCTGAACTTCCATGAATCTTCCAGCTTACTCCAGCCAGATTTGCCCAGTTCTGTCCTCAATTTCAAGTATCTGCTGGAATTTGGAGTCAGACCTCCTTTCACCCCAAGCAAAGTCTCCCACATCAAAGAGAACAGTGTTATGAGGTGGGGACTCCCAGGTGTTCCCAACCTAGGATCCACCGGATAATCATTCTCTAGTCTTGAAACCTGATCTTGAAAACCTCAAGTTCAGGTCTGTGATTTCACTTGGACCACCAAACAAGGATGAAATCTATTGAACTTCATCACCCCTCTCCAGTTATTGGACCCAATGGTCCTATCAAATAAAAATTATTTGCCAGTGACCATGGAACAAGAGAGAATAATTGTGAAACTTCTGTAATATGATGAATGCTATAGTAGTGAAGGTTCCAGCTACAATATGTAAAACAGATAGCCTTGCCCAACCCTGGAGGCTTTGTCAGGATTCATAGTAGAGACCACCATTAGATCCTAGCTGGAGTGACAGCCCCACAATGTGTCAGCTCCATTGTTTTTCTCCATAAACCTTCCATGAGGAAATTGTTGTAAAATCTCCCACCTTAAAGAAAATATGCTTATTTTTCACTGTCTATATTCAACCCCTTGGAATACTGAAATTTCTCCAGGAAAAAGGTGAATAGAAGGAAAAATAATGAAGGAAATACTGCATTTACATAGTGTCCTTCACATTCTCAGCGTAATCCAAAGAACTTCACAGCCAAGGAATGAATACAAAATTAGGAAGTAAAAAGTGATCCATAACAAAAGGAGGTCACAGAGAAACTGAAAATCTGAAGCAAAATCATAAAGAGGCAAAAAAGAAAGTTCCATTAAGTGTATAGCATTCAATCCAATAAGTCAATCAATGTTCCACACTTCTCATTTTTTTGTAATGTATTTCGTTATTTCCCCTTTTGAAGTTTCCTACCACTACTCTAGCCACAACATTAATTGAAAACATAATCTCAGCCCTTCACACATGTACCTCTCAGCTTTCGTACACAAAGGGCAGGATTCTCCAATCTTATCCATTCCCGCCCCACTGCCCGCGAGCATGGAGAATTTGGCACACATCCAAAACTCAATTCACTGCAGCAGCACCGTAGAATCCCAGCCACAGACAAGGTCGGAGGTTTCCGGCGTAAGTGCCCTGGACCTGGATTCCCTGTTGGAAAATGCCTGACCTCTGTTCAATTCCCCCTCATAGTGCAACTGTTGAAATCTGGAAATTATTATGTAAGGTAACTGGACAGGCTGGCGTTCACCTGGGGAGTATCCAAGAATAGAAAGTTCAATTATACAATGAAGTTATTGACTAATTCTAACAGTCAACCTGTGGTGAACCATCGTTGGTTCCCACTGGATAGTACTGAGCCAGGGCTGGCCAGTACCACAGGAATGTATATAGGCTACTGTGGGATCGTACTAATGTTGCTGTTGGGTTAGGGTGGGATTGTTACACCTGTGTTTGTTACGTTTGTGGCACATCCCAGTCGGGCTCGGCCTCCTGGGAGAGGTATAAGACTCCCTGCTCGGACGGGACCCCTTCAGTCTGGGATAGTGTGTTAAAGTTCTAATAGCTCCATTGTTAGTTAATAAAAGCCTTCTTTTACTGAAGCTTCGAGCCTCGTGTCCAATTGATGCGCATCAATTTTATTAACTAAAATTAAACTCTCGACGGAAGAAAAAAAAGAAAGGAGAGTATGGAGCAAATCCTCAAGCCAGAACGTCTGATGCTAGATCCACGTGCGGTGGGCGCTTCTAACACCTTCGACCACTGGCTGAAGTGTTTTGAAGATTACCTAGCAGCCTCCGCAGCGGTCACCACAGATGATGACAGACTCCGGGTCCTCCATGCGAGGGTAAGCGACACAGTCTACCTCGCGATCCGTGCGGCCACCACTTACCCTAGGGCCCTCGAGCTTCTAAAGAAGCGCTATACGAAACCTCCTAACGAGATCCACGCTCGTTACCTCCTCGCTACACGATGTCGGCAGTCGGGCGAAACCTTGGAGGACTACGCCAATGAGCTCTTACAGCTAGCCAGGGGCTGTGACTGCAAAGCTGTGTCGGCTGAGCAGAGCATGTACGACCTCGCCCGGGATGCGTTTGTGGCCGGGGTCGGGTCTTCATACATCCGTCTCAAGCTGCTAGAAAAGGGTAATCTCAACCTTACCCAGGCCATGGAATTAGCTGAAATGCTCGAGTCGGCTTCGAAGAGCTTAGTCCTGTATCCAGAGGACCACGTGGAGACAACGTGGCAGGAGCAGTCGCAAATCCCTCCTCGCCCCTCGGGCTTGAAGTGCGGTGTTATGGCGTGCTCCCATGTGGGCCAGACGACGGCTGCAGCCCCATGCGGCCCGCGGTGCTATTTCTGCGGAGGAGCAAAACATACCCGACAAAAGTGTCCCGCTAAAGCGGTAATCTGTACCGCATGCGGTAAAAAGGGGCATTATGCAAAGATGTGCAGATCGAAGCCCAGGAACGGCAGTGCGGCCTGCGACCCTTCGGAACTGGGATCATCACCATCGTCGTCGAAGTCCTCGCGGGGTTCGTCCACGTGCGAGTCCAGGACGACGCCATTGCGGTCGACGGAGTCGGAGGAGGATGACCACCAGGGGTCGCTAAGTTTGGCGCCCTCACCCATGTGCGATTCATGGGGGCGGCCATTTTGGTTGACGATGACCACGAGCGACCAGCAGGGGTCCTCAGCGTCGACCTCAGCTGCCTGCAGTGACGTTCATGGACCAACGGTGGCGTCGATCACCCTGGACCAGGCTAAGCCTCACAGGCTTGATCGCTCGATGATGGATATCCAGGTAAACAATCATGTGCTTTATTGTCTGTTTGACAGCGGGAGCACTGAGAGCTTTATCCACCCTGACACTGTGAAGAGGTGTGAACTCCAGATTCAACCTGCCGAACAGACAATCAAGGTCCCGGTCTGTCGCTGTGCTAGGACGTTGTGTGGTAACCTTGAAAGTACAAGGCACAATTTACGAGCGTTTCAGGCTCCTTGTGTTGCCGTATCTTTGCGCACCAATTCTCCTCGGACTAAACTTTATGGTCCACATGAAGAGTGTGATCCTACAGTATGGTGGGCCACTCCCTTCGCTGGCAGTGGGAGAACAGCTGCAGTCTCCAAATTGCCCAACGCGCCCCGGCTGCAATCTTTCCACATTAAAGATCACCACACCCTCTTTATTTCAGAATCTGGTACCAGGCTGCAAGCCCATCGCTACTAAAAGTAGGCGTTACAGCACTGAGGATCGGATCTTCATCAGATCTGAGGTTCAGTGACTCCTCAAAGAAGGAATCATACAGCCCAGTGTTAGTCCGTGGAGAGCACAGGTTGTGGTGGTCAAGAGCGGGAACAAACCCCGGATGGTCATTGATTACAGTCAGACCATTAACTGATATACGCAGCTGGATGCGTATCCTCTCCCGCGCATATCTGATATGGTCAATCAGATTGCGCAGTACCGGGTGTTCTCCACCATAGACCTCAAGTCCGCCTACCACCAACTCCCCATTTGCCCAGAGGACCAACAATACACGGCCTTTGAGGCGGATGGTCATTTGTATCATTTTCTTAGGGTTCCATTTGGTGTCACCAATGGGGTCTCGGTCTTCCAGCGTGCTATGGACCGAATGGTGGACCAGAACAGGCTGCGGGCTACCTTCCCGTACCTGGATAATGTCACCATCTGCGGCCATGATCAGCAGGACCATGACACAAATCTCCAGAACTTCTTACGCACTGCATCTCGCCTGAACTTGACCTACAACAGGGAGAAGTGTGTATTCCGTACGTGCCGGTTAGCCATCCTGGGATACGTGGTGGAAAACGGGGTCATTGGCCCTGATCCAGACCGTATGCGCCCCCTTGCTGAACTTCCCTTGCCCGCTAGCGCAAAAGCACTGAGAAGATGCCTAGGCTTCTTCTCCTATTATGCGCAGTGGGTCCCCAACTACGCGGACAAAGCCCGTCCGCTTATTAAGTCCACGACTTTTCCACTCACGCCAGAGGCCCAATTGGCCTTCAAGGAATTGAAACACGACATCGCGAAAGCCACGATGCACGCGGTAGACGAATCCATCCCTTTTCAGGTGGAAAGCGATGCATCTGATTTCGCCCTGGCCGCCACACTTAACCAGGCAGGCAGGCACGTCGCGTTTTTTTCCCGCACCCTCCAAGGCCCCGAAATTCGGCATTCAGCGGTGGAAAAGGAGGCCCAGGCCATTGTGGAGGCCGTCAGACACTGGCGCCATTACCTGGCGGGAAAGCGGTTCACCCTGATCACGGACCAGCGGTCCGTGGCGTTCATGTTCAACAACTCGCAGAGGGGCAAGATCAAGAATGACAAGATCTTGCGGTGGAGAATTGAACTCTCCACCTATAACTACGATATCATGTATCGTCCAGGGAAACTCAATGAGCCCTCGGATGCCCTCTCGCGCGGAACATGCGCTAGTATTCAGGAGGATCGCTTGAACGCCCTCCATAATGATCTGTGCCATCCTGGGGTCACTCGGCTCTACCACTTTGTCAAAGCCCGCAACCTGCCTTACTCGGTGGAGGACGTCAGGTCGGTAACAAGGAGCTGTCGGATTTGCGCGGAATGCAAACTGCACTTTTACTGACCTGACCGGGCACATTTGGTCAAGGCCACTCACCCCTTCGAGAGGCTGAGTGTTGATTTTAAGGGCCCCCTTCCCTCAACGGATCGGAACGTGTACTTTCTGAACATAATAGATGAGTACTCCCTGTTCCCGTTTGTTGTCCCCTGCTCGGACACATCGGCTGCCACGGTGATCAAGGCATTCCGTGATCTTTTTACCCTGTTCGGGTACCCCAGCTATATCCATAGCGACAGGGGCTCGTCGTTCATGAGCAATGACTTGAGGCAATTCCTGCTCTCATACGGGATTGCCTCTAGTAGGACCACGAGTTACAACCCTAGGGGTAATGGACAGGTGGAACGAGAGAATGCTACAGTCTGGAAGGCTGTCCTATTGGCGTTGAGATCCAAAGGTCTTCCAGTCTCCTGTTGGCAGGAGGTCCTCCCTGATGCGCTTCACTCTATTCGCTCCCTCCTGTGTACGGCAACCAATGCTACTCCCCACAAGAGGATGTTCTCATTCCCTCGGAAGTCTTCCTCGGGGATATCTTTACCAGCCTGGTTGACGTACTCAGGACCCGTCCTCCTGCGGCGACATGTAAGGGCCCGCAAGTCCGACCCCTTGGTCGAACAGGTCCACCTCCTCCACGCCAACCCTCAGTATGCCTATGTGGCATATCCTGATGGGCGAGAGGACACAGTCTCGATCCGAGACCTGGCGCCGGCAGGGGACGTAGCAAATCCTGTCGCTCCCATACCCCCAGTGACGAATCCATTATCCCTTATTTCTTCCCCGGACGTAGCGCGGGCAGCATCGGGACCATTGCTTAACAGTTTTACTCCAATGCACAGCTTGCCTGAGCCCCAAAGATGGTCGCCACCGCAGGATGTGTCAGGATCCCCTGCACTACCGTCTCATCAGGGTCAACCGGCCTGTGAGTCCGTGGGAGAACAGCTGGACGCCGTTTTGGGGAGAACGCCACCGCAAGTGCCTACTCCGGTGTCACCGCCGGTATTGAGGAGGTCACAACGACGGTGCGGTCCTCCAGACCGTCTGAACTTATAATCTGCTGACATTTTAGTCTGTTTTCGTACCCTGCCTGCCTTTGTTCTCAAAGGAGGGGTGAATGTGGTGAACCATCGTTGGTTCCCACTGGATAGTACTGAGCCAGGGCTGGCCAGTACTACAGGAATGTATATAGGCTACTGTGGGATCGTACTAATGTTGCTGTTGGGTTAGGGTGGGATTGTTACACCTGTGTTTGTTACGTTTGTGGCACATCCCAGTCGGGCTCCGCCTCCTGGGAGAGGTATAAGACTCCCTGCTCGGACGGGACCCCTTCAGTCTGGGATAGTGTGTTAAAGTTCTGATAGCTCCATTGTTAGTTAATAAAAGCCTTCTTTTACTGAAGCTTCGAGCCTCGTGTCCAATTGATGCGCATCACAACCTCTAAACTCTGTCTTCCTATATATTCAAGTAGTACTGAATATTCTGTTCTCAGTAGTCCCTGATTGGCGTCTCGGAATGACAGAGACGTTTATTTGTTCAAGGTAATTGAGTAGATAAATTTAAAGAACAGTACAAAAGAATGGGCCTCAAAATGAACTTTGACTGATGAACTAGGCAAGAATTTAATTGTGAACTCAGTGGAAACTGCAAAGATGCTTTCAG
Organism: Mustelus asterias; assembly: GCF_964213995.1. Lineage (NCBI taxonomy): Eukaryota > Metazoa > Chordata > Chondrichthyes > Carcharhiniformes > Triakidae > Mustelus > Mustelus asterias. The sequence continues at coordinate 58,960,482 of NC_135802.1, forward strand.
AGATTTGTAAAGGTTCTCTGATTTAAAGTAACCTACCTGCCTTTTGCATTACTGTAAGGATAATTTTGATAGTGTTAAAGCTGAATCAGAGCAAATTCCAATCGTAGCTAATGCAATAAGTAATTGTGGTGCTGTTTAGTTATGTGGGTCCGTATATGTACTGTGAGTGTCACCTTTCATGAATGTAGAACTGTGTTATTATAGCTAAAGCAGAACAAACACTAAACAGCAGATTTTTCAGAATTTATACTGAGAAGGGTTTTACAAATAACTCTTAATTTTCATTACAATTGCGCAATCGATAAATGTTGGTCTTTTTACCAAATTGAGCAGTTCTTCAAAATTATGTATTGATTTGTTTCAGAAGCAGCTATACCACTGGCTGTCAGTGTTGTAACATGTCAAGACACAACGGTGGGAAAACAGTGGGTACCAGCTACCTGCCATTTCACATGATTCAGTTTATAAATTATTGACTTTACAAAGGGAAAATATGGCAAGTTTACTGGCTCATTCAATGCAAATGAGAAATGTGTAATGCGACTCATCAAATGCAGTCCAGACAACACGAAGGGTCAATGGCAAAGCGAATATCAAAAATATCCAAATATTGCATTCTTTAAAATACTTCTGCAGGAAGAGGATGAGTAATCTTTTTATGATCAAACAATTACCGCCTGAATTTGCTTTTTCAATGCAACATGTTTTTTTTATATAGCAACCAGCATAGATCATAATTCAAATTGATTGATACCACATTAAGAATTCTGCTTGCTAGTGCAGATCATGAATACTGTATTCAAGCTATAACATGCAACTTAATAAAATAACTTCTGTTGTAAGCATTGCTGTGATGAGATATGATGTGGAATTTATCAAATTTAATTTCATTATATTGTCATATATACTGTTTAGTGAATGGCCCTGTAAGTTATTGTTAAAAAGACTGACTAATAGTACCCTGATAAATAATGGTATAATCCTGCTAACGACTATCAACACACATTACACAATGCAGCATCCTCGCAGGAGCTCAGCTGAAGGCAAATATTATTTGTTTTTATTCTATTAATGTATGTGATGTATATTGAACATTTATGCATCCATATGTAATAGCATATCTCAAGATGCAGTTTTAGTGCCCTATTCCTCTGGTTAATTCATGTGTGCCAAAGCATTTTTGCAATCATGTGTGAGATGAAAATGTATTGCAAATTATATTCTAATATATTCAAATTAGCCACATTGACATGTAACCAGGCATCCTTGAGACTGGGGCCTACTGAAAAAAAAATCATTGAAAATAAATGGCAGAAAATAGCAGAAGCTCCAGTAATCCTTGGAGGAAGCTCTCAAAGGCATTAAGGCTTATACCCATTAATAAAATTTCGGACATCATGAAGAATTTATAAGTTATTTAATAAAGACCCCAAAACTGGGGTCGTAAATCTGAACAAGCAAACTATATAGATGCGAGGAACAAGTTGGCTCAAGTAGATTAGGAAGCCAGATTAAAAGATATGACAGTAGCTAAGCAATGATGAACGTTTAAAGGTTTAATTCATAATTTGCAAACATTCATTCCCTGAAGGAATAAAAAAAATCCCAGGGGAAATGTGGTCAAACCATGGCTAACAAAAGAAGTTCGAGATAATATAAGATTAAAGGACAAGGCTTATAAAGTTGCCAAAAAAATAGTAAGATTAAGGATTGGTGGATTTCAGAATTCAATGACAGATGAGAAAGAAAGTTAAAATAGGAAAATAGGACACGGATATGTTATTGAGAGACATAAATGCCGAATGTGAAAGCTAATATAGCTATGTAAAACTGAAGAAATTAGCATAGATAAGCATGGGTGCCTTAGAGTCATAGAGAGGAGAAATGAGAATGGGGAATGAGGAAATGGCAGAGCAAATAAATTGGCCAGGATTCTGTCAGGTTGATAGAGGTCATATTCACCCATCAGTGCCAGGTGGAGATGCAATGGACTAAAGTGCCTTTCAGGTACTTAAGAGGTTAATGTTGGGGGTGTTGATGAGATTGATGTCTTTGGTGGCGGACCTCCTGCCTATCAAGAGCTGGCAACCAATCACAGGCTGGCAATTCCTCATGTCACAGTGCCAGTAGGAGGGATGGAATCTGGCAGCATTGCACCTATTAGAAGCCTAGGATCATTGGGGAACCCCATTAATCAGCTTAACTGACATCCCGCCAGCAGCAACCTGCAATCCTGTGTGGCTCCTTCCACCATCTAACTTAATAGGGAGAAACGTGAAGGACTTCTTTAAGGCGAATACAGAAAATGCAGGAACATAGGCCAGAATTTTATGTTGATCAGGCCGGACGCCTGCCTGACCTGGAAGTGCGTGAAATTATGGAAGAAGACATCGGACGTGCAAACCGATTTCATTTCACATCGTGAGATATCTCGGTCAGTGGGCATGAGCAGGAGTCAACTGCACACCTGATGACAATTAAGCAGCAAGTGTTGCGGGAAATGTACCACCGGAGTCAGACTGGAGGTTTAACAATACAGCTTTATTTCGAATACGAAGCTTCGAGAGAGAAAGCACTGGTACTCCGCAGTACTTTGGCAGCTACCTTCTCAATAATACAATAGGAGCTGAGCACTTTTATACTTTGTCATACAATAGATAGTCCGGACATTAGCCATTTAACACATCGTTATAGTTGAGTAGGCAGATCGTGATGATCGATAGGTTAACACATCGTTACAGTTGGACAGACACAGACATGGGCATTTAACATCGCATTGTTTCATACAATGGATACATTTCCTCTATCAATGACTAGTTTCGGTCTATACATACAGTGATTGGTTTTGCTGCATTTATGTATTTCTGTCCTCATCTATGGCTAATCTCTTTATCAGACCTTTTTGTCCTGGGTCTGTCCTTATCTTTAAAGTGCCTCAAGCTCTTACTGGCTTCCTGCAGTATTTGTTTCCTGCATGTTTAACTTTAAATAACTGTCTGTCCTGCATGTTTTTATTTTAAGTAGCTGTCTGTGCTAAAAGTCAGTGCCTGCTTAATGTCTCTTTCCAGGTAACCATTTTATGTGCCAGGCAACCATTTTGTGTGTCAGGTACCCATCTTTGTGATTTTTTCCCACGACAGTCCCCTCTTTTGGTCCGGATTATTATTATTTTAATAATCCCTAGACAAACAGTTACATATTCACATATAGAGGTTGATTTTCTTCTTTCCTGCTTCGTTTCTTCTGGTATCTTCAGGGATCTTCATCATGGGTTCTTCCTCGATGGATACACTGGCTCCTGGCACAATTCGTGTCACCATTACTTTGCAACGAACATTAAGGCATCCAACAATTAGACAACAGACAATTACAATTGAAATCAGTATGACCAATCCATGTAATAATTAAGACTCCCAGGACCCCCCTATTAGCCATTCCAGCTAGTTACCTCCTTTCTTGGGTCCCTGTCTGAAGTTATCAAGTTGTTCTCTGACGTTATTGATGACTTGTTTAATGTTATAGGACTCGTCTGTGATATGGGTTGTGCATTTATTGCCTATGATTGTACATACCCCCCCTTGTGCTAACTGGTAGTCCACTGCGTATCATGTCTGCTGTGCATATAATCTCAGTTCAGCCATTTCTTGGTTAACAGCCTCCAGTGCTTTTGAAGTGCTGTTTCCTAGGACTGTTAGTCCGCAAACAATATGATTCCTATTCTTTGCACTAATCACTCCTGCTGCCCCTCCCAAAGATAAGGCTCCAAGGAACCCGTATCCTAGTGATGATCCCATTGTACCCGGGGCTTCCCAATCAGCGCAAAATTATTTGCCGATAGCTCGGGTTACTATTCTCCTCCGAATATGCCCCTTCTGAGGGCATGGAACGGTGAGTGGTCCTATTGTTCCTACTGCAAAAAGGTTTGGGAGGTTTGGTGTTTCTGTCGTGTAAGTACCATTGAAGGGGAACACATATCCCTTCCTAGCCCGGTAACATTCAGTGTCCCAATTATGAGTTTGTTCATATTGCCAATTGCTCAATTTACTTCACGCCCCGTTTGATCCCACCACCTGGTATGTATCAAATGGGTATGTCCATTTGGCTGAGCTTACGTGAGTTCCATTGCATTGTCCACAAATAAGCTGTCTTCCCGCAGTTATTTTTAGACATTTCTTTCTTAGACAAGTACAAGTAAACTGTCCCTTATTAACCCAACAATGTTGACGGACACACTGCATCTGTACGCAGGAATCATTCTTGGGGACCAAGACATAGGCACATCCCCATCCCTGCCCCGTAAAACAAAGCGGATAGCTTGCAGGGTCTGAACAAACTCTTCCTCCCACCTGTTGGAGCCCCCTGCGCACAGGATCTGTGGGATTTACAAGTTCCACACATCTCCCCTGTATACCTCTTTTATATTTGCCAATTTGTCCCTTACAGGGTGCACCTGATGTATCTACTGTATATAAATCATGAGGGGTCCACCCAGGGGTGGCTACAAATAGGGCTTCTACCGATTGTGCTAATGGGTAACATATAGTTCGATTCCCGTGGAAATGTATGTGAGCTTTGTAAAACAAGTTATCCTCCAATCCAGTTAAATTTACCGTCACGACAACGCAAAGTAGTAGTTACATACGCGATTACATACATATCCGCAACAAGCAAATATCAATTCTAATACTATAATTTATATAATCTCCAAAAGTTATACTATCTATCAACCCGAACACGCCAGTTGTTCTTGCTTGCAGTCTTTGCCTGTGTTGAGGAAAGCAGTCCTGTTAATTCACTCTTTCATTCATTCATTCATGCATTTCTTTGTGTAATTTCAGCTGTGTCCAGTGTTTCCAGACACCATTCCCTTTTATGTCTATACAGGCACAGGTGTCTCCACTAATTATAACTTCATATGGCCCATTCCATTTTGGTGCAAAGCCTGGTTTGTCAGGTAATGGTTTTATTAAGACGCAACTTCCCGCTGTTGGGACATCAGGGAGCATTTCAAGCTCTCTCTCCGCGTCTCTTATTTCCTGATTGTCTTTTACCAATTTGCGCATCTCTTTCAGTTGGGTGCTTAGTTCCAAAACATACCTCCTGATTTTATCTTTTAGTGGACCTACATCGGTCCCACCTGTTATGATGCTTTCTGGTAATTGCATCGCCCGTCCTGTCATTAGTTCATAAGGGGTTAATCCGGTTGTCCGGTTTGTGGTCGCTCTTAGTCTCATTAGTATAGTGGGCAATACCTCTGCCCACATTTTTCCCGATGTTTGTATGGCTTTAGCTAGTGCACTCTTAAGTGTTCTATTCATACGTTCCACCATTCCAGAACTCTGTGGGTGGTAAGGGATGTGGAATTTTTGTTTTATCCCCATCAACTGGCACACTGTTTTTACCACCTTTCCGGTGAAGTGCGTCCCTTGGTCCGAATCGATTTATAGGGGTACTCCCCATCTAGGGATTACCTCATCTGCCAATATTCTAGCCACCGTGGTAGCAGTACAATTTGTAGTAGGGAACGCTTCTACCCACCTGGTGAACTGGTCTATAATAACCAGACAATAAGTTTTGCCATGGGATTGTGGTAGTGGCCCTGTGAAATCCATTTGCAGATGTTCCCAGGGTCCCTTTGGTCTCGGCTGGTATCCCATCTTAATTTTTATGGGTCTACCAGGGTTATGTTGTGCGCACGTCACACATCAGTGACAGTGTCGGGCTATGTCTCTCTCCATTCCTTTCCACCACCATTCCTTTCCTATACTAGTTGTCATGGTCTCTCTACCCACATGTGAGAGTCCATGGTGTAGTTCCAATAGGGTGTTTTGTATGCACTCTGGTGCTATTACCTTATCTTCCCGTCTCCAAACGTTATCAGTCCCTTTGACTGCTCCCTGTGCTTCCCACTTTTCCTTTTCCTCTTTCGAGGTATCCTCATGTAAGTCCCGAATATCTATTTCGTCTCCTGTCTGTTCTGTTGCTGCTATTGGCAGCTCCCCAATTGTCTTCTGTCCTAAGGCTAACTGTGCCGCCCTATCTGCGGCTTGGTTCCCTTTGAAATTTAACCAGTCCGTGTTATCTCTTCCTGGTTCTTTCTGGTGCGCTTTAATTTTGATTACTGTGGCTTCTCTAGGTTTCTCACTTGGTCTCAACAATGCCTCAATTATTTGTTGGTGATTAATAGCAGTCCCTCCCGTGGTTATGAACCCTCTTCTAACCCATGCTGTCATGTAGTCATGTATGACTCCGAACGCATAGTGACTATCTGTATAGATGTTCACCATTTTACCTTCAGATAACTCTAGTGCCTGTGTGAGTGCCATTAGTTCTGCCACTTTCGCGGATAGACCTCCATCAATCCTTCCTGACCTTATTGTCTCTAATTTGTCATTTACCACTGCCCACCCTGTCCCGGGTGATCCTTCCACATTTTTGTGTGAACCATCTACAAAGAGGGTCTCCTCAGCTATTATTAAAGGTATATTCTTTATCCTACCCTCTTCTACGTCCGTATCTATATCCCCACAATTGTGTGTCTCTCCTGTGTCTAAAATCCCTTCTGCTGGGTTATTCCCTGTATCCCTTATTATTATTATGGACTTGCTTGGAGGTAGGAGGGCAGCCCTTGTTTCAGACTGACCTTAGTTTTCCCGTGTTCAACATTTCCACCAAGGTGTGTTTGGTGTGGAGGATTATATTCCCTGCCATGATTACTGGCTTGCTCACCTTTACAGCCCAGGTGGCACAATCCAAGGCGGCTATGTACCTTGGCAGTCCGGTGACTACCGGCCCTTCTGCTGTGGAATAAGATCCTATGGGTCTCTTTCTGTCGTCATGGTCCTGTGTTACCACTGCGGAATAGAACCCTCCCTCATTGCTACAATGGATATGGAAGTCCTTATTAGAATCCGGTAATCCTAGTCCAGGGGCTGATATCAGTTCTGTTTTTAATTTGTTGTAAGCCTCTTCCTGCTCAGGTCCCCATTCTACGGGATCTAAAGCTGGTTTTCCCCCTTTGACTAGTCTTTGTATGGGTTCTGCTAATTTTGCGAACCCTGGGATGAAACCCCGGCTATAGTTAAATAATCCTAGCACCTTTCTGACCCCTCTTACGGTGATGGGTCGCAGCATTTGTTGTACCGCCTTCTTTCGGTCTGTTGGCATTTCTTTAAGTCCTTGGGATATAAGGTGTCCTAGGTGTAGGACCTGTGTTTTCCCGATTTGTGCCTTTTTGGGGCTCACCTTTAACCCTGCGGTTTTTAATTCATTCAGTACTAAATATAAGGCTTCTTGATGTCCTAACTTGGACTCCGAAGCTATTAGGATATCGTCTACATATTGTAGGATCGTGCTACCCTCTGGCATTCTGCCCTGTTCAGGATATCACTCAATTCTCGATGGAATATAGCGGGGCTGTTATGGAATCCCTGTGGTAAACGGGTCCAAGTGTACTGTTTGTCTCCCACTGTAAAGGCAAATTTGTCTTGGGATTCGGGATCCAACGGTAGGGACCAGCATCCATTGGCTATGTCCAATACTGTGAATATTTTGTGCTCCTGTGACAGTCCATTCAGGATTGTCGAAGGGCTTGCTACAATGGGGTGCAACTTAGACGTGACTTTATTGAGTCCGGTGTAATCTATCGTGAGCCTATAGCTTCCGTCAGGCTTGCTCACTGGCCATGTTGGGGAGTTAGTGGTGCTTGTGGTTTCTCTCAGAATCCCCCTTTCCACTAACCCTTTAACTATCTCCGCTACAGCTTTCTCTGCCTCTGGTTTTATTGGGTATTGTCGGTGTGGCTTATGCTCCGGTCCAGGTACCTTTATTGGGTCCGTTTTAGCCAAACCGGTATCTAACTTTGTTTCTGCCCATACTCCAGGGACGGAAGCACAGATGGCTCCGAACCCTCCTGTCTCTAATTCCCAATTTCTGGTGGTGACTGTGGCCACCTTAATAGTTTCGAGGTGACTTGTAAGTTTCCCTATTCTAGTTTTCCAACTGTCCTGCCTTGGCCAGATTAATTCTCCCTTTCCACAGTCTATCAGAATCTCATAATCTTTCATCAAATCATTTCCCATTATTGTACCCTTGTTATTCTTGCACACATAAAACCCCATTGGTATATACAAATTATTTATCTCTACTAACGTGGTCTCGCTCAGGTAGGCGGGTGTTTTGTTCCCTCCTATCCCAGTTAAGTAAATAATTTTATTTGTAGTGGGTAAGGGTAGGTCGGTGACAGATATGGATGCTCCCGTGTCCACCAGCATCTCACATTGCCTGCCCCCTACTAGTGCAGACACATAAATCCTTCCCTCCTTCTTACCCTTGTGAATGGGGGCTGCAGACCGTCAATCTTGCTGACCCCAGAGGTTCTGTGGTTCCTCCGGTTCTGCTGTGGTCATGGATCGGGTCGGGGGTTTCCCATGTTTATCCCAACACACTGCTTCTGTGTGTCCATATTTATTACAGTGGCTGCAATGTTCCCCACTGTTCCCAAATCTGTTCCCTTTCTGTGGGGCCCCGCAAAGTGCCCTTGCTGGCCACAATTGTGGCAAGTCAGTTTAGACTTTAGTCCCGTTCCCGTTACTGTAAGCTGCTACTCTTTCTAGCCTTGTTCTTTTCTGGGATTTCTCTTCTCCCGGTACGCCGCTAGCCCACTCTAACAACTCATCGTAATCTTGGGACATAATCACTCCCATTTTTAGGATGACCTGGTGAGAACTAGAGAGTCCATCCTTAAAAGCCTGGATGAATGCTCAATCCCCACGATCTGGGTTTCCTTGTCCAGAGAACTCTTGATATACCTGGAACAACCATTCCCCGTATACAGAAGCTCCTTCCCCTTTTAACTGTTTGGTTGTGGTGATTCTGCTCCAGTTAGTAGGAGAATTCCCTAACACTCTCTGAATTTCTGCCTTAAACTGGGTGAAGGGTGCCTGTAGGGCATCTATTTCTGATGTTAGGGCGACTACATGTGTCCAACGTCCCCCACTATAATCCTGTGCACGAGGAGCGGCGGATCCACCTGCTACCTGCCTCCACTTATCCGCTGGACATGCTGCCCTGACCAGTTGGTGTATGTCTCTCAGGTGTAATTGGTGTCCTACCCAGATTGTGTCTAATTCTTCCCAGAATTTAGTGTTTGCACTTCTAGGTTGTAATTTACCCAGGGAAGCCATTATCTGCTGTCTCTCACCTGGGGTGAAGGTTTTATAATTTGCCTTTGGCTGCGCATCTGTTCCCCCTCGGGTTACTGGCGCTAAGTTGTGTTCTAGCGCTTCCCACTCCTCTGGAGGAGTGGTTGGTCCCTGTTGTGTGGACTTATAAGGAGGTAGAGGAATAGTATCCCCTCTGCATTGCTTCTCTTCTAATACTTGGTTTTGTTTCTCCAGTTCCCTTACTCTGGATTCTAATTCTCTAATCTTTTCTTTATCTTCACTCCACTTTTTAGTAGAGGCGATTACTTGCTCAATTAGACCAGCTAACTGATGTATTAACAATACTCCTACCTTCTTTGTCTTGTTCCTCTTTTCTCCATCTATCCACTTTCTCTGCTGCTCTAAGGTCTGAGAAGTATCCCAGCCATCCTTTTGCATCCTCATTATTAACGCTTGCCTGTCTGTCATGTACACTTCAATGAGAGAACCTGCAGATCCCCTCTTAACTTCATTATCTGCCATTTCGCAGACTTCACTACCCCTGGTCACTATTGCCACCTTGGCACTGTATGGCCACGATTACTCCCTAGTAAAGTGTGCTCTCTACTGTAGGGACTTCACTACCCCTGGCCACTATTACTACTCTAGCACCGTGTTTCACTACCATCTCAGGGCTTCAATTTATACTCACGGCTTCCACTATTACCACCTCGGCAATGTGCTTCTCCACCGGAGTCCGGCTCTAGGTCAGAGTTGATCAGCTCCTTTTCCGCACCGCTTTTACAACATTGACAGTCCAGTACCCAACCTTACAAACTTTCATGCAATCAGATGGTAACTCTGCGTTTGTTCTCCACTACAGAGTTTGATGTTAACCGACTTCTGCCACTTGTGCTTCACAATCCTAAGTGCCCTCGGTGTCTCTTTGCCCACTTCAATTCCTGACCTTCATGTGGGGGATTTCCCCTCTTAACAACCGGTCTAAGGCTGGGTGTTTGAGACAGGGTGTTTGAGGTGTTTGAGGGCCTTGTCCTCTTGGCGGTCAGCACAAGTAACAGTTACTTATCACTATCAGCAGTTAGTACTTATCGCTATATCATATACACTCAACAGTTATTACTACAAATACCCCTTAAGTTTAACCCCTTTCAAACTGTATTCTTGACCTTGTCTGACTCCCACAGATTCAGTGATCTCTATCCCGCCTTTCCGATCGTGGCCAATCGATCAAAACTTACCAGTAATAGGATCCTGCTGACTACGCCAATTGTTGTGGGAAATTTACCACCGGAGTCAGACTGGAGGTTTAACAATACAGCTTTATTTCGGATACGAAGCTTCAAAGGAGAAAGCACTGGTACTTCGCAGTACTTTGGCAGCTACCTTCTCAATAATACAATAGGATTTGAGCACTTTTATACTTTTCATACAATAGATAGTCCAGACATTAGCCATTTAACACATCGTTATAGTTGAGTAGACAGATCGTGATGATCGATAGGTTAACATATCGTTACAGTCAGACAGGTACAGACATGGGCATTTAACATCACATTGTTTCATACAATGGATACATTTCCTCTATCAATGACTAGTTTCGGTCTACACATACAGTGATTGGTTTTGCTGCATTTATGTATTTCTGTCCTCATCTATGGCGAATCTCTTTATCAGACCTTTTTGTCCTGGGTCTGTCCTTATCTTTAAAGTACCTTAAGCTCTTACTGGCTTCCTGCAGTATTTGTTTCCTGCATGTTTAACTTTAAATAACTGTCTGTCCTGCATGTTTTAATTTTAAGTAGCTGTCTGTGCTAAAAGTCAGTGCCTGCTTAATGTCTCTTTCCTGGTAACCATTTTATGTGCCAGGCAACCATTTTGTGTGTCAGGTACCCATCTTTGTGATTTTTCCCACTACACAAGTTAAGGGGATTAAAAGTCTAACTGACTGGAATTTTATGTTGCCCGTGTAATTTCTTGGGTGGCCCACAGGCAACAAGGTCATGCGGGCATCCCGTTTTTTCACTTTTCTTATCCAGGTGTAGGATAAAAGGGTGCAGGGGCTCTGGCTGTGTGAGTTGTTAGGAGTTCAGGTTAAGGTTTGCTGGAGCATTACTGTTGAGATTTTAGACCATCTCCTCTGGTTTCCTGTGAGGTATTTGAATTGATTACCTTGTTGTAAGGACTCTTTTGTTCTGCTAATTCTGTTGAAGCATTTCTGCCCATTGCAGCCTTCAGTGCACAGGCCACTGCCTTCTGCATTTCAACAGATAGAGATTGTGCATTTCGCTGTGGGGGAGGGGGGGTGTTACTGCTCCAAGGATGAAGGGAGGGGCACAAGTGAAAGGAGGCCAATTGTCTGCTGGCAACATTGCAGGGAGAAGTCTTCTGGAGGAGAGGCGGTGGCCCAGAAGATGCAGGGTCAGCAGGGAGAGTAAGCAGGGTGGGCCCACTAAAGACGCCACTATCCTGCTGCCTGAGTGTACAGGCAGTGATCCAGCTACATCCGAGGCCCACTGCCACAGGAGGCTCCACCTCTCAAAGGAAATTGGGACATCATTATGCCACATGATTGGGCCAGAGATCGTCTCCAACTGAGTGAGTGGACAACCAATGCCAATGGCTGTGAGGGTCAGTGTTGCCCTCAATTTTTATGCAACTGGATCTTATCAGGGGTCAGTGGAAGATCTGTGTGGAGGGTGCCCGTCATCTGTCCATAGTTGTGTCAAGCTTGTAGCTGATGCTTTGTTCAGATGGATCCTCACATTCATCCATTACCGGGCAGACCAAGCCAGCCAGGCTGAACGAGCCAGAGGTTTTGCAGCAATTGCTGGATACTCCTAAATCCAGGGTACCATAAACTGCACTCACGTGGCCATCAAGGCACCAGCAGATCAGCTGGAGACCTTTAAGAATAGGAACGGTTATCACTCCATCATTTAAAACTGGGATGAGGAGAAATATTTTCACTCAAAACCCTCTACTGCAGAGAATTATAGGGCTGAATGGCCAACTCCTGATATTACTTATGTTCTAATGTTCTCAAAGCAAAAGCACTATCTTAGGCTGAGCCAATCAATCTGTCAATGTTGCAGAACAATTTTTATTATTAAGAAAATGTGAAATGTTAGGAACACCTTAGTTATAATCTTCCAACCTTTCAGGATTTCAGAGTAGTATCAGAGGATTGGAAAGCATCAAATATTACAACATAATTCAAAAGGAATTGGAAAAAGAGTGAAAATAAGTAACCACAAACTTGTTAAGTTTAACATCAGCACAGGGAAATTGCTAGAATCCATCATCAGTAACAGAGTAAATAGCTACTTGCACTAGTACAAGCTTATTAGCAGGGATCAACATGGTCTTGTGAAATATAGATCACAAGTGTCAGACTAGGTTCAATGGTAGCACTTTCCATCTGATTCAAATGCAGTCTTTCAAATTAAACTCCAAGCCTGATTGATAGCGGTGGTTTCTTGAGAAGGAATAAGTGGTCTGCAAAAAAGGAAGTTAATCAATGCATTTCCTTTGAAGAAACCACAGCTGTCAACCAGGCTTAGTCTATGTAAACGTTGCAGTTAGGAACAATGGAGGTACTTGGGATGCATTTAAGCATGAAGGGAAATGACAGTAAGCAAGTTGACTGGCTGCTGAGTAGAAACCCATTAAGCTGCCAATGGAAGCCTCCTTCAAAGTACTGCATTTTGAAATTGATAGAGATCAGAGCTTTTCAATGCAATAGAGAGGGTTTCAAGGGTTTCAGATTGCTAGGAAAGCTCAGAGACTTCATATCTAAGCTGTGTGAATACATTGGGGGTGAGTGCATAGCTGTGGAGAATGGAATCCCCCTTCTTCAGGTGAAATTGACATCTCTCTGTCATAGAATCATAGAATCCCTACAAGAGGCCATTGAGCCTGCATCGATTCAGCAGACTTCAAATGGGTCTCCTCACACCTGCAGCTTCTGTCAGAGAGAAGGGGAAATCCTTGCTACAGAATGGAGTGGTGCAGTGATTTTAAAGCCTGCCAGTTGATCAGGGGGCATGGAGATTAAAGAGACCCGGCCACTTCAAAACTTTCATAGCTGACAAGTAGGAATGAAAATTTTGATCACAGGGCTACCTGAAAACACAATGCCAAGGGTAATCTTCAAGTCCATCAGGGCTAGAAGAGACAGTCCAGCCATGAGACACCCATTCCGAGGGAGAGTGGCAAAGTCAAGCCCCCAGTCCAAAAGCCTACCCAACTGCTGGGATCCTTGGGGGACCCTTCCTCTGTAGCCTGGCAGCAGCTGAGGGGCAAATGGCCACTGGATGTACCTCTTTGACCCCCCCTTCCCTTGGGACTCAAGGCATCTGGCCAGGGTGTCAATGCCAAGGTGCCAGAGGCCAGTGCACTGTTGGCACTCCTGAGGCATGTGGCCTGAAGGTGGGCCTGAGGGGGGTCTGAGGGCGGAGGGAGGCTGAAGGGAGTCTAAGTGGGAAAAGGGGGCTGAGTGGAGGCAGGGCTGAATGGGGGGGGTCTGAGTGAGGATGGGTGTTGAATGAGGGCCTGAGTGGGGAAGAGGTGGATGAGTGGGGGACTGAGTGGCGGGGGGATTGGCTCACCCTCAGGCCTGTGTGGTATATGTTGCGGGAGGGCGGTGGCGGTGGCGGGGACCCGTTATTTTTGGGTCGTGGGAAGGATGCTCCTCTTTGGTACAGGGTTGATGGTGCTTCCTTAGCCAGTGAGGTGGGCACCATTTCTGTTTTTGGAGTAGAGGTACCTGTGACCGAGTACAGAATCGGGGCGCCCTTTAAAAATACCACCCCGGTTTCATACAAGCCAGTCTGGCCAACAGGTTTCCTGCCATGCGTGAATTTGTATCCATCAGGTGGGTGAATCCCACCAGACAGATGCTGTCAGCACCAACGGGAAATCTTTTAGTTTCCCCGCTGGTGTGGGAACTTAGTTCCAGTTTGGGGGAATCACGCCCTACAGTTCAGTTGGTCTAACATCTGTCATAGCAAAATGTTAGAATCTATTATTAAGGAGATAATAAGGAGGACATTTAGAAAATAATACAGCTCGGCAGAATCAACATGATCTTGTGAAAGGGAAAACTTGTTTGACTAATTTATCAGAGTTCTTTGAGGAAGTAACTAGAAAGGTTGGATAATAGGGAAACTGTAGATCTGATTTGATTTATTATTATCACATATATTAGCATAATACCATAAGACCATAAGACATAGGAGCAGAATTAAGCCACTCGGCCCATCGAGTCTGCTCCGCCATTCAATCATGGCTGATAGTTTTCTCATCCAGATTCTCCTGCCTTTTTCCCATAACCCCTGATCCCCTTATTAATCAAGAACTTATCTATCTCTGTCTTAAGGACACTCAATGACCTGGCCTCCACAGCCTTAGAACATAGAACATAGAAAAACTACAGCACAAACAGGCCCTTCGGCCCACAAGTTGCGCCGGTCATGTCCCTGCCTACCTAGGCCTATATATAGGCTTACCTAATAGAGCATAGAAAAACTACAGCACAAACCAACTTCTGCGGCAGAGTTCGACAGATACATCACTCTCTGGCTGAAGAAATTCCTCCTCATCTGTTTTAAAGATCTAGTGAAAAGTATTGTTTCTTGCGTGCTGTACAGACAAATTACGTTCATAGAGAAGGAAACGAGAGAGTGCAGAATTTACTGTTACAGTTATCATAGAAATCATAGAAACCCTACAGTACAGAAAGAGGCCATTCGGCCCATCGAGTCTGCACCGACCGCAATCCCACCCAGGCCCTACCCCCATATCCCTACATATTTTACCCGCTAATCCCTCTAACCTACGCATCTCAGAACACTAAGGGGCAATTTTAGCATGGCCAATCAACCTAACCCGCACATCTTTGGACTGTGGGAGGAAACCGGAGCACCCGGAGGAAACCCACGCAGACACGAGGAGAATGTGCAAACTCCACACAGACAGTGACCCAAGCCGGGAATCGAACCCAGGTCCCTGGAGCTGTGAAGCAGCAGTGCTAACCATAGCTAGGATGTAGAGAAAGATCAACTTAATGCAGGGTAGGTCCATTCAAAAGTCTGACAGCAGCAGGGAAGAAGTTGTTCTTGAGTCTATTGGCACGTGACCTCAGACTTCTGTATCTTTTTCCCGACGGAAGAAGGTGGAAGAGAGAATGTCCGGGGTGCGTGGGGTCCTTAATTATGCTGGCTGCTTTGCCGAGGCAGCAGGATGTGTAGACAGAGTCAATGGTTGGGAGGCTGGTTTGCGTGATGGATTGGGCTACATTCACAATCTTTTGTAATTTGTTGCGGTCTTGGGCAGAGCAGGAGCCATACCAAGCTGTGATACAACTAGAAAGAATGCTTTCTATGGCACATCTGTAAAAGTTGCTGGGGCCTCAACTATTTACAGTCTACATCAATGACTTGGAAGAAGGGACCAAACATATGGTTCTAAATCTGCTGATGACACAAAAATAGGTAGGAAAGTTGTCAAGAGGACATAAAGATTGGAACTTAGATAGGTTAAGTAAGTGGTCAAAATTATTCAGATGGAGTATAACATGGGAAAATACAAACATCTCCAGTTTGGCAGGGTGAATAAGAACTCAGTGATACAGAGGTATCTCGTACATGAATCACAAAAAGTTGGTTCGCAGGTACAGCAAGTGATTAGAAAGACAAATGGAATGTTAGCATTTATTGCAAGGGAATTCGAGTAGGGAAGTGTTGCTGCAGCTGTACAGAGCCTTAGTTAGACCGCATGTGGATTAATGCGTACAATTCTGGTTTCCTTACTTACGAAAGCATATATTTGCATTAAAAGAGTTCAGAGAAGGTTCACTCATCTGATTGCTGGGGTGGAGGGATTATCCTATGAGGAAAGGCTGAGCAGGTTCATAGAATCCTACAGTGCATCTGCACTGACCACAATCCCACCCAGACCCTATCCCCATAACCACATGTATTTACCCTAGTTAGTCCCTCTGACACTAAGGGGCAATTTAGCATGGAAAATCCACCTAACGCACACTTCTTTGGAGTGTGGGAGGAAACCAGAGCAGCTGGAGGAAACCCACGCAGACACTGGGAGAATGTGCAAACTCCAGACAGACAGTGAGCCACGCTGGGAATCGAACCCAGGTCCCTAGCGCTGTGAGGCAGCAGTGCTAACCACTATGCCACCGTGCTGCCCCTATACCTCTTGTAGTTTAGAAGAAAAAAGGGTGGCCTTTTTGAAATATATAAGATCCTGAAGGGACTTGGCAAGGTGGATGCTAAGAGGACCTTTCCCTTTGTGGGGACTCTGGAACCAGGGAAACAAGTTTAAAATCATAGAAATCATAGAAAGTTAGGGCTCTCCCATTTAAGAGAGTGATGAGGAGAAATTCTGTCTCTCAGAGTGTCATTGGTCTGTGGAATTCTCTTCCACAGAGAGCAGTGAGACAGGATCATTGAATTTATTCATTCTGAGTGAAATAGATTTTGATCAACAAGAGAATCGAGAGTTATGAGGATGGACAAGGAAGTGGAGTTGAGGCCACAATCATTTCAGCCATGATCTTATTGAATGGCGAACAAGGTTCAAGAGGTCAAATGACTTATTTTTGCTCTGAATTCCTGTGGTCTTGTATGTTGTCAAAGCTTTTCATATAGCTCCGAGGACAGATGCAAGAATGCCAAATTTCAAATTGAGCAACAATTTATACTGTATGCGAAAAGCTGTTTGGTTGGCATGTCATCTTTGATCTATCAGGTGTTTCTACGGAGAATGTACCAGGGAATTATTATCCCCATGCTTTTGTTTAATTCAACAAAAGGTTCATTTCCTCTTGCCTTCTGAAGACAGATACCTGCATATGAATATATTAGCTTCTAGCAAGCATAACAGATCCACATTTTGAGCTGAAATGATAATCTTACGTTTATTGTTAGTGAACACTTAGTATTGTTGAGCAAGTGCTGTCTAATCACAGAATCACACACAAAGTTAGACGTTTTGAGTGGAATTCTCCCATCTGGGACTAATTCCTGTGGTGGGGGTGAGGGGCACCCTAGCACTGCCCCTTGGAACAGATTGGTAATGTCAGGGGCAGTACCAACCTGTGCTGAGAACATTGCCAACCTGTGCCGGGGCAGTGCAGGGGACACTGTTTACCTGGCGCCCACGGTGTGTTCCCCTTGACTGCTTCCTGTTCTTATATAGCTGTTGTAAACCTCACTGATGTAACGTCATCTTAGCAAGGCATGAATGTTCAATGAGGGGGGAATCATTTAGCGGGGTAGCCCTTTAATAAGATTTACATTTATTGAAATTAAGGAAATGAGATTCCCGCCCTTTCTGGGCAGGAACCTTGGTACATCACTGGCGAGGGGCCAGGAAAATCAGGAAACAAAATCTCACAGGCAAGAACCTTGCTTCCCAGCTCTCGAAGTGTTTTGCGCCGATGTCACCATTTGCCTTCACGGCGAACGCAGGCGCAAAATTCGTCCCCCCGCCCCGCCTCTCCCCCATTACCAAATATTAGTCCAACCCTTGGTCAGAGAAAGTCTTAAGCTCTTTATCCAGCTTTTCAGTTCTTTAAACAGTCTGGATTGTTACAGAATCGTTGGTGCCCTCCTTTCTTTCCAAATGTCACAAATAATACGTATTAGTGAGTGGGAATAAATGTTTTTATGTTCAGGAATTTATTTAATGTTGAAGGCAAGTATGCTGTGCGGCACGGTAGCACAGTGGTTAGCACTGCTGCTTCACAGCTCCAGGGTCCCGGGTTCGATTCCCGGCTCGGGTCACTGTCTGTGTGGAGTTTGCACATTCTCCTCGTGTCTGCGTGGGTTTCCTCCGGGTGCTCCGGTTTCCTCCCACAGTCCAAAGATGTGCGGGTTAGGTTGATTGGCCAGGTTAAGAAATTGCCCCTTAGAGTCCTGGGATGTGTAGGTTAGAGGGATTAGCGGGTAAAATATGTGGGGGTAGGGTCTGGGTGGGATTGTGGTCGGTGTAGACTCGATGGGCCGAATGGCCTCCTTCTGCACTGTAGGGTTTCTATGATTTCTATGAAGTATAAAGCTAATTCTGCAGGAAGAGGCATCTAATATAATGTCACCAACGAGATTCCGTACAATACTTGCAATGCCTGTGTTATTGACAGGTGTGATCTGGGTTGTGTCATGAAATGGTTCAAACAATTGCTTGGGGGTTGTTTTGTAATGGAGATCAGATAATGACGGTTTTTGATGTCAACCACAGGAGGTTCGACAGTTATCCTTAAGAGAGAAATTATGCACAGGTGCATTTCGGAAGTAACTGAAGCTGAATTAGATTGACAGGCACAGGTGTAATGATTGGAGACTAAGAAACATGGAGAATAAGCAACAGGAGAAAAAGAGACAGAGAGACAGACAGAGGGAATCAATTTGAAGCCAAGGCAACATGACAGACAGAATGAGGTAAAGGTAAAATTTGGAGGAAAAACTGCTGAATATTAAAAATAAATTCCGACCTAAAGAAATGTTTTTGCATATGGCTGGAAGTCAGTTAGTAATTAAGCAAACCCATACTTACGTGTTTTTTTTCCTCCTCCCATTGAATTCTGACATTTGAGCCTGTTGGCAAAGATTGTTTGGATAAAAGCTTAACAACCAGGGGTTTCCATAAAGCTGCTATCACCTACTGCCATAACGTCACCGGATTGTGATGTAAGTGGGTGCAATAAGTCTTTGGAGGCAGAAGCCCCCTCACCAAAATCCCTTTATTTACAAACTTTAACAGCAGTACACAGAGTGCTATAGTCAGCAGACCATCTCCAGAGGTATCAGAGGAACTGACACTCTCGGTTAAGTACAACGCAAAGACTCCCTGATTGGCCCATCAATTGGATCCTTAATCAGGAGGTTCATACTCGAATAGGCCTGATTGAAAACATTACAGTGGGGATCCACTCCACTGCAAGCGACATCATGTAAGTGGAGTAGAAGCAGTTCCAAGGATATTCCCATCTCGGAATATATTTAGGAGACATATAAACATTGACAGGTGGGTAAAAACTCTCTGGCTCATCCAGCCTGTCCCATACAATCACGATAACTTATGTATCACAATGTACACAGTCACCACCCCACCTGAAATCTGTGGTCACCTGGGAGAGACAGGAAAAACATATACAAACCGAGGCAATATGGACAAAAAGGTTCTGGAGAATTCCTCTCCAATCCATTTAGGTAACTGAAATTATTTCAGGAGGTCATCCAGGCATTGAATTCCCTGAAGTGCCTGTCTCTATTGGAGATTATGTACAACCCAATAAGAAACAAACAGCCTGTTCCACAGATCCACTATTCTCTGGTAAATGAACCATCTCTTGACATCCAACTTCAATCTGGCCTTACACGACTTAAAAATTTTGACCTCTGATCCTAATTTATTTAGGATGGAACAAACTGTCACCTGGAACACAAGCTATTCCTTTCCTCATCTTATAAACCTCAATCAGATCACCACTGGAGTGTTAGTCATAACTGAAAACAATGTTGGAGGTGCACAGCGATAGTGTGATGCAATAATGCAACAATAGTGGCAATAGATGGCATGGTGGCACAGTGGTTAGCACTGCTGCCTGACAGCGCCAGGGACCCAGGTTTGATTCTTGACTTGGGTCACTATCTGTGTGGAGTTTGCACGTTCTTCCTGTGTCTGCGTGGGTTTCCTCTGGATGTTCCGGTTTCCTCCCACAGTCTGAAAGGCATGCTGGTTTGGTGCATTGGCCATGCTAAATTCTCCCCCAGTGTACCCGAACAGGTGCTGGAGTGTGGTGACTAGGGGATTTTCACAGTAACTTCAATGCAGTGTGAATGTAAGCCTACTTGTGACACTAATAAATAAACTTTAGTTCTAAAGAGGGAAGTTACAGTCAGCAACTCTGCCACTCTTAGACTTTTTCTTTTAAATCTATACACGGTCCGCACTATTTTGGGCTTAAGTTTATATTCTCTTCACTTCTTTTGCCATACGTTTCAGAGTTCCACAAGTCAAACTCAAAGTCCTCCAAATTGCTCTCCTCCCCATGATGGTATATTTGAGTCTGATCGCTCCCGTACGATCATAAATCCTTTCTCATTCTCCAAGATGCTGCTCCAACTGTGAACGCCTCACAAAGTCAATATTGCCACCTTCATTACATTAAGTACTTTGACTAAGATACAAAAATGGAAAGGTTCCTGAATTTAATTTCAGAAGATTGGTGCTCACGCTCTAAGCTCTCAATCACAGTGGTATTGTGTTGTACATCACATATGAAAACTAATATCCATTTAGTGAAAAGTAATAAAATGAAGTGCAGGTCACGTGTTGTAAATTTTTTGAGTGATGTCTGTGATATGGAGTCATGACTGCAACATCTGCTGGAAAATAAGCACGACTGCAAATCACTCTTTAAAAACATCTTTCAGCCATTTTTTTTCAAATACAATATCCAGTTTTACGTATCTTAATGCTTAATAATGATATTAGCAAAATACTTCTGAAAGAAGGAAATCGCAAATAGGGGATTGTGGGTCCACTATATATTTTAATGCATAAAATTAGAATTGTCATCTGCTTCAGAATTAATAAAAAGACTTCAGTGCTCAGGAAAATGGCAAAAAGCAATGTGTGAATAAGAATACAATACTGGAAAACCAAAGAAAAGGTTTACCAAGTCTTTAAAAAGCATCTGAAATCACCTGCCCATTGGTATGCATAGTATAAAGTGACGATTGACAGTATGAGTCCAATTCATTTTTGAAAGGGTGAGAGTGAACAACCTTTTGTAAAAGGAGAACTACAGACAGAAACACATCAAAAATTCAGCCTGAAAATACAAGCACCAGTGCAGGAAACTGCCAGAAACATTTGGTCCAGTTTTTACTGTGAACCCACGTTCACAGGAAGCACTCTCGACATTGCAGCAGAAAGTTGCATTTCCAAGTGTCACTCCAAGGCCTACAGCACATTATCAATGGCCAAGAGAGTGCTGCACTGTCTCACACACACACACACACACAGAGTGCTGCACTGTCACACATAAGAACATAAGAACTAGGAGCAGGAGTAGGCCATCTGGCCCCTTGAGCCTGCTCCGCCATTCAATAAGATCATGGCTGATCCTTTTGTGGACTCAGCTCCACTTACCCACCCACTCACCATAACCCTTAATTCCTTTACTGTTCAAAAATTTATCTATCCTTGCCTTAAAAACATTCAATGAGGTAGCCTCAACTGCTTCACTGGGCAGGGAATTCCACAGATTCACAACCCTTTGTGTGAAGAAGTTCCTTCTCAACTCAGTCCTAAATCTGCTTCCCCTTATTTTGAGGCTGTGGCCCCTAGTTCTAGTTTCAACCGCCAACAACTTCCCTGCTTCTATCTTATCTATTCCCTTCATAATCTTATATGTTTCTCATTCTTCTGAATTCCAATGAGTATAGCCCCAGTCTACTCAGACTCTCCTCATAAGCCAACTCTCTCAACTCCGGAATCAACGTTGTGAATCTCCTCTGCACCCCCTCCAGTGCCAGTATATCCTTTCTCAAGTAAGGAGACCAAAACTGTACAGAGTACTCCAGGTGTGGCCTCACCAGCACCTTATACAGCTGCAACATAACCTCGCTGTTTTTAAACTCCATCCCTCTAGCAATGAAGGACAAAATTCCATTTGCCTTCTTAATTACCTGCTGCACCTGCAAACAACTCCTTGAGATTCCTGCACAAGGACACCCAGGTCCCTCTGCACAGCAGCATGCTGCAATTTTTTACCATTTAAATAATAGTCCATTTTGCTGTTATTCCTATCAAAATGGATGACCTCACATTTACCAACATTGTACTCCATCTGCCAGACCCTCGCCCACTCACTTAGATTATCTATATCCCTTTGCAGACTTTCAGCATTGTCTGCACACTTTGCTCTTCCACCCATCTTAGTGTCATCTGCGAATTTTGACACACTACACTTGGTCCCCAACTCCAAATCATCTTTGTAAATCGTAAATAATTGCGGTCCCAACACTGATCCCTGAGGCACACCACTAGACATTGATCGCCAACCAGAAAAATACCCATTTACCCCCACTCTTTGCTTTCTGTTAGTTAACCAATCCTCTATCCATGCTAATACATTACCCATGACACTGAGCACCTTTATCTTATGAAGCAGCCTTTGGTGCGGCACCTTGTCAAATGCCTTCTGGAAATCCAGATACACCACATCCACAGGTTCCCCATTGTCCACTGCATATGTAATGTTCTCAAAGAATTCCACCAAATTAGTCAAACATGACCTGCCCTTCATGAACCCATGCTGCGTCTTACCAATGGGACAGTTTATATCCAGATGTCTCGCTATTTCTTCCTTGATGATAGATTCAAGCATTTTCCCGACAACAGAAATTAAGCTAACCGGCCTATAGTTACCTGCATTTTGTCTACCTCCTTTTTTAAACAGTGGCGTCACATTTGCTGGTTTCCAATCTGCGGGAATCACCCCAGAATCCAGCGAGGTTTGGTAAATTACCACAAGTGCATTTGCTATTTCTCCCACCATCTCTTTTAGTACCCTGGGATGCATTCCATCAGGACCAGGAGACTTGCCTACTTTCAGCCCCATTAGCTTACTCAACAGTATCTCTTTCATGATAATGATAGTTTCTAGGTTCTCACCTGCCAAAGCCTTCCTGCACACAGAGAGTGCTGCAATAGCACACACACGCTGACAGAGTGCTGCACTATCAGACATACTGACAGGGTGCTACACTATCACACACACACTGAGAGAGTGCTACACTATCACACACACACTGAGAGAGTGCTGCACTATCACACACACAGAGAGAGTGCTGCACTATCACACACACTGAGAGAGTGCTGCACTATCACACACACACTGAGAGAGTGCTGCACTATCACACACACACTGAGAGAGTGCTGCACTATCACACACACACTGAGAGAGTGCTGCACTATCACACAGACACTGAGAGAGTGCTGCACTATCACACACACTGAGAGAGTGCTGCACTATCACACACACACTGAGAGAGTGCTGCACTATCACACACACACTGAGAGAGTGCTGCACTATCACACACACACTGAGAGAGTGCTGCACTATCACACAGACACTGAGAGAGTGCTGCACTATCACACACACTGAGAGAGTGCTGCACTATCACACACACTGAGAGAGTGCTGCACTATCACACACACTGAGAGAGTGCTGCACTATCACACACACTGAGAGAGTGCTGCACTATCACACACACTGAGAGAGTGCTGCACTATCACACACACAGAGAGAGTGCTGCACTATCACACACACACACACACACACAGTGCTACACTATCACACACACTGAGAGAGTGCTGCACTATCACACACACAGAGAGAGTGCTGCACTATCACACACACACACACACACACAGTGCTACACTATCACACACACTGAGAGAGTGCTGCACTATCACACACACTGAGAGAGCGCTGCACTATCACACACACTGAGAGAGTGCTACACTATCACACACACTGAGAGAGTGCTGCGCTATCACACACACTGAGAGAGTGCTGCACTGTCACACACACTGAGAGAGTGCTGCACTATCACACACACTGAGAGAGTGCTGCACTATCACACACACTGAGAGAGTGCTGCACTATCACACACACACACACACACAGTGCTACACTATCACACACACTGAGAGAGTGCTGCACTATCACACACACTGAGAGAGTGCTGCACTATCACACACACTGAGAGAGTGCTGCACTATCACACACACACACACACACAGTGCTACACTATCACACACACTGAGAGAGTGCTGCACTATCACACACACTGAGAGAGTGCTGCACTATCACACACACTGAGAGAGTGCTGCACTATCACACACACTGAGAGAGTGCTGCACTATCACACACACAGAGAGAGTGCTGCACTATCACACACACTGAGAGAGTGCTGCACTATCACACACACAGAGAGAGTGCTGCACTATCACACACACACACACACACACAGTGCTACACTATCACACACACTGAGAGAGTGCTGCACTATCACACACACTGAGAGAGTGCTGCGCTATCACACACACTGAGAGAGTGCTGCACTGTCACACACACTGAGAGAGTGCTGCACTATCACACACACACTGAGAGAGTGCTGCACTATCACACACACTGAGAGAGTGCTGCACTATCACACACACTGAGAGAGTGCTGCACTATCACACACACTGAGAGAGAGCTGCGCTATCACACACACACACACAGTGCTACACTATCACACACACTGAGAGAGTGCTGCACTATCACACACACACTGAGAGAGTGCTGCACTATCACACACACTGAGAGAGTGCTGCACTATCACACACACTGAGAGAGTGCTGCACTATCACACACACACTGAGAGAGTGCTGCACTATCACACACACTGAGAGAGTGCTGCACTATCACACACACTGAGAGAGTGCTGCACTATCACACACACTGAGAGAGTGCTGCACTATCACACACACTGAGAGAGTGCTGCACTACTGTGGTGAACCATCGTTGGTTCCCACTGGATAGTACTGAGCCAGGGTCTGGCCAGTACTACAAGTATGTACATATGTTGCTGTTGGGTTAGGGATGGGTTGTGCTACTTGTTGCTGTTGGGGTTAGGGTGGGGTTGTTACACCTTTGTATTGTAGTGTTGTGGTACATCCCAGTCGGGCTCCGCCTCCTGGGAGAGGTATAAAGGTCCCTGCTCTGGCTGGGACCCCTCAGTCTGGGATCGTGTATATAATTGGTAGCTGCTTCGTTACAGCAAATAAAAGCCTTTATTTCCTGAGCATCAAGCCTCGTGTATGATAACGCACATCAACTACCACACACACTGAGAGAGTGCTGCACTATCACACACACTGAGAGAGTGCTGCACTATCACACACACTGAGAGAGTGCTGCACTATCACACACACTGAGAGAGTGCTGCACTATCACACACACTGAGAGAGTGCTGCACTATCACACACACTGAGAGAGTGCTGCACTATCACACACACACTGAGAGAGTGCTGCACTATCACACACACACTGAGAGAGTGCTGCGCTATCACACACACTGAGAGAGTGCTGCACTATCACACACACTGAGAGAGAGCTGCACTATCACACACACTGAGAGAGTGCTGCACTATCACACACACTGAGAGAGTGCTGCACTATCACACACACTGAGAGAGAGCTGCACTATCACACACACTGAGAGAGTGCTGCACTATCACACACACTGAGAGAGTGCTGCACTATCACACACACACTGAGAGAGTGCTGCACTATCACACACACACTGAGAGAGTGCTGCACTATCACACACACTGAGAGAGTGCTGCACTATCACACACACTGAGAGAGTGCTGCACTACCACACACACTGAGAGAGTGCTGCACTATCACACACACTGAGAGAGTGCTGCACTATCACACACACTGAGAGAGTGCTGCACTATCACACACACTGAGAGAGTGCTGCACTATCACACACACTGAGAGAGTGCTGCACTATCACACAGACTGAGAGAGTGCTGCACGAGCTCACACACTGAGAGAGTGCTGCACTATCACACACACTGAGAGAGTGCTGCACGAGCTCACACACTGAGAGAGTGCTGCACGAGCTCACACACTGAGAGAGTGCTGCACTATCACACACACTGAGAGAGTGCTGCATGAGCTCACACACTGAGAGAGTGCTGCACTATCACACACACTGAGAGAGTGCTGCACTCTCACACACACACTGAGAGAGTGCTGCACTATCACACACACTGAGAGAGTGCTCACTATCACACACACTGAGAGAGTGCTGCACGAGCTCACACACTGAGAGAGTGCTGCACTATCACACACACTGAGAGAGTGCTGCACTCTCACACACACACTGAGAGAGTGCTGCACTATCACACACACTGAGAGAGTGCTCACTATCACACACACTGAGAGAGTGCTGCGCTATCACACACACTGAGAGAGTGCTGCACTATCACACACACTGAGAGAGTGCAGCGCTATCACACACACTGAGAGAGTGCTGCACTATCACACACACTGAGAGAGTGCTGCACTCTCACACACACTGAGAGAGTGCTGCACTATCACACACACTGAGAGAGTGCTGCACTATCACACACACTGAGAGAGTGCTGCACTATCACACACACACTGAGAGAGTGCTGCACTATCACACACACACTGAGAGAGTGCTGCACTATCACACACACTGAGAGAGTGCTGCACTATCACACACACTGAGAGAGTGCTGCACTATCACACACACTGAGAGAGTGCTGCACTATCACACACACTGAGAGAGTGCTGCACTATCACACACACTGAGAGAGTGCTGCACGAGCTCACACACTGAGAGAGTGCTGCACTATCACACACACTGAGAGAGTGCTGCACTATCACACACACTGAGAGAGTGCTGCACTATCACACACACTGAGAGAGTGCTGCACGAGCTCACACACTGAGAGAGTGCTGCACTATCACACACACTGAGAGAGTGCTGCACGAGCTCACACACTGAGAGAGTGCTGCACGAGCTCACACACTGAGAGAGTGCTGCACTATCACACACACTGAGAGAGTGCTGCACGAGCTCACACACTGAGAGAGTGCTGCACGAGCTCACACACTGAGAGAGTGCTGCACTATCACACACACTGAGAGAGTGCTGCACTCTCACACACACACTGAGAGAGTGCTGCACTATCACACACACTGAGAGAGTGCTGCACGAGCTCACACACTGAGAGAGTGCTGCACGAGCTCACACACTGAGAGAGTGCTGCACTATCACACACACTGAGAGAGTGCAACGCTATCACACACACTGAGAGAGTGCTGCACTATCACACACACTGAGAGAGTGCTGCACTCTCACACACACACTGAGAGAGTGCTGCACTATCACACACACTGAGAGAGTGCTGCACTATCACACACACTGAGAGAGTGCTGCACTATCACACACACTGAGAGAATGCTGCACTATCACACACACTGAGAGAGTGCTGCACTATCACACACACTGAGAGAGTGCTGCACTATCACACACACTGAGAGAGTGCTGCACTATCACACACACTGAGAGAGTGCTGCACTATCACACACACTGAGAGAGTGCTGCACTATCACACACACTGAGAGAGTGCTGCACTATCACACACACTGAGAGAGTGCTGCGCTATCACACACACACTGAGAGAGTGCTGCACTATCACACACACTGAGAGAGTGCTGCACTATCACACACACTGAGAGAGTGCTGCACTATCACACACACTGAGAGAGTGCTGCACGAGCTCACACACTGAGAGAGTGCTGCACTATCACACACACTGAGAGAGTGCTGCACGAGCTCACACACTGAGAGAGTGCTGCACGAGCTCACACACTGAGAGAGTGCTGCACTATCACACAGACTGAGAGAGTGCTGCACGAGCTCACACACTGAGAGAGTGCTGCACGAGCTCACACACTGAGAGAGTGCTGCACTATTACACACACTGAGAGAGTGCTGCACTCTCACACACACACTGAGAGAGTGCTGCACTATCACACACACTGAGAGAGTGCTGCACTGTCACACACACTGAGAGAGTGCTCACTATCACACACACTGAGAGAGTGCTGCGCTATCACACACACTGAGAGAGTGCTCACTATCACACACACTGAGAGAGTGCTGCACTATCACACACACACTGAGAGAGTGCTGCACTATCACACACACTGAGAGAGTGCTGCACTATCACACACACTGAGAGAGTGCTGCACTATCACACACACTGAGAGAGTGCTGCACTCTCACACACAGACTGAGAGAGTGCTGCACTATCACACACACTGAGAGAGTGCTGCACTATCACACACACTGAGAGAGTGCTGCACTATCACACACACACTGAGAGAGTGCTGCACTATCACACACACACTGAGAGAGTGCTGCACTATCACACACACACTGAGAGAGTGCTGCACTATCACACACACTGAGAGAGTGCTGCACTATCACACACACACTGAGAGAGTGCTGCACTATCACACACACACTGAGAGAGTGCTGCACTATCACACACACACTGAGAGAGTGCTGCACTATCACACACACTGAGAGAGTGCTGCACTATCACACACACTGAGAGAGTGCTGCACTATCACACACACTGAGAGAGTGCTGCACTATCACACACACACTGAGAGAGTGCTGCACTATCACACACACTGAGAGAGTGCTGCGCTATCACACACACTGAGAGAGTGCTGCACTGTCACACACACACTGAGAGAGTGCTGCACTATCACACACACTGAGAGAGTGCTGCACGAGCTCACACACTGAGAGAGTGCTGCACGAGCTCACACACTGAGAGAGTGCTGCACTGTCACACACACTGAGAGAGTGCTGCACTATCACACACACTGAGAGAGTGCTGCACTATCACACACACTGAGAGAGTGCTGCACTATCACACACACTGAGAGAGTGCTGCACGAGCTCACACACTGAGAGAGTGCTGCACGAGCTCACACACTGAGAGAGTGCTGCACTGTCACACACACACTGAGACAGTGCTGCACTATCACACACACTGAGAGAGTGCTGCACGAGCTCACACACTGAGAGAGTGCTGCACGAGCTCACACACTGAGAGAGTGCTGCACTATCACACACACTGAGAGAGTGCTGCACGAGCTCACACACACTGAGAGAGTGCTGCACTATCACACACACTGAGAGAGTGCTGCACTATCACACACACTGAGAGAGTGCTGCGCTATCACACACACTGAGAGAGTGCTGCACTATCACACACACTGAGAGAGTGCTGCACTATCACACACACTGAGAGAGTGCTGCACTATCACACACACTGAGAGAGTGCTGCGCTATCACACACACACTGAGAGAGTGCTGCACTATCACTCACACTGAGAGAGTGCTGCGCTATCACACACACTGAGAGAGTGCTGCACTATCACACACACTGAGAGAGTGCTGCACTATCACACACACTGAGAGAGTGCTGCACTATCACACACACTGAGAGAGTGCTGCACTATCACACACACTGAGAGAGTGCTGCACTATCACACACACTGAGAGAGTGCTGCACTATCACACACACTGAGAGAGTGCTGCACTATCACACACACTGAGAGAGTGCTGCACTATCACACACACTGAGAGAGTGCTGCACTGTCACACACACACTGAGAGAGTGCTGCACTATCACACACACTGAGAGTGCTGCACTATCACACACACTGAGAGAGTGCTGCACTATCACACACACTGAGAGAGTGCTGCACTATCACACACACTGAGAGAGTGCTGCACTATCACACACACTGAGAGAGTGCTGCACTATCACACACACTGAGAGAGTGCTGCACTATCACACACACTGAGAGAGTGCTGCACTATCACACACACTGAGAGAGTGCTGCACTATCACACACACTGAGAGAGTGCTGCACTATCACACACACTGAGAGAGTGCTGCACTATCACACACACTGAGAGAGTGCTGCACTATCACACACACTGAGAGAGTGCTGCACTATCACACACACACTGAGAGAGTGCTGCACTATCACACACACACTGAGAGAGTGCTGCGCTATCACACACACTGAGAGAGTGCTGCACTATCACACACACTGAGAGAGAGCTGCACTATCACACACACTGAGAGAGTGCTGCACTATCACACACACTGAGAGAGTGCTGCACTATCACACACACTGAGAGAGAGCTGCACTATCACACACACTGAGAGAGTGCTGCACTATCACACACACTGAGAGAGTGCTGCACTATCACACACACACTGAGAGAGTGCTGCACTATCACACACACACTGAGAGAGTGCTGCACTATCACACACACTGAGAGAGTGCTGCACTATCACACACACTGAGAGAGTGCTGCACTATCACACACACTGAGAGAGTGCTGCACTATCACACACACTGAGAGAGTGCTGCACTATCACACACACTGAGAGAGTGCTGCACTATCACACACACTGAGAGAGTGCTGCACTATCACACACACTGAGAGAGTGCTGCACTATCACACAGACTGAGAGAGTGCTGCACGAGCTCACACACTGAGAGAGTGCTGCACTATCACACACACTGAGAGAGTGCTGCACGAGCTCACACACTGAGAGAGTGCTGCACGAGCTCACACACTGAGAGAGTGCTGCACTATCACACACACTGAGAGAGTGCTGCATGAGCTCACACACTGAGAGAGTGCTGCACTATCACACACACTGAGAGAGTGCTGCACTCTCACACACACACTGAGAGAGTGCTGCACTATCACACACACTGAGAGAGTGCTCACTATCACACACACTGAGAGAGTGCTGCACGAGCTCACACACTGAGAGAGTGCTGCACTATCACACACACTGAGAGAGTGCTGCACTCTCACACACACACTGAGAGAGTGCTGCACTATCACACACACTGAGAGAGTGCTCACTATCACACACACTGAGAGAGTGCTGCGCTATCACACACACTGAGAGAGTGCTGCACTATCACACACACTGAGAGAGTGCAGCGCTATCACACACACTGAGAGAGTGCTGCACTATCACACACACTGAGAGAGTGCTGCACTCTCACACACACTGAGAGAGTGCTGCACTATCACACACACTGAGAGAGTGCTGCACTATCACGCACACTGAGAGAGTGCTGCACTATCACACACACACTGAGAGAGTGCTGCACTATCACACACACACTGAGAGAGTGCTGCACTATCACACACACTGAGAGAGTGCTGCACTATCACACACACTGAGAGAGTGCTGCACTATCACACACACTGAGAGAGTGCTGCACTATCACACACACTGAGAGAGTGCTGCACTATCACACACACTGAGAGAGTGCTGCACGAGCTCACACACTGAGAGAGTGCTGCACTATCACACACACTGAGAGAGTGCTGCACTATCACACACACTGAGAGAGTGCTGCACTATCACACACACTGAGAGAGTGCTGCACGAGCTCACACACTGAGAGAGTGCTGCACTATCACACACACTGAGAGAGTGCTGCACGAGCTCACACACTGAGAGAGTGCTGCACGAGCTCACACACTGAGAGAGTGCTGCACTATCACACACACTGAGAGAGTGCTGCACGAGCTCACACACTGAGAGAGTGCTGCACGAGCTCACACACTGAGAGAGTGCTGCACTATCACACACACTGAGAGAGTGCTGCACTCTCACACACACACTGAGAGAGTGCTGCACTATCACACACACTGAGAGAGTGCTGCACGAGCTCACACACTGAGAGAGTGCTGCACGAGCTCACACACTGAGAGAGTGCTGCACTATCACACACACTGAGAGAGTGCAACGCTATCACACACACTGAGAGAGTGCTGCACTATCACACACACTGAGAGAGTGCTGCACTCTCACACACAGACTGAGAGAGTGCTGCACTATCACACACACTGAGAGAGTGCTGCACTATCACACACACTGAGAGAGTGCTGCACTATCACACACACTGAGAGAATGCTGCACTATCACACACACTGAGAGAGTGCTGCACTATCACACACACTGAGAGAGTGCTGCACTATCACACACACTGAGAGAGTGCTGCACTATCACACACACTGAGAGAGTGCTGCACTATCACACACACTGAGAGAGTGCTGCACTATCACACACACTGAGAGAGTGCTGCACTATCACACACACTGAGAGAGTGCTGCGCTATCACACACACACTGAGAGAGTGCTGCACTATCACACACACTGAGAGAGTGCTGCACTATCACACACACTGAGAGAGTGCTGCACTATCACACACACTGAGAGAGTGCTGCACGAGCTCACACACTGAGAGAGTGCTGCACTATCACACACACTGAGAGAGTGCTGCACGAGCTCACACACTGAGAGAGTGCTGCACGAGCTCACACACTGAGAGAGTGCTGCACTATCACACAGACTGAGAGAGTGCTGCACGAGCTCACACACTGAGAGAGTGCTGCACGAGCTCACACACTGAGAGAGTGCTGCACTATTACACACACTGAGAGAGTGCTGCACTCTCACACACACACTGAGAGAGTGCTGCACTATCACACACACTGAGAGAGTGCTGCACTGTCACACACACTGAGAGAGTGCTCACTATCACACACACTGAGAGAGTGCTGCGCTATCACACACACTGAGAGAGTGCTCACTATCACACACACTGAGAGAGTGCTGCACTATCACACACACACTGAGAGAGTGCTGCACTATCACACACACTGAGAGAGTGCTGCACTATCACACACACTGAGAGAGTGCTGCACTATCACACACACTGAGAGAGTGCTGCACTCTCACACACAGACTGAGAGAGTGCTGCACTATCACACACACTGAGAGAGTGCTGCACTATCACACACACTGAGAGAGTGCTGCACTATCACACACACACTGAGAGAGTGCTGCACTATCACACACACACTGAGAGAGTGCTGCACTATCACACACACACTGAGAGAGTGCTGCACTATCACACACACTGAGAGAGTGCTGCACTATCACACACACTGAGAGAGTGCTGCACTATCACACACACTGAGAGAGTGCTGCACTATCACACACACACTGAGAGAGTGCTGCACTATCACACACACTGAGAGAGTGCTGCGCTATCACACACACTGAGAGAGTGCTGCACTGTCACACACACACTGAGAGAGTGCTGCACTATCACACACACTGAGAGAGTGCTGCACGAGCTCACACACTGAGAGAGTGCTGCACGAGCTCACACACTGAGAGAGTGCTGCACTGTCACACACACTGAGAGAGTGCTGCACTATCACACACACTGAGAGAGTGCTGCACTATCACACACACTGAGAGAGTGCTGCACTATCACACACACTGAGAGAGTGCTGCACGAGCTCACACACTGAGAGAGTGCTGCACGAGCTCACACACTGAGAGAGTGCTGCACTGTCACACACACACTGAGACAGTGCTGCACTATCACACACACTGAGAGAGTGCTGCACGAGCTCACACACTGAGAGAGTGCTGCACGAGCTCACACACTGAGAGAGTGCTGCACTATCACACACACTGAGAGAGTGCTGCACGAGCTCACACACACTGAGAGAGTGCTGCACTATCACACACACTGAGAGTGTGCTGCACTATCACACACACTGAGAGAGTGCTGCGCTATCACACACACTGAGAGAGTGCTGCACTATCACACACACTGAGAGAGTGCTGCACTATCACACACACTGAGAGAGTGCTGCACTATCACACACACTGAGAGAGTGCTGCGCTATCACACACACACTGAGAGAGTGCTGCACTATCACTCACACTGAGAGAGTGCTGCGCTATCACACACACTGAGAGAGTGCTGCACTATCACACACACTGAGAGAGTGCTGCACTATCACACACACTGAGAGAGTGCTGCACTATCACACACACTGAGAGAGTGCTGCACTATCACACACACTGAGAGAGTGCTGCACTATCACACACACTGAGAGAGTGCTGCACTATCACACACACTGAGAGAGTGCTGCACTATCACACACACTGAGAGAGTGCTGCACTATCACACACACTGAGAGAGTGCTGCACTGTCACACACACACTGAGAGAGTGCTGCACTATCACACACACTGAGAGAGTGCTGCACTATCACACACACTGAGAGAGTGCTGCACTATCACACACACTGAGAGAGTGCTGCACTATCACACACACTGAGAGAGTGCTGCACTATCACACACACTGAGAGAGTGCTGCACTATCACACACACTGAGAGAGTGCTGCACTATCACACACACTGAGAGAGTGCTGCACTATCACACACACTGAGAGAGTGCTGCACTATCACACACACTGAGAGAGTGCTGCACTATCACACACACTGAGAGAGTGCTGCACTATCACACACACTGAGAGAGTGCTGCACTATCACACACACTGAGAGAGTGCTGCACTGTCACACAGACACTGAGAGAGTGCTGCGCTATCACACACACTGAGAGAGTGCTGCACCCTCACACACACTGAGAGAGCGCTGCACTATCACACACACTGAGAGAGTGCTGCACTATCACACACACTGAGAGAGTGCTACACTATCACACACACTGAGAGACAGCCGCACTATCACACACACTGAGAGAGTGCTGCACTATCACACACACTGAGAGAGTGCCGCACTATCACACACACTGAGAGAGTGCTGCACTATCACACACACTGAGAAAGTGCCACACTATCACACACACACTGAGAGACAGCCGCACTATCACACACACTGAGAAAGTGCCACACTATCACACACACTGAGAGAGTGCTGCACTATCACACACACTGAGAGAGTGCTGCACTATCACACACACTGAGAGAGTGCTACACTATCACACACACTGAGAGACAGCCGCACTATCACACACACTGAGAGAGTGCTGCACTATCACACACACTGAGAGAGTGCTGCATTATCACACAGACACTGAGAGAGTGCTACACTATCACAGACACACTGAGAGAGTGCTGCACTATCACACACACTGAGAGAGTGCTGCACTATCACAGACACTGAGCGTGCTGCACTATCACATGATGCACCATCAATCAGCAAAGACTAGTTTGTATGCAAGAACAAATAGGCTTTCATTAGCAAAAGACTTGGAGCACACCCATGCCGATGAACTGGTCCAGACTGAGGCAGGGGGGTGGGGAGCAGTCACCTTTATACCTGGACCGGGGGGCGAGGTGTCCTGGGCAGGGCCGGCAAGGATGTGTCCAGGCATGTCACACACACACAGGCAATAAGCTAACAGTGGTTTACCACATTCACTCCTGTTTTTAAAAAAGAGTCTGGCGGGGGTGAGGTGGGTGGAACGATATTTACAGAATTGCAAATTTAGTCTCTCTGGGGGCTTGATCTGCCGCTGCGACCGCCCGAGTGCCGGCTGTGGTGTCGGTTCAGGTGGCTGCGGTGTTGGATCAGGTGCAAGGTCGTAGTCGCTCAAGTTGTCTGCCGGGTGCGTTGTGGCGGCTCCTGGGGCTCAGTCGTGCTGTATACGGGGGCTAGGGGAGCGTGCTGTGGCCCTGGTGCTGTATGGACAACGTTGGGGGTTGGGGGTGTGGGGTTGTGGGTCGTAGTGGTCCCTGGGGCACATGCAGGTGCCAGTTCTCGAATAGAGACTGTGTCCTCCCGCCTGTCGGGGTACACCACATAGACATATTGGGGGTTGGCATGGAGGAGTTGGACCCTTTCGACCAGGGGATCCGACTTATGGGTCCTCACGTGCTTCCGGAGCAGGACAGGGCCTGGGGACGTCAGCCACGACGGTAGTGAGGTCCCCGAGGAGGACGTCCTGGGGAAAACAAACATTATTTCATGAGGGCTAGCATTGGTACCTGTGCAAAGGAGTGATCTAATCAAGTGTTGTGCATCAGGGAGGACCTCTTGCCAGCGGGTGACTGGAAGACCTTTAGATCTCAGAGCTAGTAAAACGGCCTTCCAGACTGTCGCGTTCTCCCTCTCTACCTGTCCGTTCCCCCTCGGGTTGTAGCTGGTGGTCCTACTCGAGGCTATGCCTTTGGAGAGCAGGTACTGTCGCAGCTCATCACTCATAAAGGAGGGTACCCGGTCCTATGGATATAGCGAGGGAAACCGAACAGGGTGAAGAGGCTGTGCAGGGCCCTGACGACCGTGGCCGAGGTCATATCCGGGCAGGGAATAGCGAAGGGGAAACGTAAATATTCATCAATGACGTTGAGGAAGTATATGTTGCGGTCAGAAGAGGGGAGGGGGCCTTTGAAGTCGACGCTTAGGCGCTCGAAAGGGCGGGTGGCTTTTATGAGGTGTGCGCTGTCTGGCCAATAGAAGTGCGGCTTGCATTCTGCGCAGACCTGGCAGTGTCTGGTTATAGACCTGACTTCCTCAATGGAGTAGGGCAGGTTACGGGCTTGAATGAAGTGAAAACACCTGGTGACCCCCGGGTGGCAGAGGTCGGTGTGGAGATTCTGCAACTGGTCTATTTGTGCGCTGGCACATATTCCCCGGGACAGGGCGTCTGGGGGCTCGTTGAGCTTCCCGGGCCGGTATAAGATGTCATAATTGTAGATGGAAAGCTCGATTCTCCACCTCAATATTTTATCATTTTTGATCTTGCCCCGCTGCTTGTTATTAAACATGAATGCAACTGACCATTGGTCCGTGAGTAGGGTGAATCGTTTACCAGCTAAGTAGTGGCGCCAGTGCCGTACAGCTTCCACTATGGCTTGGGCCTCCTTTTCGACGGAGGAGTGTCGAATTTCAGGGCCTTGGAGGGTTCGTGAGAAGAAGGCCACGGGTCTGCCCGCCTGGTTAAGAATGGCAGCTAGGGTGAAGTCAGACTCATCGCTCTCCACTTGGAACGGGATGGATTCGTCTCCACCGTGCATCATGGCCTTCGCGATATCTGCTTTGATGCAGTCGAAGGCCAGGCGGGTCTCTGCCATCAGGGGAAAAGAGGTGGATTTGATGAGCGGACGGGTTTTATCTGCATAATTGGGGACCCACTGGGCGTAATACGAGAAGAAGCCCAGGCATCTCACCAGCGCTTTGAGGCTGGTGGGGAGGGGGAGTTCCAGGAGGGGGCGCATGCGGTCGGGATCGGGACCGATGACCCCGAATTCCACAACACAACCAAGGATGGCGAAGCGGTGTGTGCGAAATACACACTTCTCCTTATTATAGGTCAGATTTAGGAGTGCGGCGCTGTGGAGGAATATGTGGAGGTTGGCGTCGTGGTCCTGCTGATCATGGCCGCAGATGCTGACGTTATCCAGGTATGGGAAGGTGGCCCGCAGCCCGTTCTGGTCTACCATTCGG
The DNA here is from genome assembly GCF_964213995.1 of Mustelus asterias. Taxonomy (NCBI): domain Eukaryota; kingdom Metazoa; phylum Chordata; class Chondrichthyes; order Carcharhiniformes; family Triakidae; genus Mustelus; species Mustelus asterias. Next base: position 58,997,674 of record NC_135802.1, read on the forward strand.
TCCATCTCACGCTGGAAAACCGAGACCCCGTTGGTGACGCCAAAGGGGACCCTAAGGAAGTGATAGAGGCGGCCATCTGCCTCGAAGGCAGTATATTGGCGGTCTTCCGGGCGGATAGGGAGCTGGTGGTATGCAGATTTTAAGTCGATGGTGGAGAACACCCGATATTGCGCAATCTGATTAACCATGTCAGATATGCGGGGAAGGGGGTATGCGTCCAGCTGCGTGTATCGGTTAATGGTCTGACTGTAGTCAATGACCGTGCGATGTTTCTCCCCAGTTTTAACAACTACTACTTGGGCTCTCCAGGGGCTGGTACTGGCCTCAATGATCCCCTCCCCTTGGAGCCGTTGCACTTCGGACCTGATAAAAGCTCTGTCTCCAGCACTGTACCGTCTGCTCTTGGTGGCAATGGGCTTGGAATCGGGGGTGAGATTTTCAAACAGTGAGGGGGGGGGGGGACTTTAAGGGTCGAGAGGCTGCAGGTGGTGTGCGGTGGGCGATATAAGAACTGCTGATTGCAAACGGAGAGCGGGGTAAAAGGCCCATTATACTCCATGGTGACGCTCTTAAGGTGACTCAGGGAATCTAGCCCCAGGCGTACAGCAGCGCAGAGTTGTGGCAGCACGAGGAGCCTGAAATTTTTGTACACTGTGCCCCGTACAGTCAGGGTTGCCACGCAGTACCCGAGGACATCCACCGAGTGGGACTTTGAAGCCATGGAGACTGTTTGCTTCACTGGCAGTACTGAAAGGGCGTAGCGACTCACTGTGTTAGGGTGAATAAAGCTCTCCGTACTCCCACAGTCAAATAAACAGTTTGTAATGCGACCATTTACCTCGATGTCCATCATGGACCTGACGAGTTGGTGAGGCCTGGATTGGTCCAGCGTAATCGAAGCCACCGTTGGATTTTGCGAGGAGTCGCACATGGCTGACGGCGTCCAAGATGGCGGAACCCGCAGGTCGCACGTGGCTGATGGCGTCCAAGATGGCGGCTCGCATGGCTCACACACGGCTAATGGCATCCAAGATGGCGGCTTGCACGACCCACACGCGGCTGATGGCATCCAAGATGGCGGCCCACACGACCCACACGCGGCTGATGACGCCCAAGATATCGGCCCGCACGGCTCACACGCGGCTACCGGCGCCCAAGATGGCGGCCCCGCGGGTCGCATGTGGCACTACTGGGCTTGGAGGTCGATTTTGCTCTGCATACCTTCACGTAATGGCCCTTCTTTCCACACCCGGAGCAGATCGCATCCTTTGCCGGGCAGCGTTGTCGGGGGTGCTTCCCCAGGCCGCAGAAGTAGCACTTCGGGCCTCCAGAGACTGCCGCAGCGGTCGGGTCATTGATGGAATGTGGCACGGGGTAGGCCTGCGGCCCTCCCGAGTACAGAGGTGGCGGCGGCCGCGGTGTCCACGATGCGCCCCTGTGGTCGGGGGTGTAGGCCTCGCGATTACAAAAGGCCACCTCTAACGAGTCGGCAAGCGCCACAGTCTTTTGTAGGTCCAGCCCACCCAGTTCCAGCAGTCGTTGTCGGATATAGTTTGACCTGATACCCATGACATAGGCATCTCTGATTAAGTCCTCAGTGTTTTGGGTGGCTGTTACGGCCTTGCAGTTGCAGGCCCTGCCAAGTGCTCGCAACGCACGCAGGAATTGATCGCCCGATTCTCCTGGCTGTTGTCTGCGAGTAGCCAGAAGATTTCTGGCGTAGATTTCATTAGACTGTTTGTTGTACTGGCCTTTTAAAAGTTCGATCGCATCCTTGTAAGTTTCAGCGTCTCTAATCATCGAGAATACTTGATCGCTTACCCGGGCGTGGAGCACGTGTAGCTTGTTGGTTTCAGTCCGGATGACGGAGGAGGAGATGAGGAAAGTTTCGAAACAGCGCAGCCAGTGATCAAAGCTGTTAGAGGCTCCTACAGCTTGGGGATCCAATTCGAGTTTGTCGGGTTTCAGTATCTGCTCCATCCCAAAACTTTTGCTAATAAAATTGATGCACCATCAATCAAGCAAAGACTAGTTTGTATGCAAGAACAAATAGGTGTTTGTTAGCAAAAGACTTGGAGCACACCCATGCCGATGAACTGGTCCAGACTGAGGCAGGGGGTGGGGAGCAGTCACCTTTATACCTGGACCAGGGGGGGGAGGAGTCTCGGGTAGGGCCGGCAGGGATGTGTCCAGGCATGTCACATATACAGGCAATAATATAACAGTGGTTTACCACATCACACACACTGAGAGTTCTGCACTGTCACACACACACCGAGAGTGCTGCACTGTCACACACACTGAGAGAGTGCTGCACTGTCACACACACTGAGAGAGCGCTGCACTGTCACACACACTGAGAGAGTGCTGCACTGTCACACACATTGAGAGAGTGCTGCGCTATCACACACACTGAGAGAGCGCCGCACTGTCACACACACACAGAGAGTGCTGCACTATCACACACACATTGAGAGAGTGCTGCGCTATCACACACACTGAGAGAGTGCCGCACTGTCACACACACACACAGAGAGTGCTGCACTCTCACACACACTGAGAGAGTGCCGCACTGTCACACACACACAGAGAGTGCTGTGACATCACACACACTGAGAGAGTGCTGCACTATCACACACACTGAGAGAGTGCTGCACTATCACGCACACTGAGAGAGTGCTGCACTATCACACACACTGAGAGAGTGCTGCACTATCACACAGACACTGAGAGAGTGCTGCATGAGCTCACATACTGAGAGAGTGCTGGACTATCACACACACTGAGAGAGTGCTGCACTATCACACACACTGAGAGAGTGCCGCACTGTCACACACACTGAGAGAGTGCCGCACTGTCACACACACTGAGAGAGTGGTACACTATCACACACACTGAGAGAGTGCCGCACTGTCACACACACTGAGAGAGTGGTACACTATCACACACACTGAGAGAGTGCCGCACTGTCACACACACTGAGAGAGTGCCGCACTGTCACACACACTGAGAGAGTGCCGCACTATCACACACACTGAGAGAGTGCTGCACTATCACACACACTGAGAGAGTGCCGCACTGTCACACACACTGAGAGAGTGCCGCACTATCACACACACTGAGAGAGTGCTGCACTATCACACACACTGAGAGAGTGCTGCACTATCACATATACTGAGAGAGTGCTGCACTATCACACACACACACTGAGAGAGTGCTGCACTATCACACACACTGACAGAGTGCTGCACTATCACACACACTGAGAGAGTGCTGCACTATCACACACACTGAGAGAGTGCTGCACTGTCACACATACTGAGAGAGTGCTGCACTATCACACACACTGACAGAGTGCTGCACTATCACACACACTGAGAGAGTGCTGCACTATCACACACACTGAGAGAGTGCTGCACTGTCACACATACTGAGAGAGTGCTGCACTATCACACACACTGAGAGAGTGCTGCACTATCACACACACTGAGAGAGTGCTGCACTGTCACACATACTGAGAGAATGCTGCACTATCACACACACTGAGAGAGTGCTGCACTATCACACAGACACTGAGAGAGTGCTGCCCTATCACACACACTGAGAGAGTGCTGCACTATCACACACACACTGAGAGAGTGCTGCACTGTCACACAGACACTGAGAGAGTGCTGCACTATCACACACACTGAGAGAGTGCTGCACTGTCACACACACACTGAGAGAGTGCTGCACTGTCACACACACACTGAGAGAGTGCTGCACTATCACACACACACTGAGAGAGTGCTGCACTGTCACACACACACTGAGAGAGTGCTGCACTATCACACACACTGAGAGAGTGGTACACTATCACACACACTGAGAGAGTGGTACACTATCACACACACTGAGAGAATGCTGCACTATCACACACACTGAGAGAGTGCTGCACTATCACACAGACACTGAGAGAGTGCTGCACTATCACACACACTGAGAGAGTGCTGCACTATCACACAGACACTGAGAGAGTGCTGCACTATCACACACACACTGAGAGAGTGCTGCACTGTCACACACACACTGAGAGAGTGCTGCACTATCACACACACACTGAGAGAGTGCTGCACTATCACACACACTGAGAGAGTGCTGCACTATCACACACACACTGAGAGAGTGCTGCACTATCACACACACTGAGAGAGTGCTGCACTATCACACACACACTGAGAGAGTGCTGCACTATCACACACACTGAGAGAGTGCTGCACTGTCACACGGACACTGAGCGAGTGCTGCACTATCACGCACACTGAGAGAGTGCTGCACTATCACACACACTGAGCGAGTGCTGCACTATCACACATACTGAGAGAGTGCTGCCCTATCACACACACTGAGAGAGTGCTGCACTGTCACACGGACACTGAGCGAGTGCTGCACTATCACGCACACTGAGAGAGTGCTGCACTATCACACACACTGAGCGAGTGCTGCACTATCACACACACTGAGAGAGTGCTGCACTATCACACACGCACTGAGAGAGTGCTGCACTATCACACACACTGAGAGAGTGCTGCACTGTCACACGGACACTGAGCGAGTGCTGCACTATCACGCACACTGAGAGAGTGCTGCACTATCACACACACTGAGCGAGTGCTGCACTATCACACACACTGAGAGAGTGCTGCACTATCACACACGCACTGAGAGAGTGCTGCACTGTCACACACACACTGAGAGAGTGCTACACTATCACACACACACTGAGAGAGTGCTGCACTGTCACACACACACTGAGAGAGTGCTGCACTGTCACACACACACTGAGAGAGTGCTGCACTATCACACACACACTGAGAGAGTGCTGCACTGTCACACACACACTGAGAGAGTGCTGCACTATCACACACACACTGAGAGAGTGCTGCACTGTCACACACACACTGAGAGAGTGCTGCACTATCACACACACACTGAGAGAGTGCTACGACATCGCACACACTGAGAGAGTGGTACACTATCACACACACTGAGAGAGTGCTGCACTATCACACACACTGAGAGAGTGCTGCACAATCACACACACTGAGAGAGTGCCGCACTATCACACACACTGAGAGAGTGCTGCACTATCACACACACTGAGAGAGTGCTGCACTATCACACACACTGAGAGAGTGCTGCACTATCACACACACTGAGAGAATGCTGCACTATCACACACACTGAGAGAGTGCTGCACTATCACACACACTGAGAGAGTGCTGCACTATCACACACACTGAGAGAGTGCTGCACTATCACACACACTGAGAGAGTGCTGCACTATCACACACACTGAGAGAGTGCTGCACTATCACACACACACTGAGAGAGTGCTGCACTATCACACACACACTGAGAGAGTGCTGCACTATCACACACACACTGAGAGAGTGCTGCACTATCACACACACACTGAGCGAGTGCTGCACTATCACACACACACTGAGAGAGTGCTGGACTATCACACACACTGAGAGAGTGCTGCACTATCACACACACTGAGAGAGTGCTGCACTATCACACACACACTGAGAGAGTGCTGCACTGTCACACACACACTGAGAGAGTGCTGCACTATCACACAGACACTGAGAGAGTGCTGCACTATCACACACACACTGAGAGAGTGCTGCACTGTCACACACACACTGAGAGAGTGCTGCACTATCACACACACACTGAGAGAGTGCTGCACTGTCACACAGACACTGAGCGAGTGCTGCACTATCACACACACTGAGAGAGTGCTGGACTATCACACACACTGAGAGAGTGCTGCACTATCACACACACTGAGAGAGTGCTGCACTGTCACACACACACTGAGAGAGTGCTGCACTATCACACACACACTGAGAGAGTGCTGCACTGTCACACACACACTGAGAGAGTGCTGCACTATCACACACACACTGAGAGAGTGCTGCACTGTCACACACACTGAGAGAGTGCTGCACAATCACAGGTACTGAGAGAGTGCTGAAGCATCAGACATGCTGAGTACTGCACGATCGTAGATACGTTTTATTCATGGGATGTGGGTGTTACTGGTTAAGCCAATTATCCTGAGTTGCATTTAAACTGAGTGGCTTGTTAAGCAGTTAAGAGTCAACAGCATTATTGTGGCTCTTGAGTTACATCTGCACAAGACCAGGTAAGGACAGCAGATTTCCTTTCCTAAAGGACATTTGTGACCAGGGTTTTTATGACAAACAACAGTGGTTTCATGGTCAACATTAGACATTTAATTCTTGATTTTTTATTGAATTAAAATTTAATGGTGATATTCGAGCCAGCAAGCTGGATTACTAGTCGATTGGCACCACCATCTCCTCTGAAATTAAACTTTCTTTATCTGGACGTTGGAGATAAAGTGGTTTAGATCGAATAGCTGTAACAGAGACGTGGTTAGAAACAAGATTGGGAAATACATTTTCCAGGGAATGGAACATTTTGATCGGACAGGCAGAATGGAAAATAAGGATGGGTAACATTGATAATAAAGGATGACAGAAGGACATTAGTCTTGGCTCAGAAGGTCAGTAAGTCAAACCATTATGGATGGAGAGTAGGAATTGCAAGGGTCATAAAATGGTGGGAGCAGTTCAAAGGCCCATTAACAGCTATTATAGCATTGGACAGAGCATTAAACAAGAAATTATTGGAGCTGGTAACAAAGGCACTTTAATCTTCATATATACTGGTCCATACAAATTGGCAAAAGTAGTTTGGAAGGTAGGTTTGTAGAAATATTTTGTGACAGTTTCCTGGAAGAACACATTGCTGAATCAAGAAGGGATATTTTGGATCTAGTATTATGCATTGACGCAGGATTAATCAGTCATCTCATATAAAAGTTCAATTAGGAAATAGTGATCATATTACAATTGAATTCCATATTAATTTTGAAAGAGACAAACTCGAATTACAAACAAGAATCTTAAACTTAACCAAAGAGGGAAGAGCTAGATAAATGTGTTTGCATAATAAAATGACTAAATAAACAATGGGAAAAATTTAAAAAATTCAAACTTCTCAGCAAAAATACATTCAGTTGAAAACCAAAAACTCAAAAAGGACGATCCATGCCCAGCTTACTAAGGAGGTTTAGGAAAGTATTAGATTAGGCTCATCATTTTGCAAGAATAGAAGCAAATCTGAGGACTGAAAATGTTTTAGAAACCAGCAAAGGGCCATAAAAAATTGATCTCAAAGAAAGAAAAGTAGAATATGAGAGTAAACTAGCTCGGATGATTAAAAACACATTCTAAGAACTTCTACAAGAATATAAAGAGGAAGTGGGTAGCTAAAGTAAATGTTGGCCCCTTAGAAACAGAGACAGGAGACAGTATCACGCAGAATGAGAAAATGCCAGAGGCATTGAACAAGTATGTTAGGCAGGATCTTCCGGTCGCGCTCATCCCAAGAGCTGAAAATCCCACCCGAGGTCAACAAACCTTTGCATGGTCCATGCCCCACCCGCTACAATTCCCACGGCAGGCAGGACGGGAAAATTCTGCCCGTTGTGTCCGTCATCACAATAGAATACCCAGGTTACATACAAGAAATTAAGGGAAACTTAGGAGCTAAAAAGAATGAAGAAATTAAGGCTATTAATGGCAGCAAGAAAGGACAGGAAGAGCAAACAGAGAACTATAAGGCAGTTAGCCTGACATCAATCATCAGGACTGTGCTGGAATCTATAATAAAGGAAATCTTAACAATGTACTTAGAAAATCATAGTGACATCGGACAAAATCAACATGGCTTTATGAAAAGGAAATCATGATTGACAAATTTATTAGAGTTTTTGAAGATGTAATCAACTGGGTAGATAAAGGGGAACCAATAGATGTAACATACTTGGATTTCCAAAAGGCATTTGATAATGTGCTACACTAAAGGTTAATATGCAAGAGAAGGGCCAGAGTTCTCCGACCTCGCCCACGGCTGGGATTCTCTGGTCCAGCTGCAGTGAATGGAGTTTTGGCTGAGCGCCAAATTGTCCCTTCTCACTAGCAGCGGTGGCAGCGTGAACGAGATTGGAGCATTCCGACCAAGATCTCATGGAGTTGAGAGTAATATATTAGCATGGTTAGAGGATTGGTTTACAATCAGGAAGCAGAGTAGGGATAAATGGGGCATTTCCAAGTTTCCAGGCTATGACTACTGGTGTGCCACAAAGATTAATGTTGAGGCCTCAGCTATTCATGACTTAGATGAGACAGAGAGTAATGTACCTACATTTGTTGACAGTACAAAGCTTGGTGATATTGGAAGCTATGAAGGGAAAAGTAAGAGAATGCAAAGAGGAGAACTATAGGCGAAGGGTGAGACGGAGGCAGGACTGGGGGGGTTGGGAGGGAGGGGGGTTTATATTCAAGAGAATGTCCACAGAATGAGGCTACATTATCAGGGCCATGTTAGTGGGCTATGCATGGCATGCATGTCTTCGCCCTGGTATTGCGGGGGGTGGGGGGGGTGGGTGGCGATCTCTTTTGACAGTGATGATCGTATTGAGAATTGTGTGTATGGTGTGGTCAGTCATCGAAGGCATTAGGTCCTAGTGGGTCGAGACATGGTACTGGGACACAGAGGGCACAGTCACATTCAAGGGAGACATTTGGATCTGGTAGGTTGGTAATTCTAAAGTCATGGCGGAGGGATATTGGATTGTTTCACGAGGTGTGGGTCTCTTAAATGTTGTGAGTGGTCTTGAGAAGAGGAGGGTTCAGATTAACATAGAATATGGGGACATCAACATTGAACAAGAGGAGGACAGGAATATCTACAAGAATAATAACGGAGTCAAGGGTAATGGTGAGGGGCAGGGGGGGTGTTGGATGGTTGTGGGAGGGAGTGGAATGAGGAGGCAGTGATGGTGGGTGAAGGTGGAGGAAGTAAATGCATAACAGGAGGTGGTTGGAAGGGTGTTGAGCACATCCACAAACGCTAGCAGCATCATAGAACCGCAGAAATTAGACAGCATAGAAGGAGGCCATTCGGCTTATCTTGTCCATGCTGATCCACAGGCACCCAGGTGCCCTTTCTAATCCCATCTTCCTGCACACGGCCCATAGCCCTGCAGCTTATAGCACTTAAGGTGCAGATCCAGGTACTTTTTAAAAGAGTTTAAGGTCTCTGCCTCTATCACCAACTCAAGCAACGAATTCCAGACACCCACCACCCTTTGCATAAAATAGTTTTTCCTCATGGCCCCTCTAATGCTTCTGCCATTGGTTTGAACGTATGACCCCTGGTTTTTGAACTCTCTGCCAAGGGAAACAGGTTCCTGTTGTCTACTCTATCTCTACTCCTCACAATTTTGTATACCTCAATCATGTAACCCCTTCGCGTTCTCTGTTCCAAGGAAAACAACGCCCAACCGCTCAAACCACTTCTCATAGCTACGATTCTCCAGCCCTGGCAACATTCTACTAAATCTTCTCTGCACTCTCTTCAAGGCAATTACATCCTTCCTGTAATGTGGTGACCAGAGCTGCACACAATACTCCAGTTGTTGGCCTCACCAGTGTCTTATACAGTTCCATCATGATATCCGTACTTTTGTATTCTATACCTCTGCCAATGAAGGAGAACTTTCCAAATGCCTTATTTACAACCTTATCTACCTATACTGCTTCCTTTAGGGACCTGTGCACTTGCATGCCAAAACCTCTCACTTTATCTACCTCTCAGTTTATTTCCACTTGTTATATATTCCCTTTTATTGTTAAACCTCCCTAAATGCATTACCTCACAATTATCAGAGTTGAACTCCATCTGCCCACTCCACCAACCCATCTATACCACTTTGGATCTTACAGCTATCCTCTACACTAGCCATTACACTACACCCAATTTGTGTGTCATCTACCAATTTCCCAATCATACCCTCACATTCAAGTCCAAATCATTAATATATAAAACAAACAGCAGGGGTCCCAACATCAAGCCCTGTGGAACGACTATGAAACAGCTTTCCATTCATAAGATCAGCCATCGACCATTACCCTTTGTTTCTTGTTACTAAGCCAACTTTTGATCCAATTTGCCACATTAACCTGTATCCCATGGGCTTTTACTTTTTTGACCAGTCTGCCATGTTAGACCTTGTCAAATGCCTTACTAAAATCCATGTAGACATCATTCACTGCACTACACTTATTGATCCTCCTTGTCACTTCTCAAAGAATTCAATCAAATTTGTAAGGCATGACCTTCCCTTCACAAAGCCATGCTGACTATCCTTGACTAGTCCATGCCTTTTTAAGTGACAGTTCATCCGATATCTCAGGATTGATTCTAACAATTTTCCCACCACCAAAGTAAGACTAACCGGCCTATAATTGTTTGGCATTTCCTTCATTCACTTTTTAAAGAACTGAACCACATTTGCATTCCTCCAGTCCTCCGGCACCTCCCCTGTGTCTAGTGAAGATTGGAAAATAATCCTTAGAACATCTGTTATTTCCTCCCTGATCTCCTTCAACATCAATCCATCCGGCCCTGGCAACTTATCCACTTTCAAGAATTCCAGCTCCTGTAACACTTCCTGTAATACTACTTTGTCTTTAAGAAATGTATTTTAATCATGTTTCTCTACAGTTCTTTTAAGAGAGCCTGGCCGTTTCTGATTGTTGCTGTACTGTCTGCACCAGTATCTTTTAAGGTTGCTGTAGCAAGATAATTATAGCAATGTTTATTTTTAATCTGGGCCTAATGTAATGTCCTGGAGTTTTATGACCCTTTTGAATTGTCGGGGGAAGGCTGATTGACAGGTCAAGATCAGTTGTTTTCTTCCCAAAGAAGTCCAAGAGTTACTTTCAGCTAGCTAGTTAGAAGCTGTTTGGACTCCAGACTGAAAACAGTGTTTGTGTCTCTCCCTGGGATTGGAAAGTTAGCTGGCTGCTGGTTAGTAGAAGCTGTTTGGACTGCAGACTGGAAGCAGTCTTTCTTGCCTCTCTGGAGTGAATTTTTTTCTGTCAGTAGTTTGCTGCCTAAAAGCTAGAGGCTAGCAGTGGCTTCATCTCTGCCTCAAGATGTGCTGGGAACTCCAGGATGGGGAAGCCAGAGTTTCAATTCTCCATCCAAAGCAGTAATTCATGGCAGGTGTTGCAAAGCTGCAAGATCCTGCATCACACGAGCATATTTATTTTCTGTGCTAAACCTAGGACGGGGGTGTGTTTACAGGAGTTTGTTTGGTTGGAACAGTACATTTAGCTGTTAAGGTGTATACAACATCATGACTTTTTTTCCCTTGTTTGTAATTGGTAAAAGGTATTGCTAATTGTCTTATTATATGTTAACTGTATTCTTAAATAAACTTTGTTTGGTAGAGGCTCCCTAGTGGGTCATTTGAATCTTACCTGGAGTGAAACATCTTGGGCAAGACTCTCCGGCCTCCCAACCACAGGAGGTGGCGTGTTGTTTGTTCACGGCGGGATTCTCTGGTACCGCCGCTGTCAATGGAAATTCACATTGGCGTCACCCACGTCGGCAGGAAACCCATGGGTGGGGGTGTGTTGCCGGCAGGATTGGAGAATCCCGCCAGCGTGAATGGCTGGAAAATTCCGGTCCTTATGCTTACCCATGCCAAATTCAAAGTGCAAAACTTGTGGTCTAGGCTGATGTCATAAGAAACCTTGGAGTTTCTGACCTGAATTATAACGTTCCTCTCTCATTATGATTACTTTATCCATTATTTCACACTGCTCCTCTTGGAATACCAAATCTGCATAATTCCTTTTCTTTGCGAATACGGAGACAAAAAAATCATTTAAAACTCTTCCCATATCCTTTGCATCTTCTCACAAATTCCCTTCTTCATTTCAGATCCCACTTTTTCCTTAACTATCCTTTAGCCCTTTATCTACTGGTAAAACATCTTTAGGTTTTCCTTAACCTTCCTTGCTAATATTTGTTCATGCCGTCTCTTTGATTTTCTTATTTCTCATTTTACTTGATCCTTGTATTTTCTATACTCCTCTGGGCTATCTGGTATGTTAAGTTTTTTTTTACTATCATAAGCTTTCTTCTTCTGTTATATTTTCCTCTGTATTTTTCTAGACAGCCTTGGAGGTACAAATTTGGCAGAACCATTCTTATTTTTGGAGGAGACATGTCAACTTTGTGCTGATCCTAAGTATCTCACTTATTAGTGCCTCCCATTGGGTTTACCACAGATTTATCCTTAAGCAATCTTGTCCAGTACATCTCAGCCAAATCAATTCTCAGTTTTATAAAATTTGCCTTCCCCTAGTTTAAAAGTTCTACTCCTAATTTATCGCTCTCTTTTTCCATAATAATGCTAAATCTAATCAAATTGTGGTCACTATCCCCTATATGGTCACCCACTGTCACTTCACCCACATACCCATCTTCATTTCCCAAGACTAAATGCCCCATCTATATCAGGAGGGCAAAAAGGGACAGGAGTTTGCTTTGGCAGATAAGGCAAAGGAGAATCCAAAGAGATTCTACAAATACATAAAGGGCAAAAGAGCAACTAGGGAGAGGATAGGGCCTCTTAAGGACCAACAAGGTCATCTATGTGTGGATCCACAAGAGATGGGTGAGATCCTAAATGAATATTTCTCATCAGTATTTACTGTTGAGAAAGGCATGGATGGTAGGGAACTTGGGGAAATAAATAGTGATGTCTTGAGGTGTGTACATATAACAGAGAAGGAGGTCTGGAAGTCTTAAAGTGCAGCAAGGTAGATAAATCCCCAGGACCTGATGAAGTGTATCCCAGGATGTTGTGGGAGGCTAGGGAGGAAGTTGCGGGTCACCTAGCAGAGATATTTGAATCATCGACAGCCACAGGTGAGGTGCCAAAAGATTGGAGGGTGGCAAATGTTGTGCCTTTGTTTAACAAGGGCTACAGGGAAAAGCCTGGGAACTACAGGCCAGTGAGCCTCACATCTGTGGTGGGTAAGTTGTTAGACAGGATCTACAGGCAGTTAGAGAGGCAAGGACTGATTAGGGACAGTCAGCATGGTTTCGTGAGTGGAAAATCATGTCTCACAAATTGTTTGAAGGGGTAACCAAGAAGGTCGATGAGGGCAGTGCAGTTGATGTTGTCTACGTGGACTTTAGCAAGGCCTTTGGCAAGGTACCGCATGGCGGGTTGTTGCATAAGGTTAAATCTCATGGGATCCAGGCTGAGGTAACCAAATGGATACAAACTTGGCTTGATGACAGAATGATGTGGAGATGCTGGCATTGACAGAAGCCAGAGGATGGTTGTTTTTCAAACTGGAGACCTGTGACCAGCGGTGTGCCTCAGGCATCGGTGATGGATCCACTGTTATTTGTCATTTATATTAATGATTTGGATGAGAATTTAGGAGGCATGGTTAGTAAGTTTGCAGATGACACCAAGATTGGTGGCATAGTGGACAGTGAAGAAGGTTATCGAGGATTGCAGCGGGATCTTAATCAATTGGGCAAATGGGCTAATGAATGGCAGATGGAGTTTAATTTAGATAAATGTGAGGTGATGCATTTTGGTAGATTGAACAAGGGCAAATCTTACTCAGTATTTGGTAGGGCATTGGGGAGATTTGAAGAACAAAGAGATCTAGGGGTATAGGTTCATAGCTCCTTGAAAGTGGATTCACAGATGGACAGAGTGGTGAAGAAGTCATTCAGCATGCTTGGTTTCACTGGTCAGAACATTGAATACAGAAGTTGGGACATCTTGTTGAAGTTGTACAAGACATTGGTAAAGCCACACTTGGAATAAGTGTACAGTTCTGGTCACTCTATTATAGAAATGATATTATTAAACGAGAAAGAGTGCAGAAAAGATTTATTTGGATGCTACCGGGACTTGATAGTTTGAGTTATAAGGAGAGACTGGAAAGTCTGGGACTTTTTTCTCTGGAGCGTAGAAGGCTGATGGGTGATCTTATAGAGGTCTATAAAATAATGAGGGGCGTAGATCAGCTAGATAGTCAATATCTTTTCCCAAAGATAAGGGAGTCTAAAACTAGAGGGCATAGGTTTAAGGTGAGAGGGGAGAGATACAAAAGGGTCCAGAGGGGCAATTCTTTCACACAGAGGGTGGTGAATGTCTGGATCAAGCTGCCAGAGGTAGTAGTGGAGGCGGGTACAATTTTGTCTTTTGAAAAGCCTTTAGACAGTTAGTTGGGTAAAATGGGTATAGAGGGATATGAGCTAAACGCAGACAATTGGACTAGCTTAGTGGTAAAACAAAAGGGTGGCATGGGCAAGTTAGGCCGAAGAGCCTGTTTCCATCCTGTAAACCTCTATGAATCTCTGACTCGAAATCTAGAATTGCATCCCCTCTCCTTGGGCTTGTCACGTATTGGTTAAAGAAAAATTCCTGGACACAGTACATTAATTTTTTACCCTCAATGCCCCATGTATAGTTTAAAACCCAATTGATACTGGGATTGTTAAAGTCTCTTACTTTATTGCCCTCTTAATTTGATTTGATTTATTATTGTCACATGTATTAACATACAGTGAAAAGTATTGTTTCTTGCGCACTCTATAGACAAAACATACCGTTTATAGAGAAGGAAACGAGAGAGTGCAGAATGTAGTGTTACAGCCATAGCTAGGGTGTAGAGAAAAATCAACTTAATGCTAGGTAAGTCCACTCAAAAGTCTGAAAGTAGCAGGGAAGAAGCTGTTCTTGAGTCAGTTGGTACATGACCTCAGACTTTTGTACCTTTTTCCCAAAGGAAGGAAAGTGGAAGAATGTCCAGATGCATGGGGTCCTTAATTATGCTGGCTGCTTTGCCGAGGCAGCGGGAAGTGTACACAGTGTCAATGGATGGGAGGCTGGTTTGCGTGATGGATTGGCTACGTTCGCAACCTTTTGTAGGTCCTTGCGGTTTTGGGCAGAGCAGGAGCCATACCAAGCTATGATACAACCAGAAAAAATGTTTTCTATGGTGCATCTGTAAAAGTTGGTGAAAGTCGCAACTGACATGCCAAGTTTCCTTAGTCTTCTGAGAATGTAGAGGCATTGGTGGGCTTTCTTAACTATTGTGTCGGCATGGGGGGACCAGGACAGGTTGTTGGTGATCTGGAAACCTAAAAACTTGAGGCTCTCGGCCCTTTCTAGTTCGTCCCGTTGATGTAGACAGGGGCATGTTCTCCTTTATGCTTCCTGAAGTCGATGGCAATCTCCTTTGTTTTGTTGACATTGAGGGAGAGATTATTGTTGCCGCACCAGTTCACCAGATTCTCTATCTCATTCTTGTACTCTGTCTCGTCATTGTTTGAGATCCGACCCACTACAGTGGTGTCATCTGCAAACTTGAAAGTCGAATTGGAGGGGAATTTGGCCACACGGTCATAGGTATATAAGGAGTATAGTAGGGGGCTGAGAACACAGCCTTGTGGGGCACCGGTGTTGAGGATGATCGTGGAGGAGGTGTTGTTACCTATACTTACTGATTGTGGTCTATGAGTTAGGAAGTTCAGGATCCAGTCGCAGAGGGAGGAGCTGAGGCCCAGGCCACGGAGTTTGCAGATGAGTTTCGTGGGAATAATAATGTTGAAGGCTGAGCTGTGGTCAATAAATAGGAGTCTGACATAGGTGTTCTTGTTATCTAGGTGTTCCAGGTTTGAGTGCAGGGCCAGGGAAATGACATCTGCTGTGGACCTGTTGCGACGGTCGGCAAACTGTAGTGGATCCAGGTAATCCGGGAGGCTGGAATTGGTTCATGCCATGACTAACCTTTCGAAGCACTTCATAATGATGGGTGTCAGAGCCACCGGACGATAGTCATTAAGGCACGCTGCCTGGCTTTTCTTGGGTACCGGGATGATGGTCATCGTCTTGAAGCAGATAGGGACCTCAGATTGTTGTAAAGAGAAGTTGAAGATGTCTGCGAATACCCCCGCCAGCTGATCCACACAGGATCTGAGTGCTCGTTCGGGTATCCCATCCAGGCCAGTCGCTTTCCGTGGGTTGACCTTCGAGAAAGCTGCTCTGACATCTGCAATGGTGACCCCAGATACAGGTTCATCCAGGGCTTCCAGGGTGGAGGGCATGCTGTCGCTGACCTCTTGCTCAAAATGGGGGTAGAATGCATTGTGCTCACCAGGGAGGGGCGTTGGAGCCGGCGATTTTACATGCCCTCATCTTGTAGCCTGTAATGTCTTGCAGACCTTGCCATAGTCGGCGAGGGTCAGTGACCCACCATAATGGGTTGGACCTCAAACAATGACGAGACAGAGTACAGAATGAGATAGCGAATCTGGTGAACTGGTGCGACAACAATAATCTCTCCCTCTTATTCCTACAGGCAGACATTTGTCTACATATATGTTCTTCTACCACTCTTTCACTATTTGGGGTCTGTAGTATACTCCTACTAGTGTAACTGCCTCTATTATATTCCTAAACTCAACCCATAAAGCCTCATCTGTTAACCCGTTTAGTTTATCATCCCTTTTCACAACTGTAATTGATTCTTTAACCAATAATGCTACCTCACTCCTTTTTGTCATCTATTCTATCCTGCCTGAAGACTCTATATCCAGGCATATTGAGCTGCCAATTTTGCCTCTCCTTTAGCCAGATTTCTGTTGTAGCAATGACATCCTGCTGCCATGTGTCTATCTGTGCCCTTAGTTCATCTGCCTTGTTTGTAATAGTAAGAAGTCTCACAAAATCAGGTTAAAGTCCAATAGGTTTATTTGGTAACACAAGCTTTCGGAGCACAGCTCCTTCATCAGGTGAGTCTGATGAAGAAACCCCTCTCACCTGTTGAAGGAGCAGTGCTCCAAAAGCTCGTGTTACCAAATAAACCTGTTGCATTTTAACCTGTTGTTGTGAGATTTCTTACTGTGCCTACCCCAGTCCAATGCTGGCACCTCCACATCTTGTTTGTAATACTCATTGCATTGAAGTATAAACAGCTCAACCCCATCAATGTCCTTTGTTGGGCATTTTAAACTTTTTCACCCTCATTTCTTTTGTCTTTCTGAGTCACTGACTACATCACTAACTAATGTCTTACCTCCCATTTCCTGATCTGAATCTGACCCATCCTTTGGTTCCCATCCCTGTGCCATATTAGTTTCAAACCTCCCCAATGGAACTAGCAAAAGACTCCATGAGGATATTGGTGCTTTAGTAAAAATAGATACAGTTGGAAATACAAGCATGAAAATAACAATATTGGAGGAGTCTCAAAGCCTTTGTTTAAGGCTGAGATTAACAGACTTTTCATATCCCAGTGTATCAAGAGATATGGGGAGCAGCTGGGGAAAATGGAGTTGAAGCTTAAGATCAACCATGATCATAATGGATAGCGGAGCAGACTGAACCAGCCATACTTCCTTACATTCTCCTACCTGTACCTAAGGCAGGAGCTGTGTGTTCAGCAACTGTGATTCACCAAAAAGAACATCACAGAGCTCTACCCAGCTTGGGAGCAGGATGAAGATGGCACTGCCAGTGGTCATGATGGTGAACCGGGTCATCAATGTTTTCACGAGCAGATCTACACTTGCATATCCTGAGTGTGTCAGATCAAGTCACTTCATTTCTTCCTCCTCAGTCTACTCTCCATCTAGGCCGTTGGCCTCCTACACCTTGTTACCATGCCCCAAACAATTAATTCGAGCATTTTCCTATCTGAGAGTTGCCAGTCTAACCGGCCTCTAGTCAATGGAAAAGCAGAATACTGCGGATGAAGGAAAACTGAGAGTGACAAGGGTGCAAAACACACTTTGGATGTGGGATTTCAATGTCCATCACCAAAAGTGGCTCAGCAGCAGCACTACTGATCGAGCAGGTTGGGTCCTAAAGGATATAACTGCTAGACTGGGTCTGCAGCAGGTGGTGAAGGAACCAAAAAGAGGAAAAAAAATACGTGACCTCATCCTTACGCATCTGCCGGCTGCAGATGCATCTGTCCATGACAGTATCAGTAAGAGTGACCACCGCACAGTCCTTGTGGAGACGAAATCCTGCCTTCACATTGAGAATAATCTCCATCGTGTTATGTGGCACTATCATCATGCTAAATGTGGCAGACTTCGAACAGATCTAGCAACTCAAGACTGGGCATACATGAGGCACTGTGGGCCATCCAGCACAATCAGCAACTTCATGGCCTGGCATATCCCCCACTCAGCCATTACCATCAAGCTAGGGAATCAACCCTGGTTCAAGGGAGAGTTCAGGAGGGCATGCCAGGTGCAGCACCAGGCAACCCTAAAAATGAGGTACCAACCTGGTGAAGCTACTAAACAGGACTACTTGCATGCCAAACGGCAAAAACAGCAAGTGATGGACAGAGCTAAGTGATCCCACAACCAACGGATCAGGTCTAAGCTCTACAGTCCTGCCACATCCAGTCATGAATGTGGTGGACAGTCAAACAACTCACTGGTGGAGGAGACTCCACAAATATCCCCATCCTCAATGATGGAGGAGCCCAGCACATCAGTGCAAAAGATAAGGCTGAAGCATTCGCAGCAATCTTCAGCCAGAAGTGCCGAGTGGATGATCCATCTCAGCCTCCTCTAGTGGTCCCCAGCATCTCAGACGTCAGTCTCCAGCCGATTTGATTCACTCCACGTGATAGCAAGAAACGGTTGGAGGCACTGGATTTTTTTTTAATTCATTCGTGACACATGGGCGTCGCTGACTGGCCAGTGTTTATTGCCCATCCCTAGTTGCCCTTGAGAAGGTGGTGGTGAGCTGCCTTCTTAAATCGCTGCAGGTTCTGTGGGTTGACCCACAATGCCGTTAGGGAGGGAATTCCAGGATTTTGACCCAGCGACTGCGAAGGAACGGAGATATATTTCGAAGTCAGGATAGTGAGTGGCTTGGAGGGGAACTTGCAGGTGGTGGTGTTCCCATTTATCTGCCCTGATAACATTCCGGCAATAGCACTGATGATTTATACTCCAGAACCTGCCACAACCCTAGCCAAGCTCTTCCAGTACAGTTACAACACTGACATCTACCCAACAATGTGGAAAATTGCCCAGGTATGTCCAGTACACAAAACTCAGGACAAATCCAACCCGGCCAATTACCGCCCAATCAGTCTACTCTCAATCATCAGTAAAGTGATGGAAGGGGTCATCAACAGTGCTATTAAGCAGCACCTGCTCAGCAATAACCTGCTCAGTGTCACGCAGTTTGGGTTTCGTCAAGGTCACTCAGCTCCTGACCTCATTACAGCCTTGGTTCAAACGTGGACAAAACAGCTGAATTCCAGAGGTGAGGTGAGAGTGACAGCCCTTGACATCAAGGCCGCATTCGACCAAGTGTGGCATCAAGGAGCCCTAGCGAAACTGGAATCAATCGGGGCAAACACTCCATTGGTTGGAGTCATACCTGGTACATAGGAAGTTGGTTGTGGTTGTGGGGGGTCAGTCATCTCAGCTCCAGGACATGTCTGCAGAAGTCCCTCAGAATAGTGTCCTAGGCGCAACCATCGTCAGCTGCTTCATCAATGACCTTCCCTCCATCATAAGGTCAGAAGTGGGGATGTTCGTCGATGATTGCACAATGTTCAGCACCATTTGCGACTCCTCAGATACTGAAGCAGTCCAAGTTCAAATGCAACAAGATTTGGACAATAGCCAGGCTTGGGCTGACAAGTGACAAGTAACATTCATGCCACACAAATGCCAGGCAATGGCCGTCACCAGTAAGAGACACTGTAACGACTGCCCCTTGACATTCAATAGTGCAACCATCACTGAATTTCCCCACTGTCAACATCCTTGGGGTTACCATTGACCAGAAACTCAACTGGACTCACCACATAAACATGGTGGCTACAAGGGCAGATCAGAGGCAAGAAATACTGCGGCGAGTAACTCACCTCCTGACTCCCCAAAGCCTTTCCATCAATCTTCAAGGCACAAGTCAGAAGTGTGATGGAAAACTCCCTACTTGCCTGGATGGGTGCAGCTTCAACAACACTCAAGAAACTTGACATCATCCAGGGCAAAGCAGCCGGCTTCATTGGCACCACATCTACAAACATTCAATCCCTCCACCACCGACGCTCAGAAGCAGCAGTGTGTACTATCTACAAGATCACTGCAGCAATTCACGACAATCCTTAGACAGCACCTTCCAAACCCACATGAACTTCCATCTAGAAGGACAAGGGCAGCAGATAAATGGGAACACAACAACCTGCAAGTTCCCCTCCAAGCCACTCACTATCCTGACTTGGAAATATATTGCCGTTCCTTCACAGTCGCTGGATCAAAATCCTGTAATTCCGTCCCTGATGGAATTGTGGGTCAACCCACAGCACATGGACTGCAGCAATTCACGAAGGCGGCTCACCATCACCTTCTCAAGGGCTACTAGGGATGGGCAATAAATGCTGGCCATCCAGCGATGCCATGTCCCATGAATTAATTTTAAAATGTTGGAAATCTGAAATAAAAACAGATGATGTTGGAAATACTCAGTATTTCTGGCAGCACCTGTGAAGGGAGAAAGAATGAACATTTTGGGTCAACGATCCTTCAGCAGAATTGAGAAAAGTTAGGGAAAAGTTGTGTTTTGCGAAGGGCTTTGTGGAAAAAGGACAAAAGGAAGGGTCTGTGATAGGGTGGAAGGACAGGAGGATCAAGTAACAGACTCATTAATCTGTTAGGGTCAAAGACAATAGTACTGGGACAAGAAAAGAAACAGAAGATGTGCCTCGAGCAGAAAGCAAAAGTGAGGGAAAAACCAAAACATGCAACGAAAACAAAATGTGGGTCAGCGATTATGTTCTGAAATGGGAGAACTCAGTATTGGGTCTGGAAGGTTGTAAAGTACCTGATCAAAAGATGAGATGCTGTTCCTCGGGCTTACAGTAAACTTCACTGGGACAAGTCTGCAGATTGCTCAGAAGTAAAACAGCTTGGACCAGTATTCTTATTTACCCTTTTTACTGGTGTTCCATTTTTAAGTATACAAGTCCAGTTCAGACCAGGATTCTTATTTCCCCGTTTTACTCTTTATTTCCTTCTGGGTGAGGTCAGAGATGTCAGTGTGAGAGCAAGGTAAAGAATTAAAATGACAGGCCATCGGAAGCTTTGGGTCACGTTCGCAGACTGAAAGGAGGTGCTCCGTAAAGTAGTCACCGAAACTGCGTGTGGTCTCCCCAGTATCGAGGTGATCACACATTGTGAGCAGCACATACAGTAGACTAGAATGAAGGAAATACACATAAATTGCTGCTTCACCTGGATGGAATGTTTGTGGCCTTGGACGGCTATAAGAGAGGAAGTAAAAGGATGGGTGTTACATCTCTTGCACTTGCATAGAAAGGCATGATGGGAAGAAAATGAGGTATTGGTGGTGACTGATAACTGAACAAGCGTGTCAGGTAGAAGACAGTCCCTTCAGAATCCTATCTTGAATAGCATGGTTGCAATTATGAACATCAAATATGAATATTCTAGAACCTCAGGAATTCAGGAAGAACAAAACCACTGACTAGAACTTTTTGTGCACTTCCTCCCACCTCCACTGCCTCAGAAGTGAACCCATGGGGGGGCATAAAATTGCATGGTAAGGCAACAGCAGCAGGGGATGGGTGCTGTGCCACCTCCATTCGTATTTACCAACAGGGGATGGGTTTTGGGTGGCCTGCCTCGCCTTGAGCCAATTCAGACCCTTAAGTGGCCAATTAATGGTCACTTAAGGCCTTTCGCCTGCTGGCACAGGTACAGAAGGTACCTTACTAATCTGAA